>NW_027492925.1:0-451354 GCF_021521415.1 Bidens hawaiensis | reverse complement strand
AAAGCTAGCATGAACAACATTCTAACCACCTAAGATTACACTAAAGTAGCCAAATTCATGAAATTAATATAAACTTATTAAAGTTTAACTAGCAAGTCATAACCAAGTTAAGAATCATAACAACACTCATCAATTTTCCAATATTAAGTGTAGGGTTTCATACTCATCAATAATTACATAACCAAGTTAATTTTTACTAGTCATTCCTAACTTAGTAATGTAAACAAAGATTACATGAACATTCAAAGTTTACAAACAAACTTCTAGAACATAGTTTTCCAACATGAATGCCTAAACATTTGCAAAACTAACAAGGTTAGTGTAACTGTAACAAGCATGAACACCATCAATATCAACTTATAAATTCAACCATATTCTTGAAAGAAAACCACTTTACCAAAATCATGTATAGACAATATATCACAGTAATAAAAGTTTCAACATTATCCAGATAGCAAAAGTAATTATCCCATAAGGCTTAATACAACTACAAGTCAAACTAGAAATAAGCTTACAAAACATGTTCAAGAACAAAGGAATGCAAACTAAGATCAAGCAAGGATTGAAGGATGGAATGATGAATCTTGAGGATGGTGGAAGCCTTCAAACTCTCAAGGAAAACATAAACTAATTTTCAAGAGTTGAGAGAGAATCACCAAGTCTCCACACACAAAATGAAGTGAAAATAATTGTTTATAAGCTTCTGTACAAAGTGCATGGTCATGCACAAAAAGTGCATGGTCGTGCGCCAAGTTGGGTAAGTCAAAGTTTCACTTTCGGCGGCTCAGAGTTGTAGGTTCCAAAATAGTGCACGGTCATGCACAAAAAGTGCATGGGTCGTGCATTTCTGGCACTAGATAGTGCTCTTTCAAAGTTGATATGTCTTGTTCTCGGCATCGGATAGTGCACGGGCTCGTGCCCTCGGAAGTGCACAGTGGTGCACAAAAAGTTCATGATGGTGCAGTTTCACTTTTGGCTCGATAGTAGATGCGCACGGGTTCCAATAAAGGTGCACCATCATACAAATACGTGCATGATGGTGCAGTTTCTCAGCATGGTCATGCATTTTTGGCATGGTATAAGATGTGCACGGGTTCCAGTAAAGGTGCACGGTGGTGCACTAAAAGTGCATGATGGTGTACTTTGGTCAGCATGGTCATACACTTCCTTAGAATGGGCATGCACCTGCTCAGCATGGTCATGCACTTTCTTAGCATGGTCATGCACTTTTGGCAGATTCTTGATTTTTGTTCCGAAAAGCGCCATCTTTTCGTCGTTTCTTTTTAGGGCAGGCGCCCGGACCTGCAGATTCATAAATAACTCAATAAGTACTAAATGTAATGAATTTGCATGGAGTTTTACCAAAATAAGAGGGTAATTGATGCTAAAAGGTGTACACTTTGTGTTACATCAATCATCCCCACACTTGAACTTTTCATGTCCTCAAGCAAATGAAACAAACTCCACAAAAACCAAGAATAACTCGCAAGCAATAATCATTCAAAGTTTTTAAAAGATTTACAAGCAAGAACTATTGATGTTTCCAAACAAACCTACTTAAAAATGAAGACATAGTCTAAAGAACATTACATTTGTTGCCATCACATTCCCACCTTGCAAACCTCACAATGTTCACTCGTACACTCGACTATATTTCCTGATCATACATGTAATATTGTATGTTGAGAACACTCAATGCCAAGACGATGACCAAACAAAGCATAGGCTTCTTTAAGGCTCAAATCTAACAGACACATACATAGCATAAAACACGAGTACTTAGAGGTTGTAACTTGGCATAGGGTGTAGGGTGAGGAATTTTTGGGAAAAGTGGCTAAAAAGGCTAGAATATCCAGTACTAAGTTTGCTATAAATAAAAACTAATTAACTAAACAAGTGACTAAATGTACCGAGAGCTAACGAACCAAAAATTGATCTTGAATTCAAACTTCATATAGGATGAACTAAATTTCTTATTCTTTTCTTGCAACTTTTTTTTTAATTTTTTTTTTTGATAAGGACTATACAAATGAATACAATCTAATAAAACACTTTGGGAGATAGCATTGTGCTTCTAATATTCCCAACTGTTAAAATACATTACAATGGAATGAAAAACAAACTAACTTAGCCGAACCGGATTTCTAACCAAAAATGGGTGAAAAATAAAAAGGCTTTATGGCTAAGTGGGTGATAAAAAATATAGGGCGAAAAAGAAAAACACGAGAAAAGGCTAAACATGGGCTACTAGGAGAATAATGTGGGTAAGGGATATAATAAGTGAAAAAATGGCTAGAGGTTTATCTTAAATTCCTCAAATGGTTTATACTATTTTATGTGTATATCGTTTGAAATGCATGCCAAAAACGAGTTCTACTTTTCAATAATCACCTGGCTCAAACAATTGCCCGCAAAAACATGAGCAAAAACAACTAACGAGGCTAACTCACGAAAACGGGCGGAATGGGTAATTTTTGCTAAATAAGAATGTGAATCTTTTTGTTTGTCATGTTAAAATGTATGTCTTTTTAAAGATTTTCGGTTTGAATGTCTTAAAGATTTATGGTTCAGGACAATGCAATTAAAGTTTGAATTTAAAATTTCTTAATGCTTATTATTTGTTACAAAAATTTATTCATGAGTTTTGCAAAAAAATTTAATTCTTGACTAACAAAGTTCAAATTCCCTCCCCACACTTGAATTGTATAACGCCCTCGATGTACAACAAAAAAACTATAAAAGTAAAGCGCAAAGAGAGAACAGAAAACTCCCCTGAAATCCAGAAAAGCTGCCAGAAGGTGACTCCCAAGACTCGGCAATGTGACAATCAAAAGACCTGACCATGCGACTGCGAGCGTCCAACAACCAACCTAGTAAAGCAACCAAAGTAAAACAAAACAAACCAAAATATGCCCATGACATGCTCAATAAACACAACAATTTCAAATTCATACCATAACAAAAGAACCAAATCCACAATACAATCCATGAGATAGTCTACACACTAACAAAGTACAACACAAATAAACATAAACACAAAGAAAAACAAAACACATAAAAAACTACGAAATACCTAAACATGCTAAATTTAAAGGCTCACCCAAATAGTGTTTCAAACGATGACCGTTCACCTTGAAATTGCGTTCATCCTCATGGCCGATCTCAACAGTACCGTAGTCAAATACTTGACTCACACTAAAGGGCCCGGACCATAGGGATTTTAATTTCCCGGGGAATAATTGAAGGCAAGAATTGTAAAGCAACAAACGATCGCCCACTTGGAATTGTTTGTGGTCCTTTCAAGCGAGCGTCATGGAGACTTTTAGTCCTCTCTTTGTAAATTCTCGAGTTTTCATAAGCTTGGCCTCTCAATTCCTCAAGCTCATGAATCTGACCAAACTTGTTTTTGCCCGCATATGTAAGATCAATATTAGCACTTTTCAAAGCCCAGTAGGCTTTATGCTAGAGCTCAAACAGGGAAAAGACACGGTTTCCCCGTACACCAATTTAAACAGTGTCGTACCAATCGGTGTCTTGTAGGCGGTACGAAAAGCCCACAATGCGCCATCCACCTTCTCGGACCAATCCTTTTGGTTTTGACTAACCGTCTTTTCAAGGATTCTTTTTAATACCCCGATTGGTGACCTAGACCTGCCCGCTCGTCTGCGGGTAATATGGGGGTAGAGAAGCGATGATGAACACCATATCGGGACAATGCCTTTTCAACTGGGCATTATAGAAATGAGTCTCAATTTCACTGATCAATGCTTTGGGTGCACCAAAGCAACAAAAAAACTTCTTAAAAAATTTCACCACCGACCTAGCGTCATTAGTGGGGAAGGCTTGCGCCTAGGCCCACTTTGAAACATAGTCAACGGCTACTAGGATGTAACGGTGGCTGAAAGAAGTCGGGAAAGGTCCCATGAAATCGATGCCCCACACATCAAAAACCTCACAAACCTGAATCGGTCACTGGGGCATCTCGTCTCTTGATGAGTTGTTGCTTGCCCTTTGGCAAGCATCACAAGACTGCACCATGTCATGAGCATCACGGAAGATGGTTGGCCAAAAGAAACTGGCGTCAAAGACCTTCTTCGCGGTGGATGAGGCTCCATGGTGTCCTCCGGTCGGGCCCTCGTGGCGGTGACTCAGGATTTTGCGTGCTTCATCACCATACACGCACCTACGCACGAGCTGATCGGCTCCGACACGAAACAAATAAGGATCCTCCCAAAATAATGCTTAACATCATAAAAGAATTTCTTCTTTTGCTGGTGAGTAAGGCCCTTTCAAACGATCCCACTTGTAACGATTCCGGCAAAATCAGGTATACCCTAGCCGGTATATACTATTTATGTGTTATTTAATAATGAATATGTTAATTATGATGCGGTTATACGGGTATGTATGATTCATAGTACGAATTATACTCGATTATACAGTTAATCGTATTGGAAATACGATTAACCGATTAACGATTATTGAAACCCGAACGAATCGAGGATTACATTATAGACGAGATATACAATATTTAGTGATGTTTACGAAGTATTAAAGCTTTGGGATAAGTGAGTTAAAGCACATAAAAGAATTTTCGATTTAATGGTACGTCGGTACGTTAAACGAAACCTTTAATACCAAACCGAGCAAGAGACGATCGATCAAGCCGAAAAAGATGCGCAATTATTAATAATATGATGTTTTAAGTTAATGAAAGTCATGGTTTAAGTTTTTTTGAAGTTTTTAAATCGGTTTTATATAAATTTCATTTTTAAGCCGAAAAAAGACCGTTTTAGCCTCGTTTTAAGCCGAATTTAAACGTTTAACCGAGAAACGAACTGAACCAGAATATCCAAAACATTATCCAGATTACAGGAATCCGAATATGTGGTTAAAAATGGAGAGGTGGGTCCCACCCCACCCCTCCCTTAATGCCGATCGGACTATAGGTCCTCATTTCAATTCTTATTTTCTTTTTTTCTCATCAAATCTCTCAACATCCTTCAATCCTTTCGACTTTAACATCCAAAAATCCGGAAATTGAGCAAGAAAACCGAGGTAAAAATCGTGTTATATACGTGTTCATCTTCGTTTCTTGAGTTTGTTTGCAAGAAAATGAGGTTTCAAAGATGAAAACCGATTCTTGCATGATCAAGTGATGTATATGGGTTATACAAGGGATCTTGGTCCAAGAAAGGAGTTAAACGAACCAAAAACGAATTTTTACGGTTAAATCTTTGTTTATTAAAGCATAACCGAAACCATGAAAGAAATGGCTTGATTGTGGGTGTAAACTTTCTTGTGTGGTGTTATTGTGCTTGTAGGTGTTGTATCTAGTTGTTAGCAAAGTCTAGAAAGCGAGATTCTTGCGATTTGAAGCTAGAAACACAAGGTAGTTCGGTTTTTTGTATGATTTATGTATTTTGGACAGATCGTGACTCGTTTGGAGTTAGGTCATGAATTTTACAGAGGTGTTAGATACATGATAATATGAGTTCTGTGATTTTTGGTAATTTTTGGACAAAGGATGAATATTTGGTGAATTTAATGCTCGGTTTTGGCCAAAAATGGTGAAAAATAGTTAAATATCATGAAAAATTCTAGAAAAATCCAGATAAGCTTTTTTATAACATGTATAAGTCACACACAAAATTTGAGGTCAGTTGGAGAAGTCTAAGTAGACTTTTTCGGTTAAACGAGTTCTAGGGTTTTCTAGCTCGGTTTTTAGTGAAAATGGCATTTAGAAAAAGATTTTGGTTCTGGAAAAAAATTACAGGGGACTATAGAGATGGCAGGGGTCATCCAGGAAAAATTTGGGATTTTTCTAAGATCGTTTGGTATTTACGACATATTTAGTGTTTAAATGGTGTTTTAAAAATAGATAAATAAATTTTAAATATAAAAATTAATTCTGGAAATATTTTTATTAAATTCCCCACTGTCAAAAAGTGATTTGTTCAAAATTTCAAGATCCGAGTCTAAACTGATAATTATTTGTGCTAAAAAGAAGATAAAAAAAACAAACTTTTAAAGCTTAAAACGCGGTAGGGGTAACCGGTAAAGTTCGTATAAGCGAGCTGACTGGTGTATAAAAACCCTAAAAATGGACTATTTTCATATAACTAAGCTAAACAAGTAAAAATAAATCATCCGAAAATAATTCGGATGATTTGAGTAATTTTTACCCGATTTAACAGTTTCCGGTGCGCTAAAGACGGAAACGGGTCCCACGGCCAATCGGGGCGCCTAAACCGAGCTCTAATTTCACAACTTTAAATAAAATATCAGTCAACCACTATTTTCGGGTCGTGTGTGACCAAACTCATTTTTGGAAACGTAAAAACGGATAACCGTGCTAGGCACGCAAAACGGGGGAAAACAAAATAATAGTAATTTTGACTGTTAAACTCTAAACGAATCACAATCTGAAGTCCGGAGAAGTATATCTGGGTTAAAGTTATATTAATAGTGATTGTATAGTAACGAATTTAGGGATCGTATTACAGATCCGGATTAATAGCTCACACACTGTGTTACTGCTTGTTACGATAAGGTGGAGTTTCACGAGCCCCTTTTTCCTGAATTGTTTTTATATATTTTGCCGGGGCGGGAAAGCATGTTGTTACTAAAATGTTTAAGTACATACTGAACGCATGGATTTGCGTGTATTTATATATGTTTTATTGTACGGGAATCGTACGGAAATGTACTAAGATGGTAATTGTCTGAGTTACTAACATTGTAAGGCCCCGCAACACGAGTGATTAACTGAAAGCCGGTAGAGTGTGGATAGTACTATTGGTCTGACAAACCCAACTGGTCCGGCATGGAATTGCTGATGTTTCCCAGCCAGTTGCACATGTCTATATTGGGTGTTATATTTATTTTGCTATGTAATGTTAGGCATAGCGGTTTGGGGGCAGGTTCGTGGGCGGAGTATGCACGGGGTTGTGTGTGATAGGTCAGAGGTTTCACTTGTGGGCTCAACATAATTACATCGCTAATATATGATTTATTATAATGAATTGTCAATGTTTATTTAAATCAGTGAAACTCACCAACTATTCGTAGTTGACCCGTTTTCTTTCCATGCTTTTTAGGTACTCCCAAACTGGAATAAGTGCTACCTGCTTGATGATGCGTGTTTTTGTGGAAGCTTGGTGATCATTTTGTATTAATTATGTTAATGTAATATTGGTAAAACTTATGTGCTAGACGGTAACTAAACTCGGAACAATGTAATATGATGTAAATTAATGTAGTGGTGTTTTCTTTATAAGCAATGCTGTTGATATCAGATGTGTCTGTTGCATCCCGTTTACGTTCGCTGCGGTTACGGGGTGTTACACCACCTCGCGAGAAAATCGCGATGTCTGTTAGCCAAGGATAATCTTCATCTCGCGTCTCGATATGCATGGGAAACTCGTGGGGGAAATTGTCATTATGTGGACCCCCACTTGTTCCGATGAAGCTGAGCACTCAAGACGAGAGAGATGATTGGCCGCGACATTCTCAACGCCTTTTTTTCACGGATCTCAGTGTCAAACTCCTACAGCAATAAAATCCAACGAATGAGTCTCAGCTTCACATCTTGTTTACTGAAAAAGATAACAAAGTGCTACATGATCCGTGAACACGATGGTCTTGGAAAGGACAAGATAAGACCGAAATTTATCGAATGCAAAGACGACCGCAATGAGCTCTTTCTCAGTAGTCATGTAATGCTCCTGCACGTCATTCAGAGTCCTGCCTCGAATAGTAAATCGGGTGAAAATTCTTATCCCGTCTTTGACCTAAAACCGCGCTGACTGCAAAATCGCTAGCATCACACATCAATTCAAAAGGAAGAGTCCAGTCGGGGGGGCTACCATGATAGGAGCGTTCACCAATTTCTCCTTCAACAACTCAAATGCACGAAGGCACTCGGAGGAGAAAACGAACGGGGCATCCTTCTCGAGGAGCTTAGTCATCGGGAGGGCGATTTGGGAAAAGTCCTTAATGAATCGCCGATTAAAAGCTCGCTGTGTCCAAGAAAACTCCTAGTAGACTTCCTCGAATTTGGTGGTGGAAGGTTAGAAATGGTATCAATTTTTGTCTCGATCGACCTCAAGCCCCACCTGGTGAAATCTTATGCCCTAACACAGTGCCCTCCTTCACATGAAGTGGCATTTCTCCCAATTAAGAATGATGTGTTGTGAAACAGACTTACTTTCCATATCGTTTTATCATATTTTAATTGCTTAATTGTTTAATTAATAAGAGTTTTGGGTAGTTTTAGTCAGGTCCCCGATTTAAGGTAGACCTTTAAAGAATCAAGTCATAACTCACACAGATAAATGTGTCGACAAGGGAGTTAATGACGGGTTGCTATTTTTAGAAAGATAGAAGTTTGATAAAAGCGGAATCAATAACAAATAGGGTAGTTGCTGAACAATAAATCAAAAGGTAACTAACACAATCAAGATTCACTCAAAATATTTCCATTTTATATAATGTTCATCATATAAACGTTAATCGATTTAGGGTTTCTTGAAGGGAAAGCTAATTCCGTACAAATCTATTCAGCCGTCTATCTTTTTGTGTCTGCTTTCTTTTCGTCTCATTAAGGTGTGACCTAATTATTCCTTTTATAGACCTGACACCTCAGGACAGCTATCATTCATTCTAGAAACCCTAAATGCTAAAACATATTCAAAAATAATCCTAAGTGTAAAACAAGTCTTCCGGGTAAGCTCTGCAACAATATTCATTTTCCGAGTAGACTGTGTGCTCTGCCATCCTTTAGAAACTTGGTAACATAGAAGTGTGCCCCGGATCAGTTTCCGGGTAGACTTTTCTTGAGTGTATTTTACCAAGTAAAATACTCACCGGGTAGACTTCAATCTTCTTGACTTTGCCTGACTTTGACCGACAAACCCTTACGAGCAACCTTGTTCTTCAATGGTCCATTCAACTCTTTGGCTACTGAATAGCTTATTAGCAAAGTGTGCTTGGTAGCACTGTTCCTTGCTTAAGTTAAACCTTGCCCGATGTTACTTAGAGATATTCCATTAAAACATCAAGCCTACTTGGACCACTTTATTATTAAAGAATACCTTGCCCGGTCTTCCAATTACTTGGCTTCATGAGCTTGGTTAGCCAAAAGCTTACTCGGGAGTGAACCTTACTTGGCTATGAAGAACATGCTTGCTTGATAAAGTGATCCTTTCACGGACTTGCATAAACTAGTGCACCTTGCCCGGTAATACACTAATTTGCAAACCCTATCCGGATATCCCCTAAAGAACACTTCAAGAAGATAACTTTGCCCGATAAACAAAATATCGTACCCGGCTAAGTAAAATATTGCTCGGAAGTCTAAGGTGTGCCCGGTTCCATACTTAGTCATTTCTTAGGAGGTTGAGAAGATTCCAATCTTCAATTTGATCAGTTTTCGGTCAAATCTTGACTCAACAATCTCCCCCTAGATTGGAACACCTCAGCTGTCCCAAAACATTTCTATGGTTACTTACACTTAGTCAAAATACACATCAAATTAAAGTCAAAATTACATATTCAGATAACATAAACAATTACATATTCAAAAGTTATCCAAAGACATTACAAAATAAAGCCTACTCTATGAGTCTTGTCTCTTCCTTTCATTGTAGGTAGCTTGTCTTCTGTCAACTATTACTGATGCAGCTCTTAGCTTAAAATATCAAGGATTTAGTAGTGAGTGTGACTTTCTAGAATGACCAAATCCCTTATATCCATCAGATCTTCATCATGCAAATTAGTCAAGTCTTCATCTCTTTTGATTATCCCTAGTACCTTTCCATCAGAGTTTCTTAGCACATAATGGTCAACATCTTCTTTATATTCAATCTCAGTAATGACGCCATTCTTTTGAATTGTGTAGTTGGGGCGTGTCATTTTTCTTTGAAGACTGATGCATGTATTCATGATTGACAAAGGATTCCTATCTCTGACATTCATCTTGTAGTTCGTTTCAGCAATGTTCATTTTCTTCAACTTTCCAGTCCTCTTAGATATGTGAAATTGGATACTTTTCCAGCTTCTTTTTTCTTTTAGGAATTTGAATCCCTTGTCAGCTTCATCTCTTACAAACTTAGAGAGATCATTCATTTGTCTTCCAGCCATCTTATTTTTGTTTCGATAGTCATACAAATTGAGTGTGGCCATTCTTTCCAGTTGTTCTTGAGTGTACTCATAAAAATCACTTCTCACAACAATGTCTCTCAGTTGCCTACTTTCCATAATTACTTTAAGAGACTCAGTAATGGAATCATAGTAGAGTTCTCTTGGAAGATCCACATCTGATTGTTGTCTTTCTGTTCTTTGGGATCCACCCCTTCTGGATTCACCTCTTCCACCTCTTCCTGCTTGTGGATATCTTCTTGAAAGTGGAGGCCTGAATGGAATAGACTTCATGGGGTTTCTAGGCCTCAACTTGAAAGTATTGATGTAGATTGACTCTACCATTTCAGGTGGAAGGTTGGCAAGTTCAACAAGATCATGTCATGCTTGTTCATTGAGAATTAGCATCATCTTATTTATCCCACGATTGTTTGACAATCCTGCAGGCACAAACTTTCCATCCACAAAGCTTCTAGGGTTCTCACCTTCCCTCAGAACTTTTTCCCAATCAGCCTTTTGAATGTTGAAAAGATTTTTCAAATCTTCCTTTTCTAAGGCATCAAAAGAGGCTTCATCCATTCCCCTCTGGTTTATCATTATGCCTTTCAATATCTTAATCATCTCTTCATTCTCCCAAGGAATTATAGGTTCATCAGTTGTTTCAGAATTTGATTCCTCTGGAATTGGGGTTTCAACATCAGGTGCTTCTTTTGATTTTTCTTTTTTAGTTTGAAGCTTTTGTTTCTCCCCTACAGTCATTAATTTTCTTTTCTATTGCGAGGTTCTTGTTCACTTTCTGATTGCTCAGTAGGGGGTTCAGGTTGGACCCTTTTTAATTTTTCTTTTCTTTTCAATTTGTTGTATTGATCCAACCCTGATTTTTTTGATAACTTTTCTACTACCTCAGGCTTCAACCCCCTTTCTAATAGGTATCCACACATACGTCCAAACTACTTTTTCAAGGCTTCAATCTTTTCAATATCTTCATTTTCTTTGACAAATTTTTCTTTCACTTGCTCTCTTTCACTATTGTAGAGATATTGAAGCTTGTCATGATTGAAGTGACTCAAATCTTTTTCAGAATATCCATGCTTCCTTAGATAATCTATGTTTTTCTAAGCATCTCTATTCTTTTGTTGCATGAGCTTTTTGATAGTGTCATTTTCCTTTTCTAATCTCTGCTTTAATTCATCATCACTCATAGCAGCCAAAGTCTCAAAGCTTATACCAAAGCTTCTCAATTTCACAACCAATGGATGTTTCCTTTTGGCTTCCATCAAACTCAGCTCAATGTTTACCCTTTGTTCCTCAGTCATTGTGACTTGAGGAGACACAACACTGGCAGCTTCTACACCTTTACCATCATTTCCATTTTGATCATCAGATTCATCATACTCATCCTCCTCCTCCTCAGTTGAGTCATTTACTGCATCTATCTTGGGCTCATCAGAAAGTGGATGATCTGGGTTTGGTTCACTTCAAATAGGCACATCAGGAACACCTTGAACTTTTTCTCCTGGTTGCAAGGTTTGCAGTGGGACTGCCCTAATTGGGCTTGCATCATTATCCGGAGTTTGTACAAAATATTTGTTTTGATCATCCCATCTTCCTTTCTTTGCAGACTCTGTTCCTTCAGCTGGTATAAATGATTCTGGTTTACCCCTATTTCTTGTGTATTTCTTTCCATACTTGAGATCATCCACACAATCCCATTCGTCTGGGTTCTGTCAAATGTCATCTTCAATCTGTTGAGCCCATTCCTTTGCAGCTTTTGAGGCAATGGACTCACCAATCTCCTCTTCAGCCATCATTTCAGTATTCAAATTGGTAGGTTCAGTAGTTTCATTTGACTTCTTTTTAGGTTGGCTTTGGGGTTGAAACATACTAACTGTAGGTTCCCAGCCGGATCTACACAGGAGTATCTCGTAACACGAGGGTGCGGAATCCCCACGTAATACGATACGAGTGTAAGATAAGCAATACGTTAAATAAGTAGGTAAACACATGAGATAATACTTGAAAACTTGATGTATTACTATTGCCAACACATGATGCACAAGATCACCAAAAACACGTTCAGCAAAAACCTTTTACTTACGTCTTAAAACCCGAAGCTGAGGTTTAAATAGACCTCGACAATTTCGCCAACAAGCTAGGCGGAGTTGTCATAACTTCGCTAGTTCCCCAAGTTCGCGTATACATACCAGCGAACTTACATAATCAACAATATTCGACACGTAACAAACAAACAAAATGATTACATACACAAAAAAAACACGAGATACTGAACTACTGACATCATGCACCAACAGACTCCCCCTTGGCAGTAGCTTTATATCTCTATCTTCATTATCGTGTCTGGTAATCTCAAAAATCACGTGCCATCCGTCTTCAAGCATGAATGCCCTGCCTTACACAGACAGAGACCACCCTCTGGTACTTCTTGGCTTCATCCTTCCACGAAGGAATGTAAAATATCTTCTTATCATTCAGTACCTGCAAATCAGCCTGTGAC
Source organism: Bidens hawaiensis (assembly GCF_021521415.1). NCBI lineage: Eukaryota > Viridiplantae > Streptophyta > Magnoliopsida > Asterales > Asteraceae > Bidens > Bidens hawaiensis. The sequence goes on along the minus strand of NW_027492925.1, from coordinate 438,699 downwards.
AAATTAACCAAGTGCATGGGATCATACACTCTCAGAATCTCCTGTTCGTCCTCATCCTCCATAATAGCTTCAGAGGTCTGGCAGTCAACGTACCACCACTTGAGATCGTTTAACACATCATTGGGCATCATCTTCATCGGCACCTCTTTTAAACACCGAATCAGCTTGTACTTCATTACCATCCAGGGCTTGCCATCAGCCCGCATTCCCCTATCCTTATCTTCAACCAACCTTCCTTTCTGAGGCTTTAGAAGTTCAAACTTTTTCTCCTTAACAGCTTCCTTCCATACTATCTTTCAAATTTTTCTTGCAATATCATCATCACTCCTATTAATCAATCTCAAATGAGCTAAATCTTTCACCTCACACTCAGGCAAGGTGTTGAGCGATCTCAAAGCCTTCTTAAAATACTGAATTCCATCATAACGCTTAATCACAAACAACTTCAACTGTTCGTCATACAACCAGCAGATGATACCTTTCTTGGACTCAGCGTACCCCTTGATGTTGTAACTCTTCTTAAACATTGTTGGAACTGCAGGCTTCTTTTTCTTGAAGAACCACTGAGCACAGCCTTCTTTCCTTCTCGTCTGTTCTTACCACTCGGACTCATCTGACATATTTGCATCCTGACTCAAGTTCACTTTAACAACATTCGAAATATCGTGCTCTACACCATCATCAACAATTCCCCTTCTTCTAAATCACTATCAATCTCTATCTGTTCCCCAATCTTTCGAATCTCATCAGCCGTTAACACATCATCAACTGACTCATCATCCTGTTCCGGCACTTCCTCATCATCAACAACCACCACATTTTCACCACCTGTTCCACCTAATGTACCAGCAGACTGCCCCTGAGATGTGGAAGTCCCAAGAGTTTGTTCAGTTCTTGGCAACTCACCACCTGCACCTTCCGATGCATTGGGATCATCGTCTCTGTCTTGCCTCTTTTTGGTTCTCAACTCATCACCCTTGCAGCTCGTTTCCTCCTGAGATGCTAAGAACTGTTTTAGAGCATTAAATAGTTTACCGTGTTCAACAAGGAGGGACGTTTGGATATGATTTTCTGCCACAAGTCGTTGGATAGCTTGCGACTGAATAAGATTGATCCGTGATTGCTCAGCAACTACCCGTTCAAGAGCCGAAATTCGCTCGGATTCAGACAGAGTAGAATCAAAGTCAAAACGCATGTGTGAAATATCTTGAGCATATGGCGGTGGAATTCCCAAACTAGCTGAAATATCAGAAGTAGTCTGAAGAGTAACCGCGGGTGGTATTGAAACAGGTAACCCCGCAGTAGCAACCAACGTCGAGTCAACAAATCTAGCAACAACCTCCGATGGAGTAAGAGTAGGAGGCGGCAAGGAAACTATGTCTGGTGCTGTAAACTGAAACATGGTTGGAGGAGTACCAAAGGATGATGACGTTGTCATCAATGGAACACTTGGGGTTATCCCCGATAACGAGGGTGGAGAAAAACGAACAACCCTCGAACCTTCACCAACTCTTGAACTTTCACCAACCCTTGCCTTCTTTGATCTTCGTACCATCCGATATAAATCCTCCTCATAATCAGATTCGCTGTCATCCGAATCTTTCTTTCTCTTGCCATGTATTCTTTTTTGTCTGGCCAGAATCTGTTGTGCTTCAACGATATCGTCCGTGGAGGAGTCAGAGTCGGTTCTCTCAGAATCCGCCACCGATGTAGCGACCATGGACACATTTACCCCAGACGCCTCAGCCACTGAGACTTGAACTTCAGCAGCTGGATGAATCTGTTCCATGTCAAAGATACCTTGGCCTCCAAAGGCAACTTCAAGGTCAACCTGTTCTACCGGTACGATAACAGGATCAGCAGGCGGTGCATGCTGTACCACGGGTGGTGGTTGAACCACAGGAGGTGGTTGAGGATCATTTGCCTCTTGCGGTGTCGGATCAAGAAATTCATCACCTTGAGGAGCAACATACGCATGATTCACCAAATAACCAAACAAGGCAGTGTGCCCCGGACGGAGTTCAAGTTTACTTCGAGCACTTGATGACTTACATTGCGCAAAGATCATCTTGGACACACTTTCCACATATGAAATAGGACGTCTTTGTGGCAGATTAGGAGCTACATGATTCAGAATCATCTGTAGGAATCTCGGATACATCAAAAATCTTTCCCGCGCAACAGCACGTCTTTGACGGTCAATCTCATAAAAAATCATCTGACCAAAGCTGTAAGGCTTGTTGTAGGTCAAGGCAGTCATTGCCGATTGCATTGTTGCACCCACACCATCTGTACCAGCTTTTTGACCGGACATGCACACTATCATCACATGCATAAGAAACCGCCACTGATCTAACAAAAAAACCTTTCCTCCTCTGTGAGTCTCCCAACGGACCCGAACACCCCATACGTAGAAATGCACCATCTCTGAATGATGCCGGGAAGTCTGTTGGGTCATCAGTCGTGTCATTCCCAAACTGTAAGGCTTCCCTTATCTGATTAGCCGAGAACTATATCGCTTGTTCATTGACCGTTGCTCGCATCACCGGTGGATCAACACGACAATCATACTCAACCGTGTTCCAAAAATCTTCAATGTTTGGTAGTGAGATCGGAAGAGTAGTAGTAATAGCATGAAAAATACGTGAGCGTATGAGAAACGAGATAATGTCACGGTAATATACATGTTTTGTCCCGGGAAAAATTGACGGTTATTATCTCCTTCTTCATCACCACCAGCTCCTGCCACAGCAGCCATATCTGCACAACAAACAGTTTAAGTCAGTTCTTTGTCTAAACAGGACATAACTTCGCCATTCAACAGGGGCGAAGTTATGATATAACTTATTGTGAACTTCGCTTAAATCCCAACTTCGCCAGAGAAATAACAGACCAGAACACTTAATCAAATTTTAATCAGTAGCAGGCGAAGTTAGTAATGTGGCGAAGTTAAGTACAACTTTGCTGAAACCCTAACTTCGCCTCTGTAATCGGCGCATCAAGATGATCCAATTGTAGCTAGGTTTGGCCAATTCGAGGATGAAGAGATGAAAGAGATTGTTCGATAGAGACTCAGATGACCATATTTGTTACTAAAAAACGGTTAAAACGAATTGTTGAACGAGGGTTTAAAGGACTGTTCAAACAAGGCCACAACTCGGATCATCAAGACACTGATTATCACCATCTCTTATGAGTTACGGGTCACAATGATCCTACAAACCTTTATCACGGACGAGAGACGGATTAATATGAGGTTCGAATCAAATGGATAGGTTCGCCGAGGGTTTGTTTTTGAAGATGATTTGACTCATTTGACCACCGAAACCCGATAAATAATTTAGAGAAACCCCAATGGCGAAGTTGTGTTAACTTCGCCCAAAATTAACATCGCTTAAAGTCAAACTTGTGGTCAACATCTCCTATGTAGCTTACCAGTTAACTTCGCCATTTACTTAAGTTCGCCCTTATTAGCTTACAAACAGAACCTTATTAAACGAAGACCACTTTTCTTTTTAAAATTTTCAATAAAAGATTTAAACTTGACGATCAAAAAACCAAGTAACCAAGTTTTATAAAAGTAAACCATAAAATGCAATGCATAACGAAAATTTGAGTAATAGAATAAACAGGATCAAATTTCAGTCTTGACGATAACCTGCATGTTTTAGAAAAGATCCGAACAGGAATCATATTAATTGAGTGGTTGTCACATAGATCCATGTTCAGCGGTATCATGACATAAAGAAATAGGTTGTAAGCAGGTATAAAACTTAGTACGGTTTTCATCGCTTCTGTGATTCGGATTAGGTTCAATTAAGCTCAAAATTTAGATGGACATCACATGAGAGATTGTGGTGCCTCCTATCTATTCTCAAGGCCTATTTGGCATTCCCCAAGTCACCTCGAGTTGACTTCGACCCATAGTGTCTGATTAATCTGTAAGAACACATCGATCTTCGGATTCTTCTTCCCGTTATATCTCATACTTTGACCGATTCATCTTGCCTCTTTATAGATATGTGTAATAAAATAAGCTTCAGAAGGCTTAACAATAATAGCCATAGTTTTTTTTTTTTTTTTTTTTTTTTTTTTTTTTTTTTAATAAACACCTTTATACAACTTCATAATTGAATTCAACTACAAGTCCCGAATCTGGATCACTGCAGGTACTTAACACTATCTTCGCGGGAATCAGAACACTCACGGGCTCGTGTATGACAGGGTAATCACTTTTCTGCCTATCATTCGGAATGATGTATATGGAGACATGCACAACTAAAAATGATTTTCCACATTAAATCGAGGAGATTTAGTTTGTAACACTTCTACTTTTACGCACCATAGAAAGCTACCATAACATACAATGACTGTTCTAGAGTCTTTTAGGCCTAATAACTTCACCAGTTTAGCACACAAAATCATTTTTTCTATCACATTCCAAGGTTGGATCAATTTTTTTAAAACATCGTATTGAAACTTCTTACGAAGTTATAGACTTGAAAAATTATATCATCTCCCAAAAAAAATTTAAAATTCTATCTCCCCGATCAAGTCAAAGTCTTCTGGTAAACGGCTATCCTGAAGATCCAATGGATCAGTTGGACCGACCACACAAGTATGAACGACTATTTTTCAGCGAAAGAATAAAAACCCATCATAAACCGCCCCAGTCACTTTCAGTCATCTGGTTAATGGCTATCCTCATAATCTACAAGTAGAAGTAAGGACCAAACATATCCGAAGATATGTCCTTCAAACTTAAGCAACCGACATAATTTTAAGCGATAGTGATGATTTTTTTTTTAATAATAAAAAAGGTTACTCGGGATTGATCATCCCATTAAGCTCAACAAGATTTTGAAAACGGGATCGATCAAATGCTTTAGTAAAAAGATCGGCAAAATTATCCAAAGAATCAACTTTTTCAAGCACAATTAATTTCTTCTCAGCACAATCCCGTATAAAATGATGACGAATGTCAATATGTTTAGTTTTACTGTGTTTAACGGGATTGTTAGTTACTGAGATTGCAGCAGTGTTATCAATGCAGATAGGAGTTTGAGTGAAATTCAGACCATAATCGCGCAATTGCTGTTGCATCCATAAAACCTGGGAGCAGCAGTTTGATGCTGCCATGTACTCTGCTTCGCAGGTGGAAATGGCTACTGAGGTCTGCTTCTTGCACTGCCATGACACCAATCTTTCTCAGAGAAACTGACATCCACCGGTTGTTGACATCCTGTTCTGATTGCCACCTCCATAGTCAGAGTCGGTGTAAGCTACCAAATCCAATTCTCCCCCTTTCGTTTACCATAAACCCAACTTAGGCTTACCTTTGAGATACCGCAAGATTCTCTTCACTCCCTTCATTTGAGATTCCTTCGGGTTTGCCTGAAAACGAGCACAAAGACAAATTGCAAATATAATGTCAGGTCTAGATGCTGTTAAATACATTAAAAAACCTATGATTGCCCGATATTGAGTGGGATCCACATCATCATCACTATCGGAATCAGCACCTAGTTTGTGGTTGACGCAGATTGGAGTGTCAAATGGGGTACTATCATCCATCATGAAGCGTTTGAGCACATCATGGACATATTTCGTTTGATGAATAAACATGCCATCTTTCTTCTGATCTACCTGCAATCCCAAAAAGAAAGTTAATTCGCCCATGACCCTCATCTCAAACCTCTTTTTCATGACCGCTTCAAATTCCTGACACATAGTGACTTTTGATGCAACAAAAATGATGTCGTCCACATAAACCTGAACTAGAAGAAACTCTCCCCCTTTTCTCTTGACAAACAGCGTACTATCAATCTTTCCTCTTTCAAACCCATTTTCTAGCAAGTAGTCTGACAATGTTGCGTACCAGGCATGAGGAGCCTGATGTAACCCATATAATGCTTTACTCTGTTTGTACACATGATTAGGAAAATCTGGGTCAGGGAAACCCGGGGGTTGTTCAACATATACCACCTCATCGACATTACCATAAAGAAATGCGCTTTTCACATCTAACTGAAACACTTTCATTTCTTTGTGTGCAGCATACGCCAAAAACAGTCGGATTGCCTCCAATCTCGCTACAGGAGCAAACACTTCATTGTAATCGACCCCTTCCTGCTGATTAAACCCTTTCACTACCAATCTTGCCTTGTTCCGTATGATTATCCCCTTCTCATCTCTCTTACATTTAAATACCCACTTTGTCCCGATAGCAGTAACTTCTTGCGGTTTTTCAACTAATTGCCATACTTCCATCTTCTCAAACTGTGCCAGTTCTTCCTGCATGGCTTCAACCCACGAGCTATCCTTCAGTGCCATTTGATAATTCTTTTGTTCAACCTGGCTGATGAAGCAGGTGTACAAGCATTCATTTATTATACCTGTCTCTTTAATGCTTGCGTAAACGCATGTGTGTTCATCCAAACTTCTTCTTGTACGAACACTGTCAGAAGGATTACCGATCACATTCTCTAAAGGATGATTCATTTGAACTCTAGTAGTCTGAATCGGACCAACTTCCATAACATTCTCAAGATTTGAAGAAAGTTCATCAGTGTGAGTCTGAGGTTGAGTGTGAAATGGATTATAGAACTCATCATCAATCGAGACAACAGGAGATTCAACCGCATTGGACGAGGTTGGTTGATTTTCATCATATTGTGGACGTTGCACAATGGTCTCCTCGCCGTCATACAGTATCTGCGAGGCTATTTTATCATCAATGTCTGCAAAATCCAAGTAGGGCACATTAAAAGATTTGAAAAGCTTATCATAGTCGAAAGCCTCTGCTGGTCCCATGCTAGGCTTTGGTGATTTGTAACTAGTAATGTCAATGTTACTCCATTTTGTTGGTCCCATGCTAGGCCTTCATCACTTTCCTCATCATCCTCATAGGCATTCAGGATGCATGTCAAACCATTCACAGTCTCCAAACCTGTATCCTTTTCAATTTCAACACTCACAATAGCATCAGTTGGCATATTTACATTCTCCCCCTGTTTTGGGGCAGCTGAGGTCTTCTAAATCTCCTACTCTAGGGTTTGAATTCTCATTTTTGCCCTTACCAACTGATCTAACAACATCACATTCTCCATGGTCACCTCCTCATCCCTCTTCTTTAATTCAGCAATTTCTAACATCAAGTCCAAATTTCTTTGGAATAGGTCGGTTTCAGTATGTGGGGTTGTAGATGGTGATGTAGAGAAAGGTTCATATTCAGGTTGTTCTTGGTTTATGGTATGAGTATGGATAATGGGTTGTGGTGGTAGTTGTACTTGAGGTGATGATTGTGTATGGGGTGGGATTTTAAAGAACGAATCTATTTGAATTGGACTATCGGTTGGTGGTGTTTGTGGTGTTGGAGATGTATGAGTTGATGTTTCAGGATGGCTCAAGGTTTAGGATTGGGTAAGTGATTGAGTGGTTTGGTCTTGAGGTTGTGGTGATTCAGGTGGTGTTTGATTAGGGAGGTCAGTTGGTAATGGTTGGTGTGGTGGAGGTTGTCGTGGTTATTGTATTGGTTGGTCAATTGGAACAGGTTGATTCTCCCCCTGATCAACTACATCAACATCCATGGCTACTCCAGCCCCTTCATCATTTCCATCATCATCATTATCTCCATCATCAGAATCATCATCATCACCCTTAACATCATCATCCTCTTCTTCCTCCTCTAAGCTCAACTCAGGAACCAGCATAATCTCCAAAGCATCAGTAGCTAAGTCATTAGCAGCTACATTCTCCTCAACATCTGTCTTTTCAATATCATCCATTCTCCCATCATTATGATTTTACATATCATGAGAAAGCAACCATACATGTTAATGACTATACTAAGAGTCCTTTTAGCATAATAAATCCAAATGATTGGCTAAGTAGACAATGTAATATCATTTCACAATTTAAACAGTTTTAAATTCAGACACCCCAATATCTTCTGTTTGACTGGTAAATGGCTGTTCTGTTTGACCACAAGTGGTCAGCAGGACCAAACATATATCTGAGTATATGTCCTTTCAAATCAGAATTATTGACAAAGTTCTAAGTGAATGAATAGAAAACAAGTTACAGATTGCCCCAAATGACTTCAGTTTTCCAGGTTAATGGTTATCCTATCTGTCTGAAAATAGATGACAGGACCAACATATACAAGTATATGCCTTTCCAACTTAAGCAAATGACATAATTTCCAGCAAAAGTAACTTCTTGTGACTTTTCATTGAAAAATCCTTCTTTTAAGCTTCTATAAAGCTTGAACTGAATAGTATTATCATATCTCAACACCATTAACAACTTGCTCATATTTTGATCAAATTTGTGATTATGCAAAAATTCATTGGAAAGTTCATTTGAAAGCTTTAATTTTGACATAAAGACATATTTTGACACAAACAGTTTTAACATATTCAAATCTTAATCATTCTTAACATCATCAAAACAAGTAGACATTCTTAACATTCATAGTCTAACCTATCCTAATAACATCAAGATGATCAGATAACACACATATTCAAGCAATCATAATCAAGTGATTACTCATGACATCAGATAAGCATTTAATCTGTTTAATCAATCCAAACTACTTATCATAATATCAAAATCGTTAACTAATAGTCAATCATTAGCATCAATGACACATAAATTGCACAGATAATCAGTTAAGCACAAAACAGTTAACATCAACCAAGTAACATATTCAATACATATTCATTCAACATTCAATGTATGTGACCTCAATCAAGAATAGTCAATTTGCACATAGAGACACACACTAAGCACACATCATCAATCAGACCTCATCTGAGTTGATCATCCCCAGTGATTTCAAAAGAAAGTTGAATCTGGTTCTGTCAAGTGGCTTGGTGAATAGGTCAGCCAAGTTGTCACTTGTATCAACTCTTTGCATTTCAATCAAACCCTTTTCACTACAATCTTTTATGAAGTGATGTCTGATTTCAATACTCTTAGTCTTTGAATGTTGCACTAGATTTTTAACAGTATAATAAGCAACAGTATTATCAATGAAAATAGGAGTGTTCAAAAAATTCAAACCATAATCCAGCATTTGGTTCTAAATCCAGAGAACTTGTGCACAGCAGGCAGATGCAGCAACATATTCAGCTTCTGTAGTTGATATGGATACAGTTGTCTGCTTCTTGCATTTCCATGACACCAGCCTGTCTCCTAGAAATTGACATCCACCTGAGTTTGACTTCCTGCTCATGTTACACCCATTATAATCACTGTCTGTGTAGGCAATAAGGTCAAAGGATTGGTTCTTTAGATACCAAATTCCTAAGTATGGTCTTCCCTTCAAATATCTAAAAATTCTTTTAACAGCATTCATGTGGGAGACTTTAGGACATGCTTGGAATCTTGCACAGACACACACAACATACATAATGTTAGGTATTGTAGAAGTTAGGTACATCAGGGATCCAATTTTGGCTCTATATTCATGTTCATCCATAGGCTCCCCCTTTTCATCAGCAATCATCTTTTCTTTGGTGTCCATTGGAGTTGATGCTGTCTTGTATTCATGACATTTGAACTTGTCCAAAATGTCCTGCACATATTTTGTTTGGTGAATGAAGATCTCTTCAGCTTTATGTTGAACTTGCAGTCCAAGAAAGAAGTTCATTTCTCCCATAGAGCTCATGTTGTATTTGTACTTCATCACCTCTTCAAACTCCATGAGCATTTGTTCATTTGTTGAACCAAAGTTGATATCATCCACATAGACTTGTAATTGCAGCACATCTTATTCCTTTCTTTTGTAGAAGAGTGTCTTGTCAATGGCTCCCCATTGGAAACCATTTTCAAGAAGATGGTTTGATAACTCATCATACCATGCTCTAGGATCCTGATGCAATCCATAAAGGGCTTTATTTAGCTTTTACACCATGTTTGGATATATTGGATCCTCAAAACCTGGAGGTTGAGCAACATATACCTCTTCATCAATCTTTCCATTTAGGAATGTAGACTTAACATCAAGCTGGAACACCCTAATGTTCTTTGAGGCAGCATATGCAAGGAAAATCCTGATAGCCTCAAATCTTGCAACTGGTGCAAAGACTTCCTCAAAGTCTATTCCTTCTTCTTGAAGGCATCCCAGTGCCACAAGTCTAGCTTTTGTCAGGTCCCCGATTTCAGCTGGATCTTACTCGAATCATGTCATAACTCACACAAATAGATGTGTTGACAAGGGAGTTATTGACGGGTTGCTATATTTAGAAAGTTCACCGTTTGTTAAAGGTGGAATCAATAACAAACATATGGTTGATTAAACAGTATTCAAAGGTAATCAACACAAACAAGATTTACTCAAAAGATTTCCATTTATATAAACGAATCATACAAAGTGGATAATCGTTTTAGGGTTTCTTGATAAGGAAGGTTTCAACCGTCACACATAAAATTCTTTCTCTATAAATGTGACTGTCTACCTTGTTGTGTGTCCTTATCTTTTTAGTTGTGCCCTAAATTATTCCATTTATAGGCCTGACACCTATAGACAGCTGTCATTCCTTCTAGAAACCCTATCCGATAATACATATTCATAAATATTCTTAGTGTAAAACAAGTCTTCCGGGTAGGACTTGCATCAATCTTGTCTTTCCAAGTATGCTCGGCCATCCTTCATAACTTGGTAACATAAAAGTGTGCTCGGGATCAGTTTCCGGGTAGACTTGAAGAGTATTTTACCAAGTAAAATACTCACCGGGTAGACTTCAATCTTCTTGGCTTTATCAGACTTTGCCCGACAAATCCTTACGAGCAACCTTGTTCTTCAATGGTCCAATCAACTCCTTGCCTGGAATAAGCTTATTAGAAAAGTGTGCTCGGAGGCAGTTTACCTTTCAAGAGTTGAATCTTGCCCGATGATACTTGTGATACTTCATTAAACACTAGGCATACCCGGACCATTTTTATTGATTAATACCTTGCCCGATCTCCAAATACTTGGTTTCTTGAGCTTGGTTCGCCTAAAGCTTACTCGGAAGTAAACTTTACTTGGCTATGAAGAACAAACATGCTTGATAAAGTGATCCTTGCCCGGACTAGCATATATTAGTAAACCATACCCGGTAATGCACTAGTTTGAAAACCCTGCTCAGATATTCACTAAAGGAGACTTATTGAAGATAACTCTGCCCGATAGACAAAATATAGTACCCGGCTAAGTAAAAGCATGCTCGGAGGTCTAAGGTGTGCCCGGATCCATACTTAGCGAATTCTAAAGAGGTTGAGAAGATTCCAATCTTCCATCTGATCAGTTTTGTGTCAAATCTTGACTCAACAATCTCCCCCTAGATTGGAACACCTCAGCTGACCCAAAACATTTCTAAGGTTACTTACACTTAGTCAAAATACACATCAAATTAAAAGTCAAATTAGATATTCAATTATCATAAATAAAAATTACATATTCAAAAAGGCTGTCATAAGACATTACAAAGTAAAAGCCTAGTCTAGGAATTTTGTCTTTTCCATGCACTGTATGCGGCTTGCCTTCTGTTGGTTATCACTGATGCAGTTCTTATTCTGAAAATATCAAGGGCTTGGTAATGAGTGTGACCCTCTGGTATGACCCAATCCCTAATATCCATTAAGTCTTCATCATGTAAGCAATTCAAATCTTCATCCTTCTTGATAATCCCCAGTATTTTTCCATCAGAATTTCTCAGCAAGTAATGGTCATCTTTTTCTTTGTATTCAACTTCAGTAATGACTCCATTTCTTTGGACTGTATAGTTGGGGTGTATCATTATTCTCTCAAGACTTATGCATGTGTTCATGTTTGACAGTGGATGCTTGTCTCTGACATTCATCTTGTAGTTTGTTTCAGCCATGTCCATCCTTCTTAACATTGCAGTTCTCTTTGATCTGTGAATTTGGACAGTCTTCCAGTTTCTCTTTACTTTCAGAAATCTGAATCCTCTGTCTGCTTCTTCTCTTAAGAATTTTGAAAGATCATTCATTTGTCTTCCAGCCACTCTGTTTCTGTTTCTAAAATCATATAAAGTGAGTGATTTCATTCTTTCTAACTGTTCTTCAGTATATTCATAGAAATCACTTCTCACAACTATATCTCTTAGTTGTCTACTTTCCATAATCACTCTTATGCATTCACACACAGAATCATAGTAGATTTCTCTAGGAATATCCACATCTGACTGTGGTCTTGTTGTTCTTTGTTGTGCAGATCTACTTGATTCTCCTCTACCACATTCACCTCTTCCACCTTCACCTCTTCCACCTTGTGGATATCTTTTTGAAATTGGTGGTCTGAAAGGAACAAACTTCTTGGGTTTTATGGGCCCCAAATTGAAGAATTTGATGTACACTGCTTCAACCATTTCAGTTGGAAGGTTGGCAAGCTCAACAACATTTGCTCCTGCATCTCTAAGAGCTAGCAACATTTTCTTCATACCAGGAGTTCTTGACAAACCAGCAGGTACAAAACTTCCATCTGCATAGTACCTAGGGTTCTCACCTTCTTTTAGAGCTTTCTCCCATTCAGCTTTTTGAATATGGAAGATATATTTCAAATCCTCCTTTTCCAAAGCCTTGAAAGAGGCTTCATCCATTCCTCTTTGAGTAATCATTATATTCCTTAGAATGTTGATCATATCTTCATTTTCCCATGGTATACAAGGTTCATCTTCAGATTCAGAATCCACTTCTTGTGGAGTAGGGGTATCAACAACATGAACTTCCTTAGACACTTCCTATTCACCCTATATCTTCTATTTCTCCCTCAGAGTAATTATCTTTCTTTTCTTTATTTGAGGTTCAACAGATGTTTCAGCATGTTTGGTAGAGCTCTCAGTTTGGACCCTCTTCAATTTTTCTTTTCTTTTCAGTTTGTTGTACTGATCCAATACTAATTCTCTAGATAGGTTCTCAACCATCTCAGGCTTTAACCCTTTCTCAAGCAAGTAACCACACATACCTCCAAATTTCTTCTTCAAAGTTTCCAATTTCTCAGTCTTCTCAATCTCTTTCACACATTTTTCAATAACCTTTTCTCTTTCACTGTTGTAAAGGTCTTGGAGTTGGTCAACTGTGAAGTGAGACAGATCTTTCTCTTATTAATTATGCCTTCCGAGATATTCTCTGTATTTATGGCAGTCTGTATTCTTTTGTTCCATCCTTTTCTTGAAACCATCCCTCTCTTTGTCAAGTCTCTTTTGCAACTGATCATTATCAAGATCAGCCAAAGTTTCAAAACATATGCCATACCTCCTCAACTTTACAACCAATGGATGATTTCTCTTAACTTCTCTCATACTTAACTCAATGTTAGCTCTCTGCTCATTAGTCATTTCTACTTGTGGAGATTCAACATTGGCAGCTTTAACACCTTCTCTTTGATCATCATCAGGATTATCATCCTCATCAAACTCCTCAGACTCATCCTCCTCTTCAGTTAGATTATTCATTGCATCAATCTTGGGTTCATAAGAGGGTGGATGCTCTGGGTTTGATTCAGTTTGAGCAGGTACATCAGGAACACCTGGAATCTGTTGACCAGGTTGCAGTGTCTACAGTGGAATTGCTCTGATTGGACTATTATCATTATCACCCTCATCATCAGGAGTCTCAACATAGCATTTGTTCTTTTCATCCCATTTTCCTCACTTTGTTCTCATCTTATCAGTTCTTTTCTGTTCATCAAACTTCCTCTTTCTTGTATACACTTGTTCAAACCTTTTGGCTCTTTCCATCCTGATTCTGGTGATATTAGCCAACATTTCTTAAACAGATTCACCAGTAGGCCTTTCAAGTTCCCTTTCAGGTTCCTTTTGTGGCATTTCTTCAGATTCACAAGCCTTTTCAGATTCCTTTTCAGGTTAGCTTTGTGGTTGAAACATACTAACCACCATAGCCAAGGAAAGCTTCCTCAGTTCTGTTTATCATAATCAGTGTTTCAATTGCTTCTTGATCAACCACCTCTTCAAAAATTTCTTTACCAAGATTGGCTTGATTGATCAAATTTTCTTGCTCTGCCATTTCTTCTGGAGTCAGTGTTTGAACCAATATCTCCCTATCCCTTGTCTCCCTTAGAATAATCTCTTGTTCTCTTAAGGCAGCAGCAGCAGCAATTTCATCATCTGTAAACAACACATCTTTCTCTAGATATGCCTTAATAGGCTCTTCTTCACAGACTTTTGCTTTACCTTTCTCAATTCTTCTTCTCTCATCCTCTTCATCTTCAGACTGTACAAAGTCATCTATTTCTTTCTCAAGTGCTTCAAGTTCTAGATCATGCTCTACTCTCTTGGAACTTGCTTGTTGATCAGTTTCTGGTTCAGTGTTTATAAGCTCCTCAGTAGTGGCATTTTCATCAATCATTACTTCAATCTCTACTTCTGTCTGTACATCAGTCAAGACATCAGTAGCTATGTCAGTTAAAACATCAGTAGCATTGAAAACATCAGTAGCTAAGTCGTTAGCAGCTACATTCTCCTCAACATCTGTCTTTTTGAAAATTTATAAGATATTTCTTTTCAAATCTACAAACATATGTGAGGTTGAACGTTGGACTTACATGCTACGCAAGTCGGTCTTACAGGCCTTTCATTCAGGATGTTTAAAGGACTTATATGATTGCCTCCACCCTTATAGTTCTGTAATTAACCCTCACGTTTGTATTTTCTCAATAAAAATTTGTGAACATGTTGAATAAACATTTGAAATTAAAGGAGTTCACATCAGTTCTTTTTCATTCCTTTAAAAAGTGTTTCATTTTGGGTAACTAAAGACCAACAGGCTTGTGTATGACTAGATAATCACTTTTCTGCCTATCATTTGAAAAGATTTATCTAGGAACATGCATATACAGCAATGTAACTCCACATAAATTTTAGCATTTTCTTTAAGTTTATATCACCTTAGATTTTACATATCATGAGAAAGCAACCATACATGTCAATGACTGTACTAAGAGCCCTTTTAGCCTAATAAATCCATATGATTGGCTAAGTAGTCAATGTACTATCATTTCCCAATATATTCAGTTTAATATTCAGACACCCCAATTTCTCTTAATTGTCAGGTAAATGGCTGTTCTGTTTGACCACAACTGGTCAACAGGACCAAACATACATGTGAATATATGTCCTTTCATGGTTAATGTCTATCCTTTTAATCTTTGCAGATAGCAGGACCAAACATACATTGGTGTATGTCCTTCCAACTGAGCAAATGACTTAATTTTCAGAAAAGATAACTACCTGAGACTTTTCATTGAAAAATCCTTCTTTTAAGCTTCTTTTAAGCTTCTTTAAAGCTTGAACTGAAAATCTTATCATGTCTCCACACCATTAACAACATGCTCATCTTTTGGTTCAAAATATAGTATTTATGCAGAATTCATTAGAAAATTCATTTTATCACTTAATTTTGTCAGAAAACACATTTTGACATAAACAGTTGCAACACATAATCAAATCTTAATCAAACATAACATCATCAAGAAACATAGACAGTACACACATTCATAGTCTATTCTAACATAATAACATTAGAAGATCAGATAAAACATATATTCAACCAATTAAGCAGTGATGTCAGATAAAAATTTTAGCAGATAATTCATAACAAGGCTACTTATCTTAACATCACAAAAACACACATTAACTAATAAACATGAAAACATATTAATCAATTCAATCATGTCATTCTTTGCACACATAATCAGTTACAGCACATAACGATCAACATATTCAGTAGTATACTCAGTATCACACTCAAGCATATTCACATAACATTCAATTTGTGAAACCTCTAAACAAAGTAATCAATTAGCACATAGAGGTATACAACCAAGCACACATCCTTAATCAGATTTCATCAGAGTTGATCATTCCCAGGGCTTTCAAAAGAAAGTTGAACCTGGTTCTATCAAGTGGTTTGGTGAATAGGTCAGCCAAATTGTCACTTGTATAAACTCTTTTCATTTCAATCAAACCTTTTTCACTATAATCTCTGATGAAATGATGTCTGATTTCAATGTGCTTAGTCTTAGAATGTTGAACTGGATTCTTAATAGTAAAATATGGAGCAGTATTATCAATAAGGATAGGGGTGTTCAGAAAATTCAAACCATAGTCCAGCATCTGGTTCTGAATCCATAGAACTTGTGCACAGCAAGCAGATGCAGCAACATATTCAGCTTCTGCAATTGAGATTGAGACAGTTGTTTGCTTCTTGCATTGCCATGACACTAGCCTTTCTCCCAAGAATTGACATCCTCCTGATGTTGACTTTCTGCTCATATTGCAGCCATCATAATCACTGTCTGTGTAGGCAATCAGATCAAATGATTGATTCTTTGGATACCAAATTCCCAAATCTGGTATTCCCTTCAAATATCTGAATATTCTTTTAATAGCATTCATGTGGGAGAATCTTGGACTTGAATAGAATCTTGCACACACACATCCAACAAACATGATATCTGGTTTTGTAGCAGTCAGATACATCAGAGATCCAATTTTCGCTCTGTATTCATGTTCATCTACAGGCTCCCCCTTTTCATCTGCAGTCATCTTTTCCTTGGTATCCATTGGATTTGAGGCAGTTTTGTACTCAAGACAGTTGAACTTGTTCAAGATGTCCTGCACATACTTATTTTGATAAATGAAGATCCCTTCAGCCTTTTGTTGAACTTGTAATCCTAGAAAGAAGTTCATTTCTCCCATTCAACTCATGCTGTATTTGGACTTCATTACCCTTTCAAACTCCTTACACATTTGTTCATTTGTAGAACCAAAGATGATATCATCAACATACACTTGTAACAGAAGCAAGTGCGATCCCTTTCCTTTGTAGAAGTGTGTCTTGTTAATGGCTCCTCTTTTGAAACCATTTTCAATAAGATGATTTGGCAGCTCATCATACCATGCTATAGGAGCCAGATGCAATTCATAAAGGGCTTTGTTTAGCTTGTACACCCTGTTTGGATACAAAGGATTCTCAAAACCTGGAGGTTGAGCTACATACACCTCTTCATCTATCTTTCCATTTAGGAATGCAGACTTAACATCAAGCTGGAACACCTTAATGTTCTTTGAGGCAGCATACGCAAGAAAGATCCTGATAGCTTCAAGTCTTGCTACAGGAGCAAAGACTTCCTCAAAGTCTATTCCTTCCTCTTGAAGACATCCCAGAGCCACAAGTCTAGCTTTGTTCTTAATCACCAAACCCCTCTCATTCCATTTATTCCTAAAAACCCATTTGGTTCCTATTGCATATATGTCAAATGGCTTATCAACAAGATCCCACACATGTAGATCTCTAAACTGTATCAATTCTTCCTACATAGCTTCCACCCAACTATTGTCTTTCAGTGCATGAGCAATATTCTTAGGTTCTATTTGGGATAGAAAACAGATGTAAAGACAGATGTTTGCAAATTCAGAGTGACTTCTTGTAACTCTTTCATGCAAATCTCCAATGATGTTTTCAGTAGGATGATTCTTTTCCACATAAAAAGTTTGAACAATCATATCTGTAGACACAGTTGTGTCAAGATTTGACTCATTGAGTTCCTGTTCTTCAATGATCAAATCAGTCTCTGCATCATGAAATTCTGGTGCTTCATCATTATGTTGTCCTGAAGTAGATGCACCATTGTTTCCAATATTTAAGCTTTCAAATAAATGCTGAAATCTTGCTGTAGATGCAGCTTCTTCTTCACTTGCTTCTTCTTCTTCTTGGTTTCTTCTTTTTCTCTTCAATTACACTGGTCTTGTAGAATGAATCATCAAAGTCTTTAGGATAAATCTTAAAAGACCTTATTAACTTTTCATGATCAAACAGCCATGCTACACCATCAACTGCATTGAATTGATTCTCATTAATAATGATATCAGATGATTCTATGACACTCAAATGGTCTTTCACATATACTCTGTAAGCTTTTGAGTGTGTAGAATATCCAACAAAGAAGCAATCTAGAGACTTTGTTTGAAACTTGTTCAAATAATCTCTAGTGTTCAAAAGAAAACATTTACATCCAAAGGGCTTGAAAAACTTGATATAAGGCTTTCTGTTGGGGAATATTTCATATGGAGTCTTGTTATGCCTTTTGTTTACAAGCACCCTGTTCTGAACATAGCAAGTAGTGTTTATTGCTTCAGCCCAAAAGGTAACAGGCAGATTAGCATCTGCTAACATGGTTCTTGCAGCCTCAATTAAAGTTCTATTTCTTCTTTCTGCAACACCATTTTGTTCAGGAGTTCTAGGAGCCGAGAATTGTTGAAGTATTCCCTTTTCTGTACAAAATTCTTGCATAACTCCATTCTTGAACTCAGTACCATTGTCACTTCTCATCATTTTAACCTTCTTATTCAACTTGTTCTCAATCATTGTAACACAACCCTTAATCAACTCTGCATTCTCATCTTTGGTACTTAGGAAATAAACCCAAGTATATTTTGAATAGTCATCAATGATCACAAGACAGTATCTTTTCTTTCCTATACTTGGCACACTCACAGGACCAAAAAGATCCATGTGAAGTAATTCAAGTATTTGAGCAATTGAATTGATGAGCTTAGGCTTATGAGTAGATTTGTGTTGTTTCCCTTTTGACATGAATTACAATGATCTTCCAATTTGAACTCTCTTGTAGGTAATCCTATGACATGCTCACCTTTGATAAGTCTATTCATGTTCTTTAAGTTCACATGACACAGTTTCCTATGCCACAATTAGGACTCATTTTCAGTGGTTTAGAAACCAAACATGAACCCCCTCTTGAAACAGCTTCTTTCATATTTAGTTCATACAAGTTGCCATTTCTTGGTGCCATCATCATAATCATTTCAGGTGGAATGACAAACTCAGGTTTTAAGATGAAATAGTGGGAATCATCAAAACTGACTTTGTA
Source organism: Bidens hawaiensis (assembly GCF_021521415.1). Classification (NCBI taxonomy): domain Eukaryota; kingdom Viridiplantae; phylum Streptophyta; class Magnoliopsida; order Asterales; family Asteraceae; genus Bidens; species Bidens hawaiensis. The sequence goes on along the minus strand of NW_027492925.1, from coordinate 419,780 downwards.
TCCCATATCACACATTTGTGATATACTCAGAAGATTATACTGAAGACCTTCAACATGAAACACATTATCCAAAGAAACCTTTCCATCTGTTAAGATTCCTTTCCCCACAATCTGTCCACCATTTTCATCACTCCCAAATGCTACAGGTCCTTCATAGTTTTCTTCATAATTAACAAGTGATCTTTTGACACAAGTCATGTGCCTAGAACAACCACTGTCCATATACCATATTTCATTTAGAGGAGTGGACTGTTCCTGCACAAAATAAAGAGTTTGATTAGTTGAGTGATGAAGTGCAAGCTTCTACAGCTTGAAGCTCATCAACTTCAGTTTCTTTGACAGCTTGGGAAGTGAGTGTTGTTGGTTCTGAGTCTTCATGAGTAACTTCTAAGTTGTCTAAATTATCAGTTTCATAACCACACTCTCTTGGGGTTTTAACAAGTGAAGTTGAGGTCTGTAATTCAGCTGAGTCAGTGTTATACTCTTTGATCACATAATCTTTCTTTTCAGAATAGTCTCTCACATCAGCAACTATCTCAACTTTAGTTTCAGTCTTGGGTTTCCATAGGAAACCATGTGGTTCATATCCATGTTTTAGCAAACACTTCTCATCACCAGTGAGTTCTGTTGGTTTCTTTCTAGGATATGCAGCTTTTCTTCTTGTCTTCTCACTGCTTGATAATTCTTGAGATTCATCAAATTTGACTGATTGAGTATCTTGTTTGATTCTCAATGGCTGATAGTTCTTTTTGGTCAATTTCTCATGCTTTTTAGGAGATTTACTTATCCTTGCTGATTCTGTCACTTGCTTCTTTGTTTTTACTTCAGCTTTCTTCTCAATCCTTGTCTCCTTTTCAGATTTTTTTTTCTTCTCTGTTCATGGTTTCATTTCCACACACCTTTCCTTTTCCTAGATATACGTCATACTTCTGTTTGTACAGGACAAAGTCTTGACCAAACTTTGTTCCATCTGGGACATGAAATGGTTGAAATTTCAATCTCTCATTGCATGAGTCTGTGTGATGACCGTATTCATCATACTTCTTGCACCATACCTTGCCTTTAAATGTTTCATGTTCTTTTGGTTTCTTGAACTTTTCACTTGGATTAGGTGTCCTGACTCCTAGAGTCTTCTGATTCTTTAAACCATCAAAATCAATTGAAAAAGACACAAACTCCTCAATCTTGATATCCTGTCTGTCAAGTTTGCTTTTGACAAAGATAACCTTTTCCATAATCATAGGTTCTTCATCACTGCTTTCTCTAACCCTTGACTGTCTCTTCATCATAGTTTCTACTTCTCCAGCATCCAGTACTTCATGACTAGAGAAGACTAGATAAACTGGGATAAAGTTTTCTGATTCAACTTCTACAGTTATTCTCTCCTTTTTGTTTTGCTTTATCCTTTCCAACACAGCCTTGCTTGGTGGCCTGACTGCATTGTAGCTTATCTTCTTCTTTTCACAAATGTCAAAAGATACCTTTTCTCTTTTCATCTTATCATTTTGTTTCTTCATTCTTGGTGGGACTGGTGGATACTTTGGAAGTTGATCAACAGACTCTGGTTTCTTGTATTTTCTTCCACTTTCAGCAGCTTTGATTTCCTCTTCAGTAATTTGATCACTCAAATCACTCAAGTCATGTCACACCCCGACTAGGTAGTTGCGGAAGCGTAATACGGGAATGTAACAGATAACACTGGTATCAACAACATTGTTTATAAAGAAATTCAACAACTAATTTACATCATATTACATGGGTTGGTACTATGTTTACAAACTAGATGAGAATCACATAACCGGTTTACGAGCTTTTTATTTAATATTATATGTCTGCGTCTATTCACAGCTATTCAACTCTCCTTCTAACACCAAGCATGTACGCAATTCATTCCACTTTCGCTTTACCTGAAAAGCATGTTAAAACGGGTCAACTACGTCTAGTTGGTGAGTTTCAAGTTTCACGAGTATCAATGAAATCAGTACACGAGTTCGTAAAGTTTACAGTGTGTATGTATATATGTATGTGTATGATGTATTATACTGAGCCACAAGTGAAACCGAAATGAGCTATAACTCATGGCCTCCACTGCCCATGCACTCCCGTTGGCATTTAACAGCCACTTTGCCCCAAGTATATACTATGTCTAACACCACATAGTAGTATGTAAAAATATAATGACAATGTGCAACTGGGTTTACATATGTTCCGGCATACCCCTCCGGCTCTGTCAGTTGGGTTTGTCAAACCGATAGTACTATCCACACGTCACCGGCATGAAGTTAATCACTTGTGTTTGTGGGGACTTGTCAAGTGTTAGTACTTAGATAATCCATATCATCACACGTTTCCAAGTATATAAGTATATGTAAACATGCTTTTCACCCCAAAAGTTCGTAAAACAGTTTAGAAAGTGGGGGTCGTGAAACTCACCTTATCGTAGTTCGCACGAAAATTATGTAGCAATAATTCAGGTGCCTCGCTTATAGCCTGATTCCTATAAACGGTATCGTATCGTTAATACTAGTACAGTGTTCAAGCTAAGTCGGGCTGTATAGATAGTCTGGGTATAGCTGTTAGGCCCAGAACATGACCATAGTCTTAGATTGTGATGTTGTATACTATGAAATGTTAAAAACTGGATTTGGCTCAGTTTCACCGTTTCCCGAGCCTAGCCAAGTTGGTTGTTTATACGTTTTGGGATTAGGTAAGATCACATAAACTTAAGTAAATATATTGATTGATAAAATGATTTGATTTATTAAAGAATTTTAAGGTTTCGGTATCTGGTTTGATCGCAGGGTTCGTTTCCGTTTTCACACGGGTTTGATTATAAAAAACGCGCACAATCCACCCGAATTGTCCGGAATTCTCGTAAAAAGTTTGATTTTATCAATATCATTCAAAAATATGATATTTGACCACTTTTGACATTTTGACATACCAGTCAGTCCGTTAAACACAAAACTGCCGGTTTCGTTAAAACAATTATAATTTAAATCTTTGATTAATCATAACTAAATATGCACTTATATATAAATTATGTAAATTTTTCTAAAAATACATTAAGACATGGAGAATTTTATAAAAATATTTTCAGAAATTTTATGATTAATTATTTATTTAAAAAAATTCATTTAATAGGTTATAATCGTGTAATAAATGGCCCGTTTATATCAAACGGCCTTCGAAAAATCCGATAATTTTTACAAATGGCCTCAATGTTATTACATATCCCCTGCAAAATCTCCAGAACCTAACTCTTTTGACAAAATGCTTTTTTGTGCGTTTTTCGGCTGTTAAGATTCAGTTAAACCATAATTGCACAAACCATACTTAGGCATTTCAAATGATCCCCCAAACTTTACCAGTGATCTTACCATCATATATTAAACTCCAAAACCAAGTTTCATAATTTTTCAATATGTTTAACTATTTTTCCCAAATAAACGCTCATAAACGGGAATAAATTCACCAAATATTCTCCGTTTATCGAAAAATTACCAAATATGAACAGGGACTCATTTATATGATCCCTAATGTCCCAGAAAATTTTCACAAGCTAACAACAAGCACGTCACAACCGAATACTAAACAGCCCTTAAACGAGTGTTACGGGTTTACCTTGTCGGTTTTCGATGAGTTTTGTTAGCTTAAACGACTCTCTGGGTCTCGGGTTGCAAACTCAGTGTAACTACATATCATATAACATCAAACAAAGCATAAATAATCCGTGTGACAGCCTTGATAATTAGGGTTTCGGTTTTGGGTTCAAACCGAACTTTCTAACCGTAAAAACGTTGTATTCATGTTCTAATCCGCGTTTTTGACCATAAAAGTATGTGTTCCTGGTTTGTAAACATGTTTAACATCAAAACATGATTTTACTTGATTTTATAGATTTTTGAATGGTTAAACATGTTTAAAACTAATCAAGGATTAATTTTTCATGGTTAAACTATGTTAATCAAGAATGAAATCAATGAAAATTGAATGATTTACCTCAAACCTTGGCTGGAACTTGAAGAACAAAGGAAAGAGGGTTCTAGGATGTGTTTGATATAGTTTATAACTTTAATTTCTAGCATATATAACAAGTTATACAAAGGGGGCCCATTTCCCCTTCTAGCGGCCGCAAGCTTCTAAGGGCCCATTGGGCCTCTTTTTGGCCCAATGGTGCCTCGGTTTTTGTGTCACGCATAAAATTCGGTCCAAAATTTAGTTCGGGTTCGGTTTTTTGCAAGAAAACTAGTTCGAGTGCGAAAACCAGCGCGAAAACGAGTGTTTTTCAGCCTAGTTTTGTAAAATAAGAAAAACGTACTGACTCGTTGTAAAATTCCAAAATATTTTCACGGATTGCTTAGAACATGTTATGTAAGTGTTTTATAAATCTTTTTCGGCTTAACGGATGCTACAATGCTCGTTTTGATATTAACGATTGCGTTTAAGCTTATAGCGTATCGATAAACGAAACCTTTTTCGTTTAAAGAGTTTTAAACGTACTGGGGCCTAAATATCGATATGTTAGCCTCTATAATATATATATAACTCGTATATGACCCCTCAGTATGTATACGGGTCATAATTAGTATCGGTCGGTTACTCGTTTTAGCAATACGAATTAAATGATTTATCGTTTACTTGTTACGTAATGAATATAGTATACCTCGTTTTGTCATGAATGTCACATTCTCCCCCGTTAAGAAATTTCGTCCTCGAAATTTAATGTGTCACCGGTTTTCTTTTTAGGGAACAGGTGTGGGTATTTCTTTCGGAATTCGTTCTTTCGTTCCCAAGTATATTCGGGTCCTTGTTTTGAATTCCACCGAACTTTTACCAATGAAATTTTGTTGTGTCGTAACTGTTTGGTTTTCCCGTCTACAATTTCTACTGGTTCCTCTACGAAGTTGAGTTTTTCGTTGATCTGAACATCTTCCAGTGGTACTATTGTCGTTTCATCAGTCAAACACTTTTTCAGATTCGATACATGAAACACGTCATGAATTGTACTCAGTTCTAAGGGTAGTTTTAATCGGTAAGCTACGGGACCAATTTTTGCAATAATCTCAAAAGGTCCGATGTATCTCGGGGCTAGTTTACCTATCTTTCGAAATCTTATAACACCCTTCCATGGTGATACTTTTAAGAACACCTTATCACCTATTTCAAAGGATAACTGTTTTCTGCGAACATCGGCATAACTCTTTTGTCGGTCGCGGGCAGCTTTCAATTTTTGCTTAATCTGGTGAATCTTATCGATGGTTTCTTGAATTAAATCTGACCTTGAAATTTGGGTATCACCCACTGTGACAATCGTCAATTTCAGGTTAACTCCGTTAACTCAACTCCGTCAATTCAAACTTAAGATCACTAAATCTATGACGCACACTTCATTACATTTAAACTAGGGTTTAAATGACGCTTAACACTTACTACATGTGTAGTCTTTCGGGATTTTGCACCGAAACGCAAACGAGTTGACGCAAACGGTTGATGAATAAACGAAAAACGTCAACATAATAATTATGTGATAATTAGGTGTTAACATATGTGTTACTTGCTTATATTGTATGTAATGCTAGACAAGAAACAAGAACTAAGTTAGTTTAAGCTAGGAAAAAGTAATACTTGGAAGTGGAGGGGCCAAAGTGTAACATAGTTTTCTATAAATATATCCTTAACAATTAACCCTAACTATAATTATTCTTTCTTCCTACTTCCGATCGCAAACCCCCTCCCCTTGCTCCTTGGCTGCCATCCACTATACACACACCTACAACCCTCAATTCAAGCTTTTGATTGAAGAACTAGGTGCTAGGAAGGTATAATTGATCATCCTTTACATCCTTGTTACTTGATTTTGATGTTTAATGGGTTAATTGAAAACCCTAGCTTGACCGATTTCATGTATGTATAGTTAATATGATTTGTTGTTGATTGGATAATGATTTGATAACTAGATTGAATGTTGTTGCATGTTAATTGTTGTGTCTATGGTTTGAGTTCAAACAAAAACCCTAATCATGTATGTAATGGGTAATTGATGTGCATGGATGGTGTTTATGGAGTCTAGATTGTTATATGAATGCATGATAGTTCATGGATTGTTATTATGTTGAGTTTGAATGCAAACAGTTTCTGGACAGAATATGTATTTGATGTTTAAGTGACTGTAAAGAAGTGTAAACATGAAAATTGGTTGAGATTATTAATACTACAGTAAACTAGGTTGAGTCTAGTTTCTAAAGAATATAAACTTGTAATTTTTGGACAAGTAGAAGTTAACTTTTATGATTTTACAAAAACGTTGTGCAAAGCTGAGCTGTTAGACCTGCTGTTAGGTTGTTTTGTAAATGTTATATCTCATGAACTACGAGACCAATTGGGTTGGTTCCACTTCTGGAAGTTGACTCATTGGGTTAGGAACCTAACCCAAGTGGTCTTGCATTTATTGGATTTTTCTTTTAACAGGAATTGCAAATAAAATTCTGTTGCGCATGAATTTGACTGTTATGAGTTTGCTGTAATGATTTGATGATTGTGAGAAAACTATGTGGAATAAAAATATAATAAAATGTGTTCTGGAAACCTAAGACATATGTGCTTCTGTGATGATTTTTGGTAAATTAATTGAATGCTATGATCGGTGAAATAGTACAATCTTTCTAGTAGGATTTCTGTCTCGGTGAAATTAGCTGCTGAGTTGTGTAAAAATGCATGAAACATGATACTTGCTATATAATTGTTATGTTTTGACCAAAATACCCTTGCGGGGAATAATTCCTAATTGATTGCCATGATTTGACCAAATTGCCCTCATGGGGAATAATGGCTAGTTAATTGTTATTTGTTGACCAAAATGCCCTTACGGGGAATAATTGATAGTGAGGTATTTTATGAATATACGACACGTATATGATTGCTTACACATGTAATGTGTCACAAATACGCTGGCTAAAGTCACACACGATTCACAAATGAAACACGAAACATGTTATGTGCATAGGTATTATGTGCCGGGTCTAGAGACTCGATAATATTCCGACACTTAGAAAAATCTCTTTATTGTTTTAGAACGCTAGAGAGAGTTTTTCGGTGACGCGCATCTTGGTGATTTAATTTGGGAAATTCTTCGCAAACAGTGAGTTTCACTTTCCCCTCTTTAAACTGTTTTCAAACGCTTTTCACTTGGGGGAGATAACATACTCCACAACGCATTTAAGATTTTGTTATAAATTATATATCACTTGTAAAGGCTAAGTGGCAAACGAAACATTTGATGTCCTACACATCGAATCGGTTAATATTTTGAATAGCGAGTCACTGTTGAGTAGTACTACTGGGTTTGACAAACCCCACCCAACGCTAAACTCGACTGGAGGTCGAGCGGGTGTAATTTTGGCTAACACGTACCATGGTCTGGAGGACCTGGTGACAGGGCACTTAATAAACGAGTCAGCTTCGGTGTCGAACACTTAGTAATACTTGTTGTATAGACTAGCTACCTATCGATATATAATTGACATAACACTATCTGGTAACGCTGTAACGCAAAACGCTGTAACGCTGTAACGCAAAACGCTGAACGCAAACGCTAAACGATTTATTTTTATATAACTTGTGAACTCACCAACCTTGTGTTGACACTTTTAGTATGTTATTCTCAGGTATCCGAGGCGGACACGCGGTTTAGGAACATGCATTGATTGAAAATGCTTTTGTTATGCAAACTTATTTTTAACGGTCATCATTGGTTTTAAGTCGTCCTGCGTGACGCAACTTTTGGATTAAAGGTTTTTACGCTTCCGCATTTATTTACTCGTAAACGTTTTCATGGTTTTGAAACTTTATTTTATGGTTTGATTATAACTGATGATTCCGATCCTGTTAGCTCACACCCTCTGACGGTAAAACTCCGTTAGTGGATTTTGAGGGTGTGACACCCACTTCCGTCCAACATAGTGGTGATCTACATTTTCGTCCGTATAGAGCTTCATAAGATGCTGCTTGTATACTACTGTGATAACTGTTATTGTAAGAGAATTCAATGAGCGGGAGGTGTTGATCCCATTTCCCTTTGAAGTCCAGTACACAAGCACGAAGTAAATCTTCTAAGGTTTGGATGGTTCGTTCGGATTGACCATCGGTTTGGGGATGGTAAGCCGTACTTAGGTCGATTCGGGTTCCCAAGGCTTCTTGTACTGCTTGCAGAAATGTGAAGTAAAGTGACTGTCTCGATCTGAAATAATCGAAAGAGGTACTCCGTGTCGGGATACAATTTCATCGATGTAAATTTGAGCGAGTTTTTTGGTGGTGTAGTTGTTACGGATGGGAATAAAGTGTGCGGATTTGGTTACCCAAATTGCATTGTGTCCTCGGGAAGTTTTAGGAAGGTGTGTCACAAAGTCCATGGTAATTTGTTCCTATTTCCATTGTGGGATTTCGGGTTGCTGTAACATTCCCGAAGGTTTTTGATATTCCGCCTTCACCCTTGCACATGTTGCACATTTACTTACATACACGGCTATATCCTTTTTCATGCCAGGCCACCAGTAAAATTCTTTAACATCTTTATACATCTTATCAGTACCTGGATGAATAGAATATTCGGATTTGTGTGCTTCATCAAGAATAAGCTCGCGGAGTTTATGAAGTGTAGGAATCCACACCCGGTTTTTATAATAGAATATTTCATCAATTTTCTTTTCAAAATTCTTTTCGTTCCCATGTAGTTCTTCCTTCTCTAACTGATCTGCTTTTAAAGCTTCGTCTTGTGCAACACGAACTTGTTCGGTTAGGCTACTTTGAACAATCATTCCGAGTGCTCGTACCCTTAATGGTTTAAATCTGTCTTTTCGGTTTAAAGCATCAGCTACTACATTGGCCTTACCCGGATGGTATTTAATCTCATAATCATAATCATTTAACAGTTCTACCCATCTCCTTTGTCTCATGTTTAGCTCTTTTTGATCAAATATGTGTTGCAGGCTTTTGTGATCAGTATAGATGGTACATTTGGTGCCATACAAGTAATGTCTCCAAATCTTCAATGCAAAGATAATTGCTCCCAATTCCAATCATGGGTCGTATAATTCTTTTCATGTACTTTTAATTGTCGGGAAACATATGCTATTACTTTCTTTCTTTGCATCAGTACGCATCCTAAACCTTTACGAGATGCGTCACAGTATACCACCAATTCATCAGTTCCATCTGGAAGGCTTAATATTGGAGCCTCACATAACTTCTGTTTTAACGTTTGGAAGGACATTTCTTGTTCTTCTCCCCATTCATACGCTCGATCTTTTTGATTTAGGAGGGTTAGAGGTTGGGCAATACTTTAAAAGTTTTCAATGAATCTTCTATAATACCCGGCTAGTCCTAAGAATTGACGAATTTCTCTTGGTGACTTAGGCACTTGCCAATTTTTAATGGCCTCCATTTTACTTGGGTCTACTTGGATCCCTTGTTGGTTCACAATGTGTCCCAAAAACTGTACTTCCTGTAGCCAAAATTCACATTTGGGCAACTTTGCGTATAACTTTTCTTGCCTCAATAATTCTAAGATTACCCGCAAATGTTGTTCGTGTTCCTCCTTACTTCTCGAATATATCAAAATGTCATCGATAAACACTATCACGAAATTGTCAAGGTAAGGTTTGCAAACTCGGTTCATGAGGTCGATAAACACTGCAGGTGCATTTGTCAACCCAAACGGCATAACCAAAAATTCATAGTGACCATACCGAGTTCGGAAAGCTGTTTTTGGTACGTCTTTTTCCTGAATTCTTACTTGGTGATAACCAGATTTAAGATCAAATTTTGAAAAATACTTCGCACCCTGGAGCTGATCAAACAAGTCATCAATTCGAGGTAAGGGGTATCTATTCTTTATAGTAACTTTATTCAATTCCTGGTAATCAATACACATTCGAAAACTCCCATCTTTCTTCTTTACAAATAACACTGGTGCTCCCCACGGCGAGTAACTAGGGCGGAAAAACCCTTGTCCAGTAATTCTTGTAACTGGTTGGACAGTTCTTGCATTTCAGAAGGTGCAAGTCGATAAGGTGCCTTAGCAATGGGTGCTGCTCCCGGTATCAAGTCAATAAGGAATTCAACTTGTCGGGTCGGTGGTAAACCAGGCAACTCATCGGGGAATACATCTGAATACTCGTGTACCACTGGGATGTCTTCCATTCGTTTTTCCTCGGGTTCCTTAACTGTTACACTTGCCAAGTATAAAGTACAACCTTGGCGTAAATATCTCAATGCCTTAAGTTGAGATACGAGAGGCAGTACCGTACCAGATTTCTCACCTTTAACAATCATAGCCTTATCATTCGGAAGAGGTATCCTAACGGTCTTATCCTTACAGACAAATTCAGCTTTATACTTAGATAGCCAGTCCATACCGACTATAACATCGAAACTTCCCAATTCCACTGGAAGTAAATCAATAAGGAATGGGTGGTCGTTTAGGATAAGGGAACAGTTTCGGACTATTCGGTTAACAAGTATAGACTTACCGTTAGCGAGTTCTATAGTATATGGTTTTGTTAGCTCACTCACCGGCATATTTTCTAAAGGTAAGAAATTAACAGATACGAAACTTTTATCGGCGCCCGTATCAAACAAGACTGAAGCATACTGACCTGAAACTAAGAATGTACCTGTCAACACATTCGGATCATGACGCGCTTCACCCGGTCCTAATGCAAACGCGCGTCCCCTAGCTTAGAGGTGTTAAAAAAAACCGGTTATAGAACCGGTTTGGTCGGTTTAACAGAAAACCGGTTAATAGAAAAACCGGTTATTAAAAAACCGGTTAGACCGGTTATTGAACCGCCGGTTAGTACTTCGGTTACTCATTCGTGGACAAAAACCGGTTATTGAACCGGTTAGTAAAAAAAACCGGTTAAATTTAAAAACCGGTTATTAAAAAACCGGTTAACCTAAAAACCGGTTAACCGGTTAACGGTCAAAAACCGGTTAACCTAAAAACCGGTTTTTAGGTTAACCGGTTTTTGACCGTTATAAAACGGCCATATGACCGTTTGGGTCCTTTTTTGCCTGTTTTTTCTTGATTTCTAGCCGTTTTTTTTAACATTTTACCCCCACAAACAACTATATATAGTTTAGGTTGGGTAGGTTAGCTCACACTCGATTATACAACTCTACTAGCTCTAAACGTTTATTTCATACGCGATTATTTTGTTATCTCACACTCAATTATACCACATTACCACTCCATACGCTCTTATTTCGTAGTCGTTTATTTCATACTCGTACTCGTTTATTTCATACTCGATTATACGCTCTTATTATCATGGCCTCCCAAAGTGCTGCTTCATCCGTCAACATGGGTGCCTCGAACACAGACATAACGGTCGTTCGGATCATCCCCACGAAACGAAACCAAGATGTGTGGCAACATTTCGACCTATGCGAACTGTCTAACGGTCGCCAAAAAGCTCGATACAAGCACTGTTTGAAGTTCTATGCCAAAGATGCAAACTCCACTTTAAAAGCGCATATACAACAGCGCTTTTGCAAGGCCTTGAAGGACGAAGCGGGAAGTAGTTCGTAGCCGGAGATGACGAATCAAGGAGGGGTGTTTACGTACGACGTTGAAGCGGTACGTCAACAGTTTTCAAACTTTGTGATTCAACAAACACTTCCTTTCAACCACTTCGACAACCCTCAATTCACGGAGATGATGCAAAACTATGTTCAACCACGCTACCAACACGTAAGTCGTTCGACCCTTAGAAGAGATTGTCTTAAAGCATGGAAAAACGCTAAATCCGAACTAATTTCATACTTTTCAAACTTACAAACTGGTGTAAACTTAACAACGGATGTTTGGTCGGTACCTCATGGTTCGCCCGACTCATACATTTGTGTGACGGCTCATTGGGTTGACCCCGAGTCGTGGCAAATGATGAAACGAACCGTTGCGTTTCAATTGTTTGATTACCCGCACACGGGTAGAAATATTTTTCAAATCTTGGATAAAGTCATTCGACAATACAAAATTGAAGATAAAATCTTTTCAATTTCGTTTGATAACGCGTCCAACAATACGGCCGCGGTTGGCCATTTAAAATTAAAGTATAAACCTATTTGTGATGGAGCGTTTTTTCATAGCCGATGCATTGCACATATTATCAACTTGGCCGTGCAAGATGGGTTAAACGTGATCGAAACGCAAAGAAACAGTTTTAAAAGAATGTTACGAGATGTTTTTAGCAACAATAAAACATTTTCAAGATACAAAAAATTTTGTGTAGAAGCTAATTGTCAATGGTTGGGGCCAAATTGGGATTGTCCAACAAGATGGAACTCGGCTTGTAATATGTTTAAGAAAGCCATCCAACAAAAAGAATCATTAATTGCGTTTCATCAAATTTTGTCAAGTAGGGGTAAATGTGCACCATATGATCCTAGAAACTGGTTATTGATTGAGATCGTTACGGAGGTCCTTCAAACCTTTAAATCTTGCACAACTAGTTTATCCGGGGTTTACTATCCAACAAGCCCCATTGCTTTACCAAAACTTGCTGTCATGTGCACAAAGTTGAGTGAACTTGATTGTAGGGGTGCACCTTATTTTGATATGGGTGTAAAAATGAAAGAAAAATTTAGAAAATATTTTCAACAACTACCCGCTGTTTTGACATGTGCTGCTGCGTTAAACCCTTGCATCAATGTTGGTGGTGTTGAAGCTTTAATAGAAAAAATTTGTGATGAGCTTGGGTTAAACGACGATCAAAACCCCTATTATAGCCAAACTTTAAAGAATGCTTTCAACACCACCTTGTCAAACATGTATGATGTCTACCTTACAAAATACGGGTCGTCTTCCCAAATTCATGACTCGTTAAGAGCTGTTGCCCAATCCCAATCCCAAAGCGACCTTGAAATGGGGATGTACTACATGATTTGGGAAGACGCCGGTAAACGTCAAAGGGTAAACACCCCAAGCAGTGAACTTGGAAGGTATGGTGGTACCAACTTTGTGAAACACATGACTCCGGATGAATTTAGAAGTCTTGGTTTGCTGGCTTGGTGGAGAGGTAAGGAGGATGAGTTTCCGATCCTCGCCGCCATGGCCAAAGATTTACTAACGGTCCAAGCTTCCACGGTAGCTTCGGAGTTTGCTTTTTCTGTTTCTGGCAGGGTTATATCGATTAGGAGGACTCGACTCACTGCACCACCTATAGAGATGTCGATTTGCTACAAGGATTACTTGGACTCTTTAGATAGGGCACAACATCAACGCTCACTCGAGGGGGAAATGGAGTATGAAGCGGGCTTGTATGAAGACGAGGTCAATGAAGGACACACTCAACCAATGACCGATGAAGAAGCCGTGTACGACGATTACCTAAGAAATAGCTCGGGATCGGGTAGCGAAGAAAATTAGTTAAAGAAACAGCAAACATGGAGGCAAATCATGAGTAAGAAACAGCAAGTTGTTCATGTAATCGTGTCTAAGCATTCTTTTTCCTAATATGTGCTCTTATTTACCTGTTGATTTGGATTTTTCTTATTTAGTTAAAGAAACAGCAAATATGGAGGCAAATCATGAACAAACTGCGATTGGGAACAACAGGAGCATCTGCTAGTTCACGATTTATAAAAAAAAAATCGTTTAATAAAAAAAAACCGGTTAATAAAAAAAATCGTTTAATAAAAAAAATCACAGTTAAAAAAAACCGGTTAATAAAAAAACCGGTTTATTAACCGGTTCTAACCGGTTTCTAAACCGGTCCTAACCGGTTAGACCGGTTAGGGTTTTGACAGAAAAAAACCGGTTATTAACCAGTCCGGTTATTAACCGAACCGGTTTTTTTCCGGGCCAAAAAAAAACCGGTCCGGTTAATAACCGAACCGGTTTTTTTAAAAAAACCGGTTTGTGCACCTCTACCCTAGCTGCGTTGGAGGTTGATGCTTGTGCTTGGTTTTGCCTTCTCGCTACACCCTAGTTAAGATTGGGGCAGTGTCTCCGAGAGTGTTCCGTACTGCCACATTCATAGCAGGCACGGATGTTCGTGGTAGGTGGGGTTTCTTGGTTGAGTTGTGGGCGGGTTAGTTGAGGTCGAGGTAGTTGAGTTGATTGCAGTGGACGGTTAACAGTGTTGGTGGGGGTACTACAGTTAGGGGCATAGTGTCCCGTTCTTCCACATTTCTGACAAATGATTGGTTTGCAATCACCCACATGATAAAAGTTACATCTTCTGCACTTCGGTAACGTCCCTTATAGGTCTCTTGTTTTACATTAGAACTGGTCATGACATAACTTCGGGTATTCGGACGAGCCCGCTTGTTTTGAGGGTTTCCTTGCATTCTTGTCCCATAATCAGTTCGTTTTAAACTTGTTGTTTCACCTGGCATCCTTATCACTCCACTTCTCATCAGATCAAAAGTAACGACACCCGTTTGAGATACAGCACTTTCTAATGTTGGGTTGGCTACTGAATTCACTATACTTCTCACAGCAGGGGTCAGTCCCCAGATATAACATTCAATTCGCTTCGCTTCCGGTGTAACTAACCACGAAACTAAGCGGGATAGTTCGTTAAAATGATTCGTGTATCCCACATGGTCCGCTCCTTTCATTTCCAGATTCCATAACTCGTGTTCCAACCTCTGAATCTCACTTTTAGGACAAAAATGCTCTAGCATGAGGGTTTTTAATTCAGTCCATGACATACGATTAATAGCATCTTGTCCTCTTATTTGAACTACCGTATTCCACCACATCAGCGCTTGGTCTAGAAACATACTGGTAGCAAATTTGACCACGCGGTTCGGTGGACACTCACTAATATTAATTACTGATTCGGTCTTTTCTATCCATTTAACCAGCACGCTAGGTCCTTCAATACCCTTAAACTCAATCGGTTTACATGATGTAAATTGTTTATATGAGTACTCCTGACGTGGGGGTTTTCGGTTATTATTGTTATTATCGGTATTGGTCCGAGTATTATCATTATTAGTTGTGTTAACAACCGGTACAGGGTTTGGGTTCGGGATATTATCAGGGTGCACAACAGGTTCTGGGTTCCCAGTGACATTCATAGTTGGGCGAGTGTTATTATTATTTATGACATTATCAGTATTCACCATGGTAGTAACACCCGGGCTACATTAGTGTCCGGCGGAGGTGTATTAACAGTGGCCGTGGTGGTGCTCGTAGGTTGAGTAACAGTATTGTTAGCACGTATGCCTGCAGTGATTTATGCTACAATTGTTGGTATCACTGCTTGTAGTTGACGAGCAATCATTGCGGCCACTTCCGCCTCAGACAAAGGGTTTGCTTTCTTCGGGGCCATTCTATAAAATAATCAATTATATAATAATCAATATCGTTTCACTATGACCAGCACAACTTTACGATATTACAATTTCACAACACACAACTATGCCAAAGAAAACATATTGGTATTAATTATAATCATTACTGTACATATGCATCCAAAATTAGCGCATAGGCTTAACCTGGTATAGGCCAGCGCTTGTATATGCGTATCAAAATTTGTCACTAAGTGACATGTAGACTTAACCCGATAAGGGCCAGTGCTTGAAATAGTACTAAACCACAAACAACTCCCAAGTCAGCCCAACACGCTGTAACAAAATGCTGCTTGGGATATCAAAAGACGATATACATAAGGCTGTACTACTATGTCCTATCCATCCTTTGTAACGTGAAGCCACAACCAAACAACAGCAGCCACTAGGGCCTCATTAACCGCTAAGCATACCCCTAGTAGTATCATTGCTTGATCCTGACGCCCGTGGCTGTGAGCACTGGATCTTTGCGCAATTCTGATTTCTTACTGCATGTACCACATGTGATCTTGCATATCATGTCTATGCTGGTTTAGGTTATTTATCGAATGTGATTGTTCTAAAAGCTGATCAGTCGCTAAACCCAACCATGCTGAATCAGAATGACGAGGTGGCTCGGGTACCGGGGCGGGTAAACCCCAAGTAGGAATAGGTATCTGAGTGACCTGGACACGTGATGTTTCTCCCCTATGATACGTAGATCGAGGTGAGGGAGAGGTGTGCTCAGGTGGCCGCACTGAAATATGAGCGGTCCGACGGTTTCTAATAGTGGGTGGGGGTACTGGTGTATGCTGTACAGGTGGAGTAGGGGATCTGGGTGCTCTAATAGGTGAATGATAAGCACTAGTAGCTCCCTGTCCTACAACATTCCTAGGGGATTCCCTAGGGGGATAGGTGTCACAACGGTAACCCGATAAGTCGGGTTGACCTGAGGGTACCTCGTGAGGAATTACCGCATCGGATCCTTCTTCCATTTCCTCTAATTTCTCCCCCGTTTCCTCCTCTGGATCCTCCTCCTCCTCCTCAGACCATGTTGGTAGGGTATTAGATAAACGATCAGTAGATCTTTACATATTCCTGCACAATGGTTAGTAATAAGAATAATATCCTACTATATTAATCATAGTAAAATACTTGCAGGTATTTATACACATAAGCACAAATAACCGTTTATATACACAGATATCTATTTATTATTATATTTTATACACTTATGTTGCTATTTTTACCTATTCGATTGTTTATCGACTTCTTCTAGAATTTCCTCGTACAAACAAGTCCGTTATTACGTTCCGGACCATAATAACCCACTTGTCTATCCGCGTTCATCACGAGAATCATCAGTGTATATTATTTAATATTATTTTATTCCCAGAGTTAATCTAGCCTACGGTTATCTTAGGGTATCCTATGGGACATCCTAATTCTTTATAACCAATGGCTCTGATACCAACTTCTGTCACACCCCGACTAGGTAGTTGCGGAAGCGTAATACGGGAATGTAACAGATAACACTGGTATCAACAACATTGTTTATAAAGAAATTCAACAACTAATTTACATCATATTACATGGGTTGGTACTATGTTTACAAACTAGATGAGAATCACATAACCGGTTTACGAGCTTTTTATTTAATATTATATGTCTGCGTCTATTCACAGCTATTCAACTCTCCTTCTAACACCAAGCATGTACGCAATTCATTCCACTTTCGCTTTACCTGAAAAGCATGTTAAAACGGGTCAACTACGTCTAGTTGGTGAGTTTCAAGTTTCACGAGTATCAATGAAATCAGTACACGAGTTCGTAAAGTTTACAGTGTGTATGTATATATGTATGTGTATGATGTATTATACTAAGCCACAAGTGAAACCGAAACGAGCTATAACGCATGGCCTCCACTGCCCATGCACTCCCGTTGGCATTTAACAGCCACTTTGCCCCAAGTATGTACTATGTCTAACACCACATAGTAGTACGTAAAAATATAATGACAATGTGCAACTGGGTTTACATATGTTTTGGCATACCCCTCCGGCTCTGTCAGTTGGGTTTGTCAAACCGATAGTACTATCCACACGTCACCGGCACGAAGTTATTCACTTGTGTTTGTGGGGACTTGTCAAGTGTTAGTACTTAAATAATCCACATCATCACACGTTTCCAAGTATATAAGTATATGTAAACATGCTTTTCACCCCAAAAGTTCGTAAAACAGTTTAGAAAGTGGGGGTCGTAAAACTCACCTTATCGTAGTTCGCACGAAAATTATGTAGCAATAAGTCAGGTGCCTCGCTTATAGCCTGATTCCTATAAACGGTATCGTATCGTTAATACTAGTACAGTGTTCAAGCAAAGTCGGGCTGTATAGATAGTCTGGGTATAGCTGTTAGGCCCAGAACATGACCATAGTCTTAGATTGTGACGTTGTATACTATGAAATGTTAAAAACTGGATTTGGCTCAGTTTCACCGTTTCCCGAGCCTAGCCAAGTTGGTTGTTTATACGTTTTGGGATTAGGTAAGATCACATAAACTTAAGTAAATATATTGATTGATAAAATGATTTGATTTATTAAAGAATTTTAAGGTTTCGGTATCTGGTTTGATCGCAGGGTTCGTTTCCGTTTTCACACGGGTTTGATTATACAAAACGCGCACAATCCACCCGAATTGTCCGGAATTCTCGTAAAAAGTTTGTTTTTATCAATATCATTCAAAAATATGATATTTGACCACTTTTGACATTTTGACATACCAGTCAGTCCGTTAAACACAAAACTGCCGGTTTCGTTAAAACAATTATAATTTAAATCTTTGATTAATCATAACTAAATATGCACTTATATATAAATTATGTAAATTTTTCTAAAAATACATTAAGACATGGAGAATTTTATAAAAAATATTTTCAGAAATTTTATGATTAATTATTTATTTAAAAAAATTCATTTAATAAGTTATAATCGTGTAATAAATGGCCCGTTTATATCAAACGGCCTTCGAAAAATCCGATAATTTTAACAAATGGCCTTAATGTTATTAAATAGCCCCTGCAAAATCTCCAGAATCTAACTCTTTTGACAAAATGCCTTTTTGTGCGTTTTTCGGCTGTTAAGATTCGGTTAAACCATAATTGCACAAACCATACATAGGCAATTACAATGATCCCCAAACTTTACCAGTGATCTTAACATCACATATTAAACTCCAAAACCAAGTTTCATAATTTTTCAATATGTTTAGCTATTTTTCCTAAATAAACGCTCATAAACGGGAATAAATTCACTAAATATTCTCCGTTTATCGAAAAATTACCAAATTTGAACAGGGACTCATTTATATGATCCCTAATGTTCCAGAAAATTTTCACAAGCTAACAACTAGCACGTCATAACCTAATACTAAACAGCCCTTAAACGAGTGTTATGGGTTTACCTTGTCGGTTTTAGATGAGTTTTGCTAGCTTAAACGACTCTCCGGGTCTCGGGTTGCAAACTCAGTGTAACTAAATATCATATAACATCAAACCAAGCATAAATCATCCGTGTGACAGCCTTGATAATTAGGGTTTCGGTTTTGGGTTCAAGCCGAATTTTCTAACCGTAAAAACGTTGTATTCATGTTCTAATCCGCGTTTTTGACCAAAAAAGTATATGTTCCTGGTTTGTAAACATGTTTAACATCAAAACATGATTTTACTTGATTTTTATGATTTTTGGATGGTTAAACATGTTTAAAACTAATTAAGGATTAATTTTTCATGGTTAAACTATGTTAATCAAGAATGAAATCAATGAAAATTGAATGATTTACCTCAAACCTTGGCTGGCACTTGAAGAACAAAGGAAAGAGGGTTCTAGGATGTGTTTGATATAGTTTATAACTTTAATTTCTAGCTTATATAACAAGTTATACAAAGGGGGCCCATTTCCCCTTCTAGCGGCCGCAAGCTTCTAAGGGCCCATTGGGCCTCTTTTTGGCCCAATGGTGCCTCGGTTTTCGTGTCACGCGTAAAATTCGGTCCAAAATTTAGTTCGGGTTCGGTTTTTTGCAAGAAAACTAGTTCGAGTGCGAAAACCAGCGCGAAAACGAGTGTTTTTCAGCCTAGTTTTGTAAAATAAGAAAAACGTACTGACTCGTTGTAAAATTCCAAAATATTTTCACGGATTGCTTAGAACATGTTATATAAGTGTTTTATAAATCTTTTTCGGCTTAACGGATGCTACAATGCTCGTTTTGATATTAACGATTGCGTTTAAGCTTATAGCGTATCGATAAACGAAACCTTTTTCGTTTAAAGAGTTTTAAACGTACTGGGGCCTAAATATCGATATGTTAGCCTCTATAATATATATATAACTCGTATATGACCCCTCAGTATGTATACGGGTCATAATTAGTATCGGTCGGTTACTCGTTTAAGCACTACGAATTAACCGATTTATCGTTTACTTGTTACGTAATGAATATAGTATACCTCGTTTTGTCACGAATGTCACAAGTCATCTTGATCCAAATCAATTGACTCAAGGTCATCTTCAGAGACTTGAACTCCAATTGACTTTTATTCATTCAATTCTTTCTTCACAACAAACTCTCATTTTTCACTCACCTCAACATTCTTATACAAATCTACAAGTTCTTCTTTGTATTGAAAAACATTTATGAATTGTTGTAGATATGCATTTCTTTTCTCTTTATCAACTTTTGGCATAAAGATGTTGTTGAATGGTGGTGGTACTACTTTGTACTTGTCTTCTTCCTTAACTTGATTTAAAATTCCACAGATGTTTCCAGTGGAGATTAAGTTCTTCAAAAATTCATTATCAGCTAGTTGTTTTGTGTTCTGTACCTTTTCTTCTATAACCATTTTCTTCAAACCATCTATTTCAGTTGTGAACATTTTCTGAGCTCTGTAGCTGTTTATACAGTCCTCTTCCAAACTTTTCATTCTTTCCTCACTTATCAATTCACTTGCCTCATATGTATTGATGATACTTTGTTTCCTACAACACTCACTTTCCAGCTTGCCTACTTTTGTTTTCAATTCATTGATAAGTTCATTTAAATCAACAGTAGGAGCAGATTGTACCTGAGATGAAGATGCAGTTTCTTTCTCAATTATAGCCATGAATGCCACATTTGCTCTCTTGATATCATCTGCAATGTCTTATTCATGATTGCTCCAATCAAAGTTACCTTCATGTTGTGTAGTAACTGTCACATTTCCTTGGTTTCTTGGTTGATTTTGGTTGGCTGAAACAGTGTTGTTTGGAACATTTTAAACTGCTTGAAGGTTCTGATTATTGTTCGTTTGAAAACCTTGATTTTGATGCACCCCTTGATTAAGATTATTCATTTGAGGCTGAAAGTTGTTGAAGTTGGGATTGTAATTGTTGTTGGGATTGAAGTTGTTGTTGATGTTTTGGTTGTTGTTTCTTTGATGCTTCTGCTGGTATTGCTGCTGACCTCATGGTTGTTGATTTTGGAATTGATTCATCTGATAATTTCTTGGCAAGTTGCATTCTCTTGCAAAATGTCCTGGCTGTTGGCAATTGTAGCAGATTGCCTTTGACTTGTCAAATCCAATCCTCTCATTAGGACTAGAAACCAGAGATCTACCAGTTCTATTATACAACCTCTTACTTCTCAAAGCTAACATGGCAGCTTGCCACTTCAAATCTATGTCTTCTAAATCATCTGCATCAATTTTCTCTAAATCATCTTGTACCACACTTATGTGAATTAGATTCGTTGCAACAAATACATTATATGAATCAGTAAACATAGACAGCAATACCTGTGTTTCATTGCTTTGACCATTTCCACCACTAGAGTGTGGTACATTCCCACTTGTCATTGTGGAAGTATCAGTGTCATCAATAAGTTGCACATTGAATCTCTGCTGATTTCCTTGATTACTTGTGTACCACCAATAATAGACTTTGGAGTATCAACATTGGGCTCAACTGGTTCTTCAATAATGGGAATTTGTTGTTGATTCTTGGTAGTCAAATTTCCCATGGGTGAAATCAATGCATTTGAAACATTGAAGCAGGGTCTTTCTTCTTTAATCATTTCATTCTCTATTATCTTCAGTTCTACAGCCTGAAGGAAGCATATCACATCATCCAATTTCAAGTCATTGAAATTATGCTTCTGAAGGATGAACTTGCAAGCAGTATACCATTCTTTTGGCATTGAGTTGAGTAACTTTTTGTGTAAATCAAAGTCAGTCATTACATAATCAGTTGTCCTCAACTCATTCACAATACCTAGAAAGCGTTCTAGTATTGATTTCAACCTTTCTCCTTCCTTATACTTGAACCTTTCCAACTGTTGCTTCAATCTTTGCTTCTTTATGTTCTTCAGCTCAGTATTCCCTTCATACATCTCAAGGATGGCATCATACATTTGCTTGGCAGTTGTGTGAAGTGCCACCTTGGTTAAAATTTCCCAAGACAGTCCTAGCTTAATCATAGCTAAGGCTCTGTCATCCACCTTTCTTATTCTTTCTCTTAGAGCTACAGTTCTTGCTGTATTTGCACCTTCTTCAGCTGCAGCTTGTGGACCATTCTTGATGGAGTTCCACATATCAACATCATTGTAGCACACTGCTGCTTCAAAAAGCACTTTCCACTTGGTAAAGTTTTCCTGTCCATACAATCTTGGTGTCTTGTTAGTAGACACCTCTTGTTCCTCATATCCAGGCATTTTCAAAGAAAAAAAAATCAGTTTCTTAGTAAAAATCAAAGTTTTAAAAATAATCAGATCTGAAAACAGGTTGTTCAGATCTGATGTGTCTGATATGATTAGAGCAAGATTTAGACATAAAGATTAAAGCTTTAATTGAAATAAGGAAGAGAAAACACCGGTATATTGTAGATCTGGAAGAAAAATGAAAAACAGAGATGCTGACGTCACAAATCAATGAAACAGTGGTCTGCTTACTTCATCTTTCTTCAAATCTTCAATCAGCAACAAGAATCTTTCCAAAATAGCAACAACAAGCTCTGATACCACTTGTCAGGTCCCCGATTTCAGCTGGATCTTACTCGAATCATGTCATAACTCACACAAATAGATGTGTTGACAAGGGAGTTAATGACGGGTTGCTATATTTAGAAAGTTCACCGTTTGTTAAAGGCGGAATCAATAACAAACATATGGTTGCTTAAACAGTATTCAAAGGTAATCAACACAAACAAGATTTACTCAAAAGATTTCTATTTATATAAACGAATCATACAAAGTGGATAATCGTTTTAGGGTTTCTTGATAAGGAAGGTTTCAGCCGTCACACACAAAATTCTTTCTCTATAAATGTGACTGTCAACCTTGTTGTGTGTCCTTATCTTTTTAGGTGTGCCCTAAATTATTCCATTTATAGGCCTGACACCTGTAGACAGCTGACATTCCTTCTAGAAACCCTATCCGATAATACATATTCAAATTACATATTCAGAAATATTCTAAGTGTAAAACAAGTCTTCCGGGTAGGCTTTGCATTAATCTTGTCTTTCCTAGTATGCTCGGCCATCCTTCATAACTTGGTAACATAGAAGTGTGCTCGGGATCAGTTTCCGGGTAGACTTTACTTGAAGAGTATTATACCAAGTAAAATACTCACCGGGTAGACTTCAATCTTCTTGGCTTTATCAGACTTTGCCCTAAAAATCTTTACGAGCAAACTTGTTCTTCAATGGTCCTGTCAACTCCTTGCCTGGAATAAGCTTATTAACAAAGTGTGCTCGGAGGCACTTTACCTTTCTAGAGTTGAATCCTGCCCGATGATACTTGTGATACTTCATTAAACACTGGGCGTACCCGGACCATTTTTATTGATGAATACCTTGCCCGATCTCCAAATACTTGGTTTCTTGAGCTTGGTTAGCCTAAAGCTTACTCGGAAGTAAACTTTACTTGGCTATGAAGAACAAACATGCTTGATAAAGTGATGCCCTGACTTGCATATATTAGTGAACCATACCCGGTAATGCACTAGTTTGCAAACCCTGCTCGGATATTCACTAAAGGAGACTTAGTGAAGATAACTCTGCCCGATAGGCAAAATATCGTACCCGGCTAAGCAAAAGCATGCTCGGAGGTCTAAGGTGTGCCCGGATCCATACTTACTGAATTCTGAGGAGGTTGAGAAGATTCCAATCTTCCATCTGTTCAGTTTTGTGTATAATCTTGACTCAACAGCTTTATTCTTAATCACCAAACCCCTCTCATCCCTTTTGTTTCTGAAAACCCATTTAGTGCCAATTGTAGACCTGTTTCTTGGCCTATCAACCAGATCCCAAAAATGGAGATCTCTGAACTGTGCCGGTTCCTCCTGCATTGCTTTCACCCAACTGTTGTCCTTTAGTGCTTGAACAATGTTCTTTGGTTCTATTTGGGATAGAAAGCAGGAGTATAAACAGATGTTTGCAATTTCAGAGTGGCTTCTTGTAACTCTTTCATTTATATCCCCAATGATTTTTTCAGAGGGATGATTCTTTTCAACATAAGCGGTTTGAACTATCATATCTGCAGACATATTTGTGTCAAGATTTGATTCATTGAGATCTTGTTCTTCAATGATAAAATCTGTTTCAGCATCATGAAACTCTGGTGCTTCTTCATTGTATTGTCTTGAGGTAGATACACCATTGTTTCCTAAATTCATTCTTTCAAACATTTTTTGAAATCTTGCAGTAGTTGTAGCTTCTTCATTTGTTTGGTTGCTTGGGTTATCCTCAGTCTGAACTTGATCATTCTCTACTTCTTGATTGTCTTGATTGAGATCTACATGATCTTGTTCTTGGTCAACAATGTCATTTGAGATACCCTTGATACATGTATACTCCTTTTCTTTTCTAGCAACCTTCTTCCATAACCCTTCTAAGTCCAATGTTTTCTTCTTTTTCTCTTCAAATACACTGGTCTTGTAGAATGAGTCATCAAAGTCTTCAGGATAAATCTTGAAAGACCTTATCAATTTTTCATGATCAAACAGCCATGCTGCACCATCAACTGTATTGAACTGATTCTCATTAAAGATGATTGTTAGTGCATGAAATTGTTGTCCGTAGCATTCGAATAAGTTATACATAGTCTAGATTTTTTATTTATTGTAAAATGGCCATTCGCTATGGATTGTATAGCGAATGGGTCCATTCGTTATTGATCTAGGCTAGTTCGTTAAGTTTATAAGCCCATTCGTTATGTAATATAATGAATGGAGGCTGGTTCGTTAAGTTATCATCATTCGTTATGGAATCATAACGAATGGAGTCTAATTGGTTGTGAAGATATAACGAATTAGACCAAATTAACGAATTGGTGCTTTGGCCTATAAATAGGCATACCCATGCTTATTTGTAAATGTACATATTAGAGAGAGATCTAGATCTAAATTATGCTCTCCATAAGTTATTTCCATCCACCATAATGTATTCATCCATATTTATCAATAAAGTAATTATTTAACGTTTAGATCTTGTACATAATCGATGTATCATATTAGCGGCTAGATCCGTAACGGGTTTCTACAATTGGTATTAGAGTAGGAGCTGCTCTCGATACTTCGATTAAGGTATGAATCTGAGTTTTTCGTGTTCTTCGTGTTCTTCGGGTTTTGGTCAGATCTGGAGTAAATTAGTGTGTTATTGGTGGATTTGTTTGTGAATTCGTGTTTATTGATGGAAGATGAAGCTTCCTGTATAATTTGGTGTTAAGTTATGGTGTATTGAAGGATATGCCATGGAAGAGCATGGTTATGGTTTGATTTGGTTTATGATGATTTAGTGAGTGTTAAGTTATTTGGATGATGGATTTGTGTTTATTATTGAAATCCGCATGTTTCTGTGGATTTTGGTGTTTAATTATGGTGTATTGAAGGTTTTGCCATGAAAGAGCATGGTTTCGGGTTGATTATTTGGTGATGAATAAGTAATCGTTAAGGTATTTGGATTATAGATTTGAAATTGTGGTGTAAAACCGAGTGTTCGTGGTGATTTTCATGGGTAATTATGGTGTTTGGATGATTTCACCATTGATGTAGTTCAAAAATTCCAGATTCCGGTCAGATCTATGATTTTTCGGCGATGTAACAGTATTTTCCGGCGAATTACGTTTTTCTGGCAAACACCTCAGATCCAACCACCTGATTCGTTATTACTGTAGCTGAATCGTTAGGAAAGTCTAACGAATTCCTGTAGCAATTCGTTATGGAAAAGTTAACGAATTAAGATTATTCGTTAAGGTAATTCGTTAAGGTTATGATAACGAATTAGAGTGATTCGTTAAGCTAATTCGTTAAGGTATATGTAACGAATTAAGGCAATTCGTGAAGCTGATTCGTTAAGTTAAAGATAACAAATTAAAGCAACTCGTTAAGTTATTTCGTTAAGGTGATTCGTTAAGGTATTGGTAACGAATTAAGGTTATGTGTATGACGAATTGGAATTCTTAACGAATGGGAGGCCATTCGTGTAACTATTATAATGAATGAGGATTGTTAAAACGAATTAAGAATGATAATTTATAACGAATTGAGTTGAATCGTTAAGTGTGTAACGAATGAGTTATTGGTTGACGAATGGAGAGCACGAACTAATGTAACGAATGGAGTGAATATTTATATTTATAACGAATTAGAGAGGCAATTCGTTAAAATAAAATAAAATAAAATAACAAATTCTTGCACGAATTTTTTCCAGAATGCTCCTCGTAAGTGAATTTTCATTCTTGAAAATTTTGGGGATAATATTTATTTTTCAAAAAACTTCGGTGAATTTTTGGCGGGAAAATCGGAAAAATTTTCTTATTCGAAATTTTTCTAGGATGTTCCTAATGTATTGGAGACTCTTTGTGCAAATTTTGGTAATATATTTTCCGGCTGACTGTTTAGGCGTTTCGGCTGGCCGAGCAGGAGATCTCGTGTAATTTAAGGAGGAGTGTGTTTGTTTGTGAACCTTGAAGATTATTTAAGACATTGCCGAATTTGTCAAGAAAATGGGGAGATAAAACTTTCATTTGAGATTATTTGGCTTGTATCTTCCTACGTTTGCAAGGTTTCTTGAAAAATTACTGCAATTCGGGTGGTAATTCGTGTTTGAAAAGCTGCGTTTAACTGAGTTCAAGGGTGCAGTTGTTTGTCGATTGGTGATTGATTTGTTCAAGATTGAAACCTGACCATGTGGGATACGAGTGTTTGTCCGTTTACTTCTTTCTGAGTGACTTGCACCTGACTATGTTGGATACGAGTATATGGCGGATTACTTCTGTTGAGGGGGACGATTCTCGAATAGGTTGATCTTATTGAAGAATATATGAGTCTTGTCATTGGATTGAAGAATTTGATCATTTGGGGTTTATTAATGGAGGTTGGACTCTGTATGACACCCAAACATTAGTGCATCTTTGCGAATGAGATGTGGAAGAGCTTCAAAGAGTTATTTGGGATAAACTTTATCAAGAGAGGGAAAACCGAAGTGAAAAATGTTGAATGATTGAGTTGTTCATGAAGAAGTGTGACGAGGTTAAACGTAAAGATATGTTTTTCTTTACCGGTGCTGACGGATAGCTGATGACTTGTTGCTGATTGTTGAAAGATTGAACCATATCATACGCTAATGGATGATCGGGATGATCTCCAAGAGTTGCTCACTTTGAGGGGGTGATATGATATGAGAAGCTATAAGTTGTTGGTTTGCTGAAAATATTTAAAGATTGTCCGTCTACACAAGCCCGAAAATCATCAGTCAAGGGGGTGTATGTTAGTGCACGTTTTGTGACTGGTGATTTGCAGTTAAAGTATTCAAGATTAAATTATTCGATAGCTACGGAAAAGGGGGTGTCTGTTAGTGCACAAAATTGTTATCCGTAGCATTCGAATAAGTTATACATAGTCTAGATTGTTTATTTATTGTAAAATGGCCATTCGCTATGGATTGTATAGCGAATGGGTCCATTCGTTAGTGATCTAGGCTAGTTCGTTAAGTTTATAATCCAATTCGTTATGTAATATAACGAATGGAGGCTGGTTCGTTAAGTTATCATCATTCGTTATGGAATCATAATGAATGGAGTCTAATTCGTTGTGAAGATTTAATGAATTAGACCAAATAAACGAATTGGTGCTTTGGCCTATAAATAGGCATATCCATGCTTATTTGTAAATGTACATATTTAGAGAGAGATCTAGATCTAAATTATGTTCTTCATAAGTTATTTCCATCCACCATAATGTATTCATCACATATTTATCAATAAAGTAATAATTTAACATTTAGATCTTGTATATAATCGTTGTATCGTATTAGCGGCTAGATCCGTTACGGGTTCCTACAATGATGTCAGCTGATTCAATAACACTCATATTGTCTTTCACATATACTCTGTAAGATTTTGAGTGTGTAGAATAACCAACAAAGAAGCAATCCAAGGATTTAGTTTGAAACTTGTTCAAGTTATCCCTGGTGTTCAGAAGAAAACATTTACATCCAAGGGCTTTAGAAACTTGATATAAGGCTTTCTGTCGTTGAAAATTTTATATGGTGTCTTGTTATGCCTTTTGTTAACAAGTACCCTGTTCTAAACATAGCAAGCAGTATTGATGGCTTCACCCAGAATGTAACTGGTATATTTGCATCTCCTATCATGGTTCTTGCAGCTTCAATAAGTGTTATGTTTCTTCTTTCTGTAACACCATTTTGTTCAGGAGTTCTAGGAGCTAAGAATTGTTGAAATATTCCCTTTTCTGTGCAAAATTCTTCAATGGCTCCATTTTTGAACTCTGTACCATTGTCACTTCTCATTGTTTAACTTTCTTATTTAGTTTGTTCTCAATCATTATCACACAGCCCTTTATCAATTCTGCAGTCTCATCCTTTGTACTCAGGAAGTAAATCCAAGTATATCTTGAGTAGTCATCAATGATCACAAGACAATATCTTCCTTTCATATACTTGGCACACTCACAGGACCAAAAAGATCCATGTGCAGTAGTTCAAGTACTTGATCAATTGAACTAATGAGCTTTGACCTATGAGCAGACTTGTGTTGTTTTCCCTTTTGACATGAACTACAATGTTCTTCCAGTTTTAACTCTCTTATAGGTAAGCCAATGACATGCTCACCTTTAACAAGTTTGTTCATATTCTTCAGATTCACATGACATAGTTTCCTGTGCCACAATTTTGACTCATTTTCAGTGACTTTGGAAACAAAACATGTACCACCTCTTGAAACAGCATCCTTCATGTTAAGCTCATATAGGTTGCCATTTCTAGGTGCCATCATCATAATCATTTCAGGTGGGATTACAAATTTAGGTTTTAAGATGAAACAGTGTGAGACATCAAAACCAACTTTGTGTCCCTTATCACACATTTGTGATATGCTTAGCAAATTGTATTGTAAACCTTCAACATGAAACACATTGTCAAATGAAACTTTTCCATTTGTCAAAATTCTTTTACCAACAATCTTTCCTCCATTCTCATCACTTCCAAATGCCACAGGACCTTCAAACTTTTCTTCATAATTAACCAGTGACTTCCTGTCACAAGTCATGTGCCTAGAACATCCACTATCCATGTACCATATGTCATTCAGTGGAGTGGACTGTTCCTGCACAAAAGAAAAAGTTTGATTAGTTAGGTGATGTCATCAGTTTCAATTTCAGTGGCTGCACTAGAAGTGAGTGTTGTTGGTTCAGGATCTTCATGAGTCAATTCAATATTGTCTGAGTTATCAGTTTCATATCCACACTCTCTTGGAGTTTTTACAAATGAGTTTGTGACTTGTGATTCTTCTGATGCATTGTCATCCTCTTGAACTACATAATCCTTCTTTTATAAGAAATCTCTTACATCAGTAGTTCTTCCCACTTCTGTCTCAACCTTAGGTTTCCAAAGAAATCCTTCTAGTTCATATCCATGTTTTAACAAGAACTTCTCATCACCTGTCAGCTCTGTTGATTTCTTTCTTGAGAAGACACCTTTGTTTCTTGTATTTCTACAGCTAGATGAGCCTTAAGAGATATCAAACTTGATTGATTGTGTATCTTGTTTGGGGATGACTCTCAAAGGTTGAAAGTTCTTCTTGATAGCTTTCTCATTCTTCTTAGGAGACACACTTCTTCTTACTGATTTAGTCACTTGTTTCTTTGATTTGACTTCAGTTTTCTTCTTACTTCTTGTCTCTTCAGCTGATTTCAACTCATCTTTACTTGTGGTTTCATTTTCATACACATTTCCTTTTCCCAGGTATGCTTCATACTTTTGCTTGTGCAGAACAAAGTCTTGACCATACTTTGTTTCATCTGGGACATGAAAGGGTTTGAATATGAATCTTTCATTACATGAATCTGTGTGATGACCATATTCATCACACTTTTTGCACCAAACCTTTCCTTTGAATATCTCATGTTCTTTTGGTTTCTTGAACCTTTCACTTGGTTTAGATAACTTGTCTCCAAGAGTCTTTTGAGTCTTCAAACAATCAAAATCAATAGGGAAAGGTACAAACTCCTCAATTTTGATATCTTTTATTTCAACTTTGCTTTTAACAAAGATAATTTTCTCCATAATCATAGGTTCCTCATCACTACTTTCTTGTATCTTGACTGCCTCTTCTCATATTCTTCCAATGTTTCCACTTCTCCAATGTCCAGTACTTCATGACTAGAAAAGACTGGATAAACAGGGATAAAGTTATTAATTTCAACAGTTTCAGTTACCTTATTGTTGTTTTGCTTTATCCTTTCCAACACAGCCTTGCTTGGAGGCCTTACTGCATTGTAGCTTACTTTCTTCTTTTCATAACTGTCATAAGAAACATGCTCTTTTCTTATTTTCTCATTATGTTTCTTCATTCTAGGTGTGACATGTGGATACAAAGGAAGTTCGTCAATAGATTCTGGTTTCTTGTATCTTCTTCCTCTTTCAGCTTCCTTGATCTGTTCATTTGTGATCTGATCACTCAAATCATTTAAATCATCTTGATTGGGATCATCAGAATCAAAGTCATCCTCAGAGACTTGTACTCCAATTGATTTCTCTTCTTTCAACTCTTCTTTCACAATAAATTCACCTTCTTCATTCACCTCAACATTTTTGTACAAATCAACAAATTCTCTTTTATCATCAAACACTTCTTTGAATTGTTGCAGATATGCATCTCTCTTCTCTTTGTCAACTTTAGGCATAAAATTCTTGTTGAATGGAGGTGGAACTGCTTTGTATTTGTCTTCTTCTTTCACTTGATTCAGAATTCCACAAATATTTCCAGTGGAGATCAAATTCTTCAAGAATTCATTTTCAACTTCCAGTTTTGTAATCTGCACCATTTCTTCAACTAACATTTTCTTTAATCCATCTATCTCTGTAATGTATCTGGTTTGAGTTCTGTAACTGATCATGCAATCATCTTCCAAGATTTTAATATTTTCTTCACTGATCAGCTCACTTGACTCATACCCATTTATGATACTTTGTTTCCTAAAACACTCACTTTCCAGCTTACCAACTTTTGTTTTCAATTCATTGATAATTTCATTTAAGTCAACAGTAGGAGCAAAGTGTACCTGAGATGATGATCCAACTTCTTTCTCAATCAACGCCATAAATGCCACACTTGCCCTCTTGATGTCATCTGCAATGTCTTCTTCATGATTGCTCCAATCAAAACCACCCTCATGCTGTGAGGTGACAGCCACATTTCCTTGATTTCAGGGTTGATTTTGATTGATAGGGACATAGTTGTTTGGCATAGTTTGTAGGTTTTGATTGTTGTTTCTTTGAAAGTTTTGATTCTGAGGCACAACTTGTTGATTATTGTTCATTGGAGGCTGTTGGAAGTTGTTAAAGTTGGGGTTATTATTGTTAGAGTTGTTGAAGTTGGGGTTATAATTGTTGGTGTTGTTGTTATTGAAGGTGATCCTTGGCTGAGTCTGTTGATGATGCTGCTGGTTTCTTGGTTGGTTTTGAAATTGGTTCACTTGATAGTTCCTTGGCATGTTGCATTCTCTAGAAAAATGACCTGCTGTTGGCAGTTGTAACAGATGGCTCTTGACTTGTCAAACCCAATCCTTTCATTTGACCCTGATAGAAGTGATCTACCAGTTATGTTATACAGCCTCTTGCTTCTGAATGCCAACATGGTAGCTTGCCATTTCAAATCCATGTCCTCCAAATCATCAGCATCTATCTGCTCTAGATCATCTTGTACAATGCTTGTATGAACCATGTTCTTTGCAACAAAAGCTTTATAAGACTCAGTGAACATTGAGAGCAAACCATGATAATTTGATCCATGACTTCCATTACTACCATCATAGGGTCCATGTCTACTAGCCATTGAGGCTGAATCATTCTCTTCCAAGAGTTGGACATTAAACCTTTGCTGGTTTTGTGAGTTGCTTGAACTACCTCTAACAAAAGCCTTAGGTGTATCAACACCATGCTCATTTGGTTCTTCAATGATGGAAATCTGTTGTTGGTTTTTGGTTGACTAGTTCCCCATAGGTGCAATGAGAGCATTGGTCACTTGAAAACATGGCTTCTCTTCTTTGATCATTTCATTTTCAATCATTTCTATTTCTGCAGCCTGAAGGAAGCATACTAGATCATCCACCTTCAACTCATTGAAATTGGGCTTTTGAAGGATAAATTTGAAGGCAGTATACCATTCCTTAGGCATTGAGTTGAGCAGCTTGGTATTCAAATCAAAATCAGTCATGACATAATCAGTTGTTCTTAGCTCATTCATAATAGCTAAGAATCTTTCAAGGATTGACTTCAAACTCTCTCCATCCTTGTATTTGAACCTCTCCAACTGTTGCTTCAATCTTTGTTTCTTTATGTTCTTCAGCTCAGTATTCCCTTCATACATCTCAAGGATGACATCATACATTGCCTTGGCAGTTGTATGATGTGCCACCTTGGTTAAAATATCCCAAGACAGTCCTAGCTTAATCATAGCTAAGGCCCTGTCATCTATCTTTCTCAATCTTTCACGCACAACAACAGTTGCATTTGCATTTGCACCTTCATTGTTGTCCTGTGGTCCATTCTTGATTGAATTCCACATATACACATCATTATAGCAGACTGCTGCCTCAAATAAGACCTTCCATTTTGTGAAATTTTCCTATCCATAGAGTCAAGGAATCTTATTAGTAGAAATCACTTGTTCTTCGTAACTAGACATTTTGAAAAATAAAATCAGTAGATTTGTAAAAGTTAAAAAAAATACTCAGATCTGAAAACCGATTGTTCAGATCTGATGACTTTGGTGCAAACAGAACAATAATAATATGTAAAGGTTTAAAATTTAATTGAAATAAGGAAGAGAAAACACCGGTAAGATGTAGATCTGTAAAGAAATGAAGAACAGAGCAGCTGACGTCACTCTTTAATGAAACAGTGTTCTGCTGACATCATTCTTCTTTAAATCTTCAATCAGCAACGAATTCTTACTAAAATAGTAGTGACTGGATCTGATACCACTTGTCAGGTCCCCGATTTAAGGTAGATCTTTACAGAATCAAGTCATAACTCACAAAGATAAATATGTCGACAAGGGAGTTAATGACGGGTTGCTATTTTTAGAAAGATAGAAGTTTGTTAAAAGCGGAATCAATAACAAACAGGGTAGTTGCTGAAAAATAAATCAAAAGGTAATTCACTCAAAAGATTTCCATTCATATAATGTTCATCATATAAACGTTAATAGATTTAGGGTTTCTTGAAGGGAAAGCTAATTCCGTACAATTCTATTCAGCCATCTATCTTTTTGTGTCTGCTGTCTTTTCCGTCTCATTAAGGTGTGACCTAATTATTCCTTTTATAAGCCTGACACCTCAGGACAGCTGTCATTCCTTCTAGAAACCCTAAATGCTAAAACATATTCAAATTACATATTCAGATATAATCCAAAGTGTAAAACAAGTCTTCCGGGTTGGCTCTGCAACAATATTCATTTTCCGAGTATAATGTGTGCTCTGCCATCCTTCAGAACTTGGTAACATAGAAGTGTGCTCGGGATCAGTTTCCGGGTAGACTTTTCTTGAAGAGTATTTTACCAAGTAAAATACTCACCGGGTAGACTTCAATCTTCTTAACTTTGTCTGACTTTGCCCGACAAACCCTTACGAGCAACCTTGTTCTTCAATGGTCCCTTTAACTCTTTGCTACTGAATAGCTTATTAGCAAAGTGTGCTTGGTAGCATTGTTCCTTGCTTAAGTTAAACCTTGCCCGAAATTACTTAGAGATATTCCATTAAAACATCAAGCCTACTTGGACCACTATATTATTAAATAATACCATGCCCGGTCTTCCAATTACTTGGCTTCATGAGCTTGGTTAGCCAAAAGCTTACTCAGGAGTGAACCTTACTTGGCTATGAAGAACAGACATGATTGATAAAGTGATCATTGCCCGAACTTGCATAAACTAGTGAACCTTGCCCGGTAATACACTAATTTGCAAACCCTGCCCGGATATCCACTAAAGAGGACTTCAAGAAGATAACCTTGCCTGATAAACAAAATATCGTACCTGGCTAAGTAAAAGCTTGCTCGGAAGTCTAAGGTGTGCCCGGTTCCATACTTAGTCATTTCTGAGGAGGTTGAGAAGATTCCAATCTTCAATCTGATCAGTTTTGGGTCAAATCTTGACTGAACAGTTTTTGCTTAATTTTACAAAGATTGAATGTTACTTGTAGATTATGAAAGTTGATGGAAAAAAGTGGCAAATTTGAAGACTCTAGGGGCTTAGTTGAGCAACTTTGAAGACTACAAGTCAAGGCCTGGCCCAAACCCACAAGTTAGAAGCCTATCTTGCATATTATATCAAGCAGAAAAAAACAAACAAAAACCCTAAGCACCTCAAATTTCCAATCGGGATTAGAAAGTAAAAAGAAATCAAGTTTGTTTCTAAAATTTGGTCGGCTAGATTTGTATTGTGGTTGTTGGTTTTAAGGAAACACAAATTGTGTGGTGGGCATTGAATCCCATGTGAGCTGATCACAAGAAGTACAACAACAATATTAATATACAAACTCAAACTAAAATACCCTAATCTGTCCGATCGGGATTTTGGCAGCAAGGAAGAAAGAAGAAAAAAACTTTGTGGTGGCTGTTTGGCGGCTGGAAGAAAAAGAAAGAGGCTCGGGGTAACTTGGTACAGCAGCTAGGGACCATATACTCTCATAATCTCAGCCCATAATAATAAGTAATCATCCATAAACTTTGTTTTTTTGTTCAAGAACCCTAACTAGTTGATTTGATCTTTTATGTTGGATTGTTTTGCAAGTAACTTAAAGATTGACTTGTGTTTGATTGTTCTTGAATCTTGAATCTTGAATGAGTTTACTTATGTTTATGTTGATTTTATGATGTTTAAATCAAGTATTAGCTGCTGTCCAAAACCAATGTTAGGCTAAAGTAGTTAGTTCTACCTAGGTTAGATGATTATTGTTAGATTTTAGTAAGTAGATTGGTTTGTTGATGATCATGACTTGAATTGTTAATGTAAAGTTTGGTTTAACATTGAATTAGGTTGTGTTTAGTGGCTGTGTTTTGATTAATAATACTCAATTACCTATTGCTTTGATTGATTGAATCGGTTTTAGTTGATTTTAGCTGGTTTAAACTCTTTACTTTGTGTTTAGAGATTGTTTGCGGGGTGTACAACCGTAGGTTAAGTTGGGTATATTAATTAGTTAAAATCAGTGGGTAGGCACCTTCTTAGAGACCGAGAGGTGATAGGAAGTAGGATCGTCTCATAGCTTTTACTTGTTAATATTAGGATCGCGCAAGAGCGGGTTCGGTGTCGGGTTTGGGTTTGTGAGCGATTAGTTGACCTAGTTTAAATTGAAATAAATTGTTCCTCTATCCTTGGTTGCGTAGTATTCGTCTCCTTTAGGGTAGTGTGTCGGTGAGACCGAGAGGAGAGTCGGCATTAAAACACTTTAACAATTCGTCACCCTGTTAGTTCTTAAAATCAACTAAGTGTAGGTTAGGGTTTGTTAGTGAGACCGAGAGGTGATCTAGCTTTCTTGAGTGAACCTTAGTTGCGTCATCCTTAGGAACCGGTGTCGTGAGATTCTACAATCCATTAGCTTATTATACCTTCAATAGGATTCTTACCTATGTAGTCGTTTTTCCCATAGATAAATCTTATTTTCAAAGTTTCGTCTAGTTTCTTAATTTAAGTCTTTTAAGTTAATTTAAGTTAGGTTAAGTAGTTAACAATTAAAAATCATATAAAATATATTATTCTTAGGTGAGTCTTGGTTAGGGTTAAGTATTAAGTACGTTTTCTCGTGTCCTTGTGTTCGATACTCGGACTACCTTAGGTCTATACTATTAGTGATCGGTACACTTGCTGGTTGTGTGTGGATTCATTAGGATTTTCGTTTAACAAATTTAAAGCTTAGTTATCGGTTATTTAGAAAGAGCATCATTATACACACATCAAAGAACAAGTTTGGCTTCTTCGCACCTGGCCAACATTTTCTCCAAATTTCTCAAACAATGATCAAAAGAACTCTCAAAAACAGAAAAGTCATCCATGGAGTCCTTGATCATATCATGAAAAAACACCACCATATATCTCTAAAACGTGGCTGGGGCATTACACAATCCAAAGGGCATCCGCCAGTAGCCGAACGTGCCATAGGGACATGTGAATGTCGTCTTCTCCTGATCCTCGGGAGAGATGGGGATCTGAAAATATCCCGAGAAGCCGTCGAGAAAACAATAGAACATTTTTCCCGACAGTCGTTCTAACATCTAATCGATAAAGGGGAGGGGAAAATGATCCTTTCTCGTGGCGTCATTGAGTTTGCGTTAATCAATGAAAACTCTCCATCCCGTGACGGTACGAGTCGGAATTAACTCGTTTTTCTCACTCATTACAACCGTCATACCGCCCTTTTTAGGGACAACCTGCACAAGGCTCACCCATGGGGAATCAGAGATCGGATAAATCAATCCAGCATCTAGTAGCTTGATGACCTATTCTTCACAACGTCTTGCATATTAGGGCTGAGACGCCTTTGATGCTGCACCACAAGTTTGTACTCCTACTCAAACAAGATCTTATGGGTACAAAAGGATGGATTGATCCCTTTTATATCCATGATCTTCCAAGCGATCGCATGCTTGTGCCTTTTGAGAACCGTAAGCAATGTAACCTTCTCCTCACTCGACATACTCGAAGAAATTGTAACATCCCGAAATTTCTAAAAATAATATTAATTATATTAATTATTATTCGTGAGAAAGTTTACTCGGGTTTGCGGAAAAATATTAAATAAAATAGGAGTTGGTGTGGGTCGGGCTAGTGTTGGGTAATGGATTTATGGAATTGGGTTAATGAGGAAGGAAGATGGACCATGGGCTCAAGCCCATGATCCATAATATTTAAGCCTTAAATCACCATGTAATCCTTTCGTTTCACATATTCCATACACCACCAAAAACATACACCTAGCTCTCTCTCATCCTACTCTCTCTCTCTCTAGCCGAAACCAAGAAGAAGAAGGAGAATCAGTTTTCAACCCGAGGTAAGAATAGTATGATGTTGTTTATACCCAAACCCGTTAGATTTAGTCACGAAACGACGAGCCAACACCGTTAAACCGTTGAAGTCGAGGGATCCGGTTAGAATAAGGTATAAACGAACCACAGATGAGCTTAGGGATCACTCTAGCTCAGATCTGGATCGAACGGGACGAAAAAAGGTGAAAACGGTGGTGAAACAAACGAGATCTTGCTTTTCCGGCGAGATCCCGCTATTCTGGCAATGGCGGTGCCGGAGAATGTTTCTACGAGGATGTCGGAATATTCTGACATTCTAACCTAACCCTAGTTCGTTAACGGTGACTTAACGAACTAGAGGGCATTTCGTTAAGAGGAAATAACGAACCAGAGGCAGTTCGCGTGTCAATTCGTTAAGGTATGAATAACGAACTAACCCAGTTCGCTATGTCAATTCATTAACGGAGAAACACGAACTAGCTCCAGTTTGTTAAACAATTCGTGAACTGATTCGCTAAGAAGAATTAACGAACTAGCCTTAATTCGTTAAGGACATTCGTTAAGCGAAGGACAGATGAACCCCATTCGTTAAGGGTTCAGTTCGTTAGATGTTCATCGTTAACGAACCAGATAACGAAGTGGACTTTGGCAGAATTACAGAATGGTCCCTAGACTTAAAGAAGAAGGATATATTTACATAACGGCCCTTGGACTTTGATAATTTATAAAGGTTAACAATTAACGATTTAACTAACCGGTAATGATTCAACGAAGTAAAACCGGCTTAGACGTGTAAGACTAATTAAGTAGCAATGAGAGTGGCTAGAGTGGTATTTAATATTGCAAATATTAAACTGTTAGTCACGCACAGCTCGAGAAGGAATAACCTGTAGCAGAAGAAGTAACTGAATTAAGGTGAGTTTCTAACCCCATCTCCTTTTTATGTTTTCGGGGCTGTGTGCATACTCGATGTGAAGTGTGAATACACTTACCTTGAGTGGTAAGTGTATGCTATAGATTTTATAAAGGTAGCTATTATATAATGCTTGACGGTGTGTGAACGATCTTTGGATATTACACGTATTGTCTAGGATAATGGTGGTCAAGTGGTTATTAGTGTGTGTGATTACTATGACGTGACTTGCTTATTATGTATATAATGTACTTATAGGAAGTGGGTTATAGATAAGCAGAGGTAGAGTGAGATAGAAGTGGATAGGGGTCTAGTAAGAGCGTTAAAATGACAAAGTGGCATAACGATATTTGTTATTAAAGTGGCAAAGTGGCATAGCGATATTCGTTATTAAAGTGGCAAAGTGGCATAACGTAATTCGTTATTAAAGTGGCATAACGTTATTCGTTATTAAAGTGGCATTGTGGTTAAGTTGTAGGAGTAATTAAGTGGCTAAGCTGTAAGGGTAATTAAGTGGCTAAGCTGTAGGGATAATTTCGTGGTTAAGCAATAATAGGTCAGACAATGGATTATCTGCCTTCGGACACATATATAAATGCCTGTGGTGGTTGTATGACAAGTTGCTTGATTAACTAGAACTCACTCTGCGTAGCTGACTTTTAGTATGCACGCAGGTGATTTGACCAGAGAGTTAGCATGAGGATGACACATGGAATGGATTGCATGGCTGTCATCTGAAGATAGAAGAAGCGATGTTTTAAATATAATGTTTTGTGTTATAGTATCAAAGTAACGATTTAATGTTTTGTAACAAATGTTTTAAGTTGACATTTCCGCGAAAGTTTTAACTAACTCTGATTGTAAGAACTGCGTTTATGAGTAAATTCGACGTCAAAAGCGAGACGCCGGTAACAGGGCCTTACAGTTGGTATCAGAGCAAAGTTCGAGAGATTTAAGCATCCTACATGCTTAGACTCGAACAGAAATAGGGATTAATGTAAGAAAAGAAAGAAGATGCCAGTTCAAGATAGCCATGTGTCACTCAAGCAATCACATTAATGGTAAAGTATGTTAAATAAAGTATAAAGATGTTCGCTTAATTGTTATAGGAAATATATATGCAGGTTAGGGATAGGATTTCTTGATTGCTTGATTGATTAACATTTAAAAGTAGAAACTAGCACAAGTAAAATCACGAAGGGGAGTATGTAGAACCTGAGGAGTAATGCAAATAGTTAATTACACTTGATCAACGTCATTAACTACTTACCTACGAATCATGTGCTATATAATTCCTCGAAGACGATTGTGTTTTCCTCTTCTAGATTACCAATGGCTGGAGTAAGAGATATTGTTGGCAAAGGAGGTCGCACTGGACGTTGTGGCAGGCCTCGTATGGTCCGACAACCCTCGGTAGAAAAAGCTTACAACACCGGAGACAAAGGGAGCGCAGCTGGAGGAAATCCGGGCAACAACGAAGGATACCAACTTGACGCTGTTGTTCAAGCTGCCATTGTCCAAGATGTGGAAACTGCCATGAAGAATTGGAATCCTGAGAAGCCTGCAGGAAGTCGTGAAGGAACTGCTGAGAGATCAGGGGAGAATGGTAAGAAAGATGATGAGGGTAAGAAGGGTGACTCGAGCGAAGGCCAATCTGTGAAGGTTGATGACAAGAAGAGAGCCTGAGGTGTGTGTAACTACAAGTCCTTCAAAGGGTGTGACACGCCAAAATTGGCTGGCCTAGGAGACGCAATCGTTACCCTCCAATGGGTAACCACAATGGACCAGATTATCCGAATTAGCGAGTGTCGTCCCGACCAAGCAGTGGGTTATGCCACTCAGTCATTTGAAGATGAGGCCATGTACTGGTGGGAAACTGTGGAACAAAGGAAAACTCGAGAAGAGATTAAGGTTATGAGGTGGAATGACCTGAAGGAGTTAGTGATGAAGAGGTTATGTGCTAAT
Source organism: Bidens hawaiensis (assembly GCF_021521415.1). Lineage (NCBI taxonomy): Eukaryota > Viridiplantae > Streptophyta > Magnoliopsida > Asterales > Asteraceae > Bidens > Bidens hawaiensis. Next base: position 379,992 of record NW_027492925.1, on the reverse strand, counting down.
GGTGAAGTGGAGAGGGCCGAGATGAAGTTTCTAAATCTGAAGGGGGACAAGATGACACATCGGGAGTATACCACCGAATTCAACCGCATGTCTAGGCTGGTTCCCGACATGGTGAACACTGAGACGAAACGGATCAAGTGCTACATCAGGGGACTTCCCTAGAAGGTCCGCATGTTAGTCAAGGCTAACAAACCTGCTACCATTGAGTCTGCAGTTGAGTTTGCAGAGATGGTTTATGATGTTCTGGGGGCGGTTGATGTGTAAGTGGAAGATAAGGAAGGCGGGAAAGGAAACAAACGGCCTGCAGATGTCATGGAGTATGTGGGGAAGAAGGCTCAGAAGATGGCAGACATGGGAACATGCAAAGTGTGCGGGAAGATGCACTTGAGAGAATGCAAGGCTGGTCCAAACCAGTGCTACTGATGCGGGAAGAAGGGACATATCTCTTGGGAATGCACCGAGGACCAGAAATGTTACAAGTGTGGTAAGTCTGGCCACATAGCTAGGGAGTATGGAGAATCCGTGGCAGCGGGGGAAAGAAGAGGAGACGCGTGAAAGGATAGTCTATTAGCTGCTGAGGAGGTTGTAGGAGAATAAGTGGCTTGTCGCAGTTGTTTTATGTTTAGTACTGATAAGGAATGTTTTATGTTATAGTTGAACCTATGAATGATTTCCTTTTATGTCTTATGAATGACTTGTGATTTCTTATGATTTGGTATGAATGGCTTATGAATTATGTTGAATGCATGTTGGTTATGATAACTAGTTGTGTGGTAGTAAAGAGTCGCCTTAGGAGTTAGCGTTATTATGTAAAACAAGGGTCCTTGGAAAGACGAGGCACGACTTGGCACATCGAGGGCCTCAAGGGAAAGCTACCTTAATAGCTAATGTCGGTCCCGAATATTCACTCGCAATCACAATCAAGTCATAACTCACACATTAAATGTGTCGACGAGCGAGTTAATGACGGTTGCTATTTTTGGAAAGAAAACCATTTGTCAAAGGCATAATCAATAACAAACAAGGTAGTTTCTAACGGACTAATAACAAGTAACTAACACACAAGAATCACTCAAAAGATTTCCATTCATATAATATAAATCATACAAACGATAATCGATTTTAGGGTTTCTTATGGAAAGTTATGTCCGTACGATTCTTAGACAGCCGTCACTCTCAATAATATTCTTTGAGTAGTGTGTCTATTCCGTCCTTATCCGCTCTTTTTGGAGGCGTGCCCTAAATATTCCTTTTATAGGCCTGACACCTCCAGACAACTGTCATTCCTTCTAGAAACCCTAAATATAAAATACATATTCAAATTGCATGTTAAGTGTAAAACAAGTCTTCCGGAAGGCTTTGTAGAAGTAATCTTTTCTGAGTAGACTTTGTGCTCTGCCTTCCTTGGTAGACTTGGTAACCTTGAAGTGTGTTCGGGAACAGTTTCTGGGTAGACTTTTAACTTTCACCGAGTAGACTTCAATCTTCTTGATCTTATCAGACTTTGCCGGGAAAGATCTTACGAGAAACCTTGTTTTTCCATGGTCCCTTAACTCCTTGCTATGAAATAGCTTATTAGCAAAGTGTGCCCGGTAGCACTGTACTCTGCTAGAGTTAAACGCTGCTCGATGTTACTTGGAATATATCATTGCTTACATCAAGCTTACTCGGACCACTGTTATTAATGAATACCTTGACCGGTCTTCCAATCACTTGGTTTCATGAGTTTGGTTAGCCAAGAGCTTACCCGGGGTAAACCGTACTCGGCTATGAAGAACAAACTTGCTTGATATAGTGAACCCTGCCCGGGTAAACACTAAATTAGTGAAACCTGATCAGATATACACTAATTGGTGAACCTTGCTCGGATATGCACTAAAGAAGACTTCTAGAAGATAACCTTGCCCGATGGGCAAAATATCATGCCCGACTAAGTAAAACCTTGCTCGGATGTCTAAGGTATGCCCGGTTCCATACTTAGCAATATCTGAGGAGGTTGAGAAGATTCCAATATTCCTTATGATCATTTTTAGGTCAAATCTTGACTCAACAATCTCCCCCTAGATTGGAACACCTCAGCCGTCCTAAAACACTTCTACAGTTACTTACACATAGTTATAAATACACATCAAATCAAAATTAAATTTTTTACATATTCAAAAACATAAACAATTACATATTCAGAATTTTGTCTGAAGACATTACACATCAAAGCCTATTCTAAAGAAAATCTTCATCTTCTTGTATCTTCATCTTCTTGAGGCATTGTGGACTGCCTATCTTCTATTGACCATCACTGTTGAAGCTCTTTGCTGGAAGATAGAAAGGATCTGGTGATGAGTGTGACTCTCAGGTATGTGCAAATCCCTTATATCTCTCAGATCTTCATTGTGCAAGAAGGTCAAGTCTTTATCTCTTCTGATTATCCCCAAAATAAGCCCTTCTGAGTTTCTAAGAACATAGTGGCCATCATTTTCTTTATACTCAATTTCAGTTATGATGCCTTTCCTTTGTACTGTGTAATTTGGAAGTGTCATTCTCCTTTCAGAGCTTAAAAGGTATTCATATTTGACAGAGGATTCTTATCTTTGACCATCATCTGTTAATACAATTCAGCACTGGCCATCTTTTTCAACTCTGTAGTCCTTATTGCTTTGTCAAGTTGAGTCATTTTCCAGCTTCTCTTTTCCTTTAACAATGGGAATCCCTTGACAGCTTCATCTCTTAGATACTTAGAGAGATCATTTGGTTGTCTCCCAGCCAACTTATTTCTGTCTCGATAATCAAACAGATTAAGTGTGGCCATTCTCTCCAATTGTTCTTGAGTGTATTCAGCAAAGTCACTTCTTATAAGTATGTCTCTCATCTGCCTGCTTCCCAAAATCACTTTTAGAGACTCAGAGACTGAATCATAGTAGAGAGTTCTTGGAAGATCCAAATTGGATTGTGGTCCTGTTGTTCTTTGGGATTCAGCTCTACTTGACTCACTTCTGTTTGCTGAGGCATGCATTCTTGAAGTACAGGGCCTAGTTGGGATAGACTTCATAGGTTTTCTAGGCCCTAACTTGAAGGTTTTGATGTACATTGATTCTATCATTTCAGCAGGGAGGTTGATGAGGTCTGCAAAGTTTTGTCCTGCTTCTTTACAGAGACCAATCATCATTTTCACTACCCAAGGATTGTTTGACAACCCTGCAGGCACAAATCTCCCATCAATAAAGCTTCTAGGGTTCTCACCCTCCATCAAAACCTTTTCCCACTCAGCCTTTTATGTATAGAAGGGTTCTTTCAAGTTCTCCTTTTCTAGTGCATTAAAGGTATCTTCATCCATCCCCCTTTGATTTATCATGATGTTCCTCAAAATTTGGATCATCACTTCATTTTCCCATGGAACTATAGATTCATCAACAGGTTCAGGTTTCGGTTCCTCTGGGATTGGTGTGACTTGGGTTGTTTGCTCTTTTGATTTCTCCTTTTTCATTTTGTGCCTTTTGTTTCTCCTTTAAATTCATCATCTTTCTTTTCTTCTTAGGAGGCTCTTGTTTAGCCTGAGCATTCCTTGATTGTTCAGCAGATGGTTCAGGTTGTAACCTTTTGAATTTTTCCTTTCTTTTCATGTTGTTAAAGATTGATTCAACTGAGGCTTTATCCAAACCTTCAACCATTCCAGGTTTCATCCCTTTCTCCAACAAGTATCCACACTTTCCTCCAAACTTCAGTTTCAAAGCTTCAAGCTTTTCAGCTTCCTCATTTTCTTTCACAAATTTTTCTTTTATTTCTTCACTTGTGCTTTCATAGGCTTCTCTTAGCTCTTCAAACTTGAAGTGTGACAGATCTTTCTCAGAGTAACCATGTTTTCTCAGATAATCTCTGTATTTCTGGGCATCTCTGTTCTTTTGCTCCATTTTCCTCTTAAAAACATCTCTTTCTTGGTCCAACCTTTTCTGCAACTAATCATCATTCAAATCAGCTAAGGCTTCAAAGCTTATCCCATAACTCATCAGTTTCATAATCAATGGATCTTTCTTCTTTGCATCCAACATACTTTGCTCAATGTTTTCCCTCTGTTCATCAGTCAATGTAACTTGTGGGGACATAACATTAGCAGTTTTAGCACCCTTTCCTTGATCATCTTCATCATCATTATCAGTTTCATCTTCATCAGAATCATCCTCCTCCTGAGTTGTTTCATTCACTGCATCAATCTTAGGTTCATCTAGAGTTGGATCTTCAGGGATGGGTACATTAGGCACTCCTTCAACAAATTCACCAGGCTTCAATGTTTTCAAAGGAACTGCCCTAATAGGACTTCCTTTCTCATCAGGGGTCTCTACAAAGTATTTGTTCTTAGTATTCCATTTCCCCTTTTTGGCATCCTCAGCTTTTTCAGCTGGTTCAAATGTTTAAGTTTTATCCCTCTTTCATGAATATTTCTTTCCATATTTGGGATAATCCACACATTCCCATTCACTTGGGTTCTGTCTTATATCATCTTTAATTTGTTCAAGCCATTTCTGGGCAGCCATTGAGGCAATAGATTCACCAATCTCTTCTTCCACATTCAGTTCCATATTCACATTGGTTGGCTTAGTAGTTTCAGTTGATTCCTTTTCTGGTTGACTTTGAGGTTGAAACATACTTACCACCATGGCCAAAGAGTTGTCCACTTCCTCAACTCTTTTCTACTTAATCAATGATACAATAACTTCTTGATCATCAGCCTCTACTTCTTCAACCATTTTAGCAATATTGGCCTGATTAATCAAGGTTTCCTTCTCTGCCAACTCCAAAGGATCCATGATTCGGGCAATGCGTTCCCTTTCCCATGTTTCATTAATGTCTTGTTTCATTCTTCTGGCAGCAACAGTAGCAGTATCCTCTTCCTCTTCATCAGTCAATTTCTCTTTCACAAGATTTGCCTCAACAGGCTCTTCATCATAAACTTTTACCATTTCTTTATTCAATCTCTTCTGTACATCTTCTTCATCCTCAGATTTTTGATAATCATAAATTTCCTTTTCAAGTGCTTCCAACTCTGGATCATACTTTACCCTCTTGGAGCCCTCAGGTTGTTCAGTTTCAGGAATTGGCTCCTCAGTAGCAGCATTTTCATCATTCTGTCCTTCAGTCAATGTATCAGTGGCCACATCTGTGGTAGCCACATTTTCTTCAACATTCATCTTTTCAACTCCTTCCCATGTCTCCTCTTCATCTCTCACCTCATCATCCTCTTCTCTCAATACAACATTTATGATTTCGTCATTAACATCATAGTTTTGTTCTCTAACATTAGATATATCAACTTCATACTCAACATCTTCCATCCTCCTTTCTTCACTCTCCTCATCATCATCATAAGCATTCAAAATGCATGTCAACCCATCAACATTTCTATCACCAGCCTCCTCCATCACTGCATCATCTATATTAACCTCAACATCAGTTGGCATAATAATATTCTCACCCTGTTTAGGGGCAGTTGAGATCTTCTCAACCTCCTGCTCCAGGGTTTGAATTCTCATCATTGCCCAGACCAACTTATCTAGTAGCATTACATTCTCCTTGGTTACCTCCTCATTTCTCTCCTTCAACCTTGCATTCTCCACCATTAGATCTAAGTTTCTTTGAAATAGAAAGTTTCCAGTAGAAGAGGTTATTGGTGGTGAGGTAGAGAAAGGTTCAGGTTCAGATTGGTCTTGATTAGTGGTTTGATGGTTTATTGGGTTGGCATCTTCAAAAATGTTTTCAGTGGTGGATGGTAGCGGGTTGATGTTTGGAATTAGTGTTTGTGATTCAGGTGGGGTTTGAGTTGTGGTTTGAGGTGGTGATTGGTAACTGGTTTGAGGTATGGTTTGGGTATGGATAGGGGTAGGTTGGGTTGATGTAATTGGTTGGGGTGGTGATTGAGTATGGGGTGGGCTTGGAATGAAAGTATATGTGTGTATTGGGATGCTGGTTGGTGGTGTTTGTGGTGGTGGGGATGTTTGTGTTGATGTTTCAGGCTGGCTTTGGGTTAAGGTTTGGCTTGGGGATTGGGTGGTGTGGTCTTGTCGTTGTGGAGAAAAAGGTGGTGTTGGTATAGGTTGTTCCTCCCCCTGAGATTGTACATTCTCATTAAAGGCTGCATCACCTTCAGTTGCATTCCGTTCATTACCAATGTCATCATCTCCTGCATCACTGTTAGTGCATGTTTTTGCGTCTTGAGTCTTTGTATTTATCGTTAACATATTTTTCGTTTGTTTAATGTAACAAACTATTAATATTTCATGTAATTCGTTAAGGTATCAGGCCAGTCGCTAAGGATGTTTAGCGAACTGGTCCTTAAGTTATGTCTCCTCTGATTCATTAGGGGATGTTAACAAATCAGGGGGTGTTTCACCTATTTAATGTATGTAACGAAGTAGGATCTGGTTCGCTAGGGGATGTTAGCGAACCAGTCCTATCTTCTATTTATAGTGAACTCAGTTCACACATTATTTAAGTTTTGAGAGTTTTAATTAACTTTATTCTGTCCAAATCTTCTTTCGATATTCAACCGTATTATTATACTGATAATATATAAACATACACAACACCTAATCTGTCACACCCGGTCCATAGGCGGAAACAACCGGTGTGCGACTCATGAAAGGTTTTCGAGAGCGCGGTTAAGCAACAACTATATGATAAAATACATGAGGATTTCATTCATAATATAAGTTTTACAAAAATATCCATAAAAAGGTTTACATATAACATATTGAGATTTCACAGTTATGTCCTGCCGAAGGGAGATATAACCGTGAAAACTCCAAAATATAAAATCCTCATACATGAAATTTCCATAGTTAAACATAAAACCGTAGTGAGACACCGTGACCTCTCCACGTAGCTAAATACCTGAAAGACACGTAAAATAATTTAATCAGTATAAACTGAGTGAGTTCACAAGTTTTGTGACTCGATAAAATGCTTTATAATATAATTCTCATAACGTCATGAATGCAGTATCCATGACTTGCAGTGTAACGTGAATACATGAGTTCGTAACCATTCCTTGACTATATATATACACCATAAAGCCCCACATAACATCCCACGATTCCACGAGGGAATAAATAAATCGGAAAACTAAGCACCCGTCTTATAAAGTGGCGCGACCACTTACGAGTGGGTTGGTCAGACCAGTAGTACTACCCGTAGAGTTCCTCGGCTATAGTTGCCTATAGTTTATGGTTACAATATATACCGGGGACTTTATGTACCATGAGCGCGCCAAATATCTCATGTACACGCACATTGTAAATCAAGATATACACCATGATAAAACATATTTAAACACGTGTCCCTCGCCCCGAAAACAGTTTAAAACATAGTGAAAATAGTGAAAATAGGGGCTGTGAGACTCACCTTAAATGAGGAATAATGTTCCGTTATACTTGGCGAGTTTCCTGTATTATATCGTATACGTATGCACTTCAGTACATAATATATAACTATTAATACTTAGCCCGATACATACTTATGAGGTGACGGTATATATGTATACTTTTTATACATTAGCGATACGGACGTTAGACAACGTCTTATACTTGTTATGTATTTCCGTTATATCCTCTTTATATATATATCCTCCGAGCATTAGGGAATGCTCGATACAAATTATTCGTCGGTAATCATGACGTTCGTGACATGCTTTAGCCTAATAGGTTTTGGAGCTCTCATCGTTAGTCCCCAGGTAGGTAACAGGCCCATCTATGATATATTCAGTTACCAGCCTAGACAGGACGTCCCGACTACCGGCACCTCCACCCTTCCAGTTACTCGCAATGTCCATCACAAAAACCCGTATTTTATATTTATACGTATGGCACATATATAGGAATATATGTGTATTAATTGCATTTCCTCATGTATACGATAAGTATTATTAGTATTTTCGTCTTCGTAACATATAGTTATCACATCCTTTGTTTTTATAACATTATACATGGGTATTTATATTTTCATTTGCGTATATAGGAATATACGTGTACCTTGTATTTTACCCGTACAATCATCGTTATTTTTATTTCCAAGACTTGATGCAAGGATTGCACCTTATGTTTAATGTGCACTTTTATTTATACTTTTATCTTTATTACTAGTACTCATATTTTATCATTATTATTATTATTACTATTATTATTACTATTATTATTTTTACTTTTATGACAAACCCGATACGGTTTTTAATACGTTAGTTATACCCTTTTTAAAGTTTAACATAACCAAAATTCCATCTTTACATTTATATCATCTTGTTTATTTATAAGTGGGTTTTACTACTCAAGATCATTTTTACCTTAACTAGGTGTTCTATTAACCTTAACCTTCCTTAAACACCCTTTAAATCCTTTATATCTTTTACTTAACATGATTTATCCTTAATTATATGTCATTTCAACACACTTCAAGTTTATGTTTATGTCTAATCACCTCATTATGAATATATGTATCTTAGGCTTAGTCCATGTTTTTCTACTAAACATTATATGGCATTAGTACCTTGGGAATGTCGGTTTTTGAGCGATTTAAGACGAGATCCAAGTTCCTTGACGTTAACCACGATGTTAAGAGTCTACAATATGTTCAAATAACATGAAATAGGTGGATTAGGATCAAGTAAAATGATGAGACCGTGGCTGGACAGAATCTGTGTTTTTCCAGCCACCATAAACTGTTACAACTCGAGTTTTCGGCTTACCTAATGCTGAAATGAAGCCGGAAATGGATGTTCAAAAGGTGGTTCGTGATCCTTGCGAGTTTCCTTGGATTCCTAAATAAGAATCACCCAAAAATACCAAGTGGTTTGTGAGATATGAACAAAAGAAGAGAGGGGGGTACTGCTGGAAAATGCAGTTTCCAGTAGTGACCTTTGAAGGTTCAAAGCTTCTTACCGAGTCTTCCGGGCAGAGATCCGTTCAAGGCTTTCTACCACGGTTTAAGGATTTCTTCTAGCTTTCCAACGATATATAGGGTTCAAGATGTTCAGAGCAGCATTATAGAGAAAACGGGTTGCAAAGAGGCGGCTGTGGTGGTGCTCTGCTGCTGCCTTCGGCCGAGAGAAGAAGAGGTTGGTTTGGAGCTATGTTTCTTGAGTTTGTGTGTGGTGTTTTCCATCCAAGTACTTGGTCTTATTTATAGGAAAACCCAAGGGAACACATCCCTTGGTTTGGGGGATTATTATCTTATCAAATCAAGTGCAATAGTGATCAAAGTATGGTGTTTATTGTTGTTTATTTGAGGGAATGGGGGAGGCGGCCATTGGGAATGGTTAGGAAGATTTTTGCTTGATCATGTAGTACATTCACAATTATGATGTTGAAGATGATGATGATACATGATCATGATACATATGGATGCATGGATAATGGTTTATAAGATTTAATGTGGTGTTTGTTCCTTGTACATTAAAACTGAATGGGAAGAGGTTGGGGTTCGGCTTTGGGCTGCAAAGGGAAGGTATTATGGTCATTTAATAAATATATTGGTTGTCCAAATGTAGTGCTAAGTTCAATCTTGGTTCGGGTCTTAAGTGGATAGTCGTTAGGACGGGTTGATCATCGAGTAAACAAGTTATGGAATTTATATTGGACTTGGGTATTATGAGCTTCTCTTAATTTATTTGGTCACCTATAAAGTATTATAGATGGTATGGAACCCGGTATTTATTTCGGTTCCCGGTATGATGTATATTTAAATTTAGCCCGGAGTTATATTCGGTTAAATAGTGCTCCATATTGTAATCTTTCATGGATTGTTTAAATTATTAACTTCATATTATTTTGACTAGTATACCTTTAATTCCTTCATAGTTTCATATCTTGGTCGTCTCACTGTATAATGTATCATTGATTTGGCCGGTTCAGCGACTATATTCTATTATTTAAACGTTTATGGCGTTTTGGTCCAAATTAGGGAATTAGGACATTACTGGGCATGGTCTTACCATTACCCCTTATATTGGATCATAGATATATATTTAGCTTGATATATTTGTCACCTCTAAACTATTACTGGGCTATCTTCATCATATAGCCGTTCTCATCGGCACTTTATACAATCCTATAGGCATTAACGACTGTTCTCGTCCACATTTCAAGTATACTATGGTTTATACCTCATATAAATTATATAAATGACACGTAATTTTGATCAATTATAAAGATTAAAGAATATGGAAAATTACCGGGTGTCACATAATCATACGTAATTATGAGTTAGATCTATTGTTAAAGTATTAATCGATTACGTTTAGATCTGAGATTGATACGATTTCGGGATCCAACAAGTGGTATCAGAGCTTTCAGGCTCAATTACACTTGATTTGGTGTTAATTTGGAATATTAGTTTGTTTATGTTCTGTTTTCGTGAATTTGATTTAATTCAGAGGTGTTTGGATTGATTAATGGTTATTTTGGATTGATTTTGAGGTGTTAAAGGTATTGATAAGGTATTGTGAATCGGAATTGAGGTTTGGATTGATTTTGGTGTGATTTCGGGGTTAACCGAAACAGAGGTTTAGTTTTGGTGTGATTGGATTCACGAGTTGTGTTAATTGGTTTCGAGGATTGGCGATTTGGTTTCGCGTGTTGATAACGAGTAATTTCGTAGTTAATTTGTTGATTTTGGTTAAGAATCGAGTGTGTATTACGGATTTGGAATTTCTGCTTTTCTGGGTTTCGTGTTCATCATTTCCAATTTTTTGGAAATTTCAGTTGAAGATTTGAAGATTCAAAGATGAAGATGATTCGCTAAGTTGATTCGTTATCAATTTCGCTTTGATTCGTTCATTAAATCTGTCAATTCGTTATTTATTTTACGTGATTCGCTAGTTAGTTCGCTATATTAGCTGATTCGTGTTATCTAATTCGCTGACTGGGTAAACTGATTCGTGAGACACGTGTCCACCTTGGGATTTGTGTCATAACAAACTTTTCCACGTGGCATAAGGTATCAAAGTTTGTTACAAACGGTTGTAACAACCTGATTCGTTATAGTTGATTCGCTAAATCAACTGTAGCTGATTCGTTACAATCTGTTCGTTGTCTAATTCGTTACAAGAAACCTTTAGTTCGCTAAGCCTGCAGTTCGTGATTGACTTAGTCAATTCGTTAGTAATGACTAGTTCGTTTACTGATTTTTTGACCATCTGATTCGTGGTCTGAGTTGATTCGTTAATCACTTGATTCGCTCAAATCAATTCTTTTTCGTTAACATTAATCTTTATATCGTTAAGGATTGATTCGTTAATTACTGTTCACAGTTCGCTATAACTGTTTACAGTTCGTTAAATCTTATTCATTATACCCTTGAAGTTTTAATCCTTGTCAAATATGGCTGGTATGTATGCATTGGCTTCTCAAAACATGTTGATGCAACAAATGTTGCAACTTGATATCGAGATAGGTTCACATTCTAAATGTCCAAGATTGATGAAGTTTAGTGACTTTGCCAAGTGGGAACCTCGGTTTCGTGCACATTTGGGGTCTGTTCACCCTGACTGCTCATATTATCTCGATGAAGTTTATAAGGAACCATTGATCGGTGATGATACTATTGGTTTTGTTCCTAAAGTTGTTTCTCAATATTCACAAGAAGAGAAGAAAGCTTTGGAAATCGAAACAAAAGCTTATTCCACTCTCACTATGACATTGCCAGAAAATATCTTTCATCAAGTGGGTAACATAAAGAGATGTGTTTCTCTATTTCAACATCTTCGTATGAGAATTATGGGGAACACAGCTGAGAGTAAGAAAGTGATGCTCAAGTTTCAGTTTCGAAACTTTAATCTATTGAAGGGAAAAACAGTTGAAGAGATGATTACACGTTTTATTCACTTAATTGTTGAAATGGACAAGATGAAGTTAGAAATTTCTGAAACGGTTAAAATTGACACTATTAAGAGTGTGCTTCCAAGTTCTTACTCAACATTTCTCATGGTCTTGAAAGAGAATGACTATTTCTTGAACTAAGACTTGACTGCACTTGAATTTTTACAAAAGATCGAAGCCAGAGAATATGATCTGAAGTGTCAAAAATCTTCCAAGGAAAATCAAGATCCAGCCTTCTATGGTGGAAGTATGCCTCTTAGTTCATCGATTTCTCCAATCAATGCTTTTCTTACTCAAGATGCAAGTGAAAAAGAATAAACTATGTTTAATGATCCAAAAGTTTGTTTTTATCTTGCTAGTAATTCTGGATTGTCTGGTGGTTCTGGAAGTTCAACAACTACTAATCCATTTGCTTCACCACCTAGTGTTAATATGAAGGAAGCTGAGCAAAACTTTTCTTTTCTGACAGCTTTCATGTCTTCATATGAAAACTTGTTAAGTAGTAAGATTGCCACAAGTGATTTAACTGATGAGGACTATGATCAGATAGATCCAGATAATTTGGAAATCATGGTTTTAAAGTGGAGCATGGCTATGATCGTCCGTAAGGTTAAAAGATTTATGCAGAGAACTGGAAAAGATCTTCTGGCTTTAAACAAGAAATTTTGTTTTGATAAGTTGAAAGTAAAATGTTATAATTGTCAAGAATTTGGGCATTTCGCAAAGGAATGTGACAAACCAAAGAAAGAATACACTGGTTCTCGTGGTCAACATCAAAATTCTTCTACACCACGAGGTAGTGATGCTGAAATAAAACCATCCTCTTCTACAACAAAAGCAATGTTAGCAGATGGTAATGACTGGTCACAACGGTTATTATGTAATGATGCTCAAGCAAATTTGGCTATGTTCGGGTTACATAAAGATTGTCAAGATACAAGTGGGAGTGAGATGTCTTCTTATAATGATTCTGGATCTGATTCTGACGATTCTTGTGACAAGCCTCCAACATTATTTGCTTGCATGGCCCAGATCAATGAGGTTAGTCATTCTATCTTTGCTACTTCATCTGTTAAAGTATCATGTGTTGATTGTGAATCTAAAAAACCTAAGTGAGAAGCTTTGAAAGGTCAAAATGATAATCTTGTAAGAGAAATTGGTTCTCTGAAGGATACTTATCGATAATCTCTTGAATCTCAAATGAAATCTCGAGAAAAAATTGAAGCATTGTAGATAAGTAACCATGATCTCAAAGCTGAGTTATCTGTAAAAAAGACGATAAATGACCAAAAGTTTCAAGAAATTCTGAAACATCGTTCAAAGATAACCGAGCTTGAGAATGAGATTCTTGAGTTGAAGAATAAACTGGGAAAATTTAGAAATTCTTCTTTTCTGTTGAATGAAATTATTGAAGTCTCTGGTAAACAAAATGATTCAAAGAAAGGTATTGATTTTGTTGAAATTCCACCACCATTTCACAACGCTTACAAAATTAATCCTTTTGCTAGAAAAGAAGAGAATTTGATTGAGAAAGAAACTGTGATTTTTGAAAAACCTAAACCAGTTAAAACAGAAACAGTTAAGACCCAAGTTGCTCCTCAAAAACCTCATGTTCAAAGTAACAAAGTCTTTGTTGAGAATGTTGACAAAGTGATTATCGAGGACGTGTTTGAACCTGAGATAATACACAAGAATAAGAACATTCCAAGTTCTAATCATATTCTCTGTGAACCTCAAGAATTTGAGGAAGCTGTGTATGGTTCATTCAAGTCTCACATGAAAAAGGAAGAACCGGTAAAAAATAAACCAGTAAAGGCAAAGAATTCAAATAAACCAAAGATTTCTGATGAGGACTTAATGCGATTTGTTAATCTTCCTAGTTCTAAGCCTTCACCTGTTAGAGTTTTTAGATTAAAAGGGATGGACACGATGTTCACGGAAAAAGATATTCCAATAAGTATCATTAAACCTGAACTTATTGAGAGTGTCTTTATCAATGAAACGTCACAGATTCAAGATCTTGAACATTGATATGCTTAAGCAAAAACATCAGTTCCATCTGATCCATTGACTATAGCAAAACAAGTTTTAAAACAAGCAAATAAAATTAAATTTGTGAAGTCAACTGGGACAAATACGTTGAAAAGTTTCTCGAATTGTTCTAATTTGTATTTCTACTTGAAAAAGAAGTATGAATTATCTGATGAGTTTGCTAAGGGCATGACCAAAAATATGAGGCATCATCAAACTTCTGCGTCGTTCATTCCAACTACCTCTCAACATCATCGTGTAGACATGCGAAGCTGTTTTCTTTGCGGTCAACATGGTCATGTAGTGAGAATTGTAGTCAGAAGAGCTATCAGAATCTTCATCCTTTTATCAAGGACAACTCTAAGCCAATTCCATTGGTAAAGGAGATGCTGAAACGACCTGCGTCGTATGCTGATGACACTCATATTATGTTCTCTAATGTGAATCCACGGAAGGTTATTCTTGTAAATGAGACACATGGTCAGGTTAAACCAAAGTTTGTCCCGCATGAGCCAATTTGTAGGAACACGAATTCAAACGTTGTTCAAGTAGCTTACTTAAGACGAAAGTCTAGGATGCCGGTAACTTATTCACAAGTGGCTGAACAACATTTGAACTCTGTTAAAGTTAATGATCAAAGAGAAAACCAAAAGGTGCCCAAGACTGAGGCCTGGGCTGCCTTTTTAAACTAATCATCTTTATTTTGTGTGTAAGGTACATCCAGGACTGTGTCTGGTGAAAACTGGATAATGGATAGTGGATGTTCTCGTCATATCACTGGGAATCTCGACCTACTAACCAACGTGAGAAATATTCAAGGAGGTTATGTAGCATTTGCTGGGAATTCTGGGAGCATAATCACACTAGAGGGTGAAGTTTCAAATGGTCACATCACGTTTGAGAAAGTAAATTATTGTGATAAAGTGGATCATAACTTATTAAGTGTATCACAGATTTGTGATAAAAAGTACACAACAATATTTACTGACAAAGAATGTCTTATCTTGAAACCGGGTTATGTTATTCTCGAGGACATGGTTATCATGCGATCACCACGATCGAATGATATTTATGTCTTAATCATGAGCTCTAATATATCCACGTCGATCGAAACATGTTTTGTCTCGAAAGCAACCGAGAAAGACTCGATTCTATGGCATCGTAAAATGGGTCACATACATGTAAGAAAGATGAATTATTTGATGGCTAATGATTTAGTGGAAGGTGTCTCATTGAAGAATTTTAAATTATCCGATCACTGCGTTGCATGTAAAAAGGGCAAGCAGAAGAAGAAGACACATCCTTCTAAATTATTGATTTCCATTAATACTCCTCTTGAACGACTCCATATGGATTTATTTGGTCCTGTGAATCGTGCGAGTATTTCTGGGGATTGGGACTGTATTGTGGTGACTGATGATTATTCAAGATACTCATGGGTGTTATTTATGAGTACGAAAGATCAAACACCAGTTTTGGTACAAAACCTTATCACCAAGATCGAATCTCTTTACAAACAAAAGGTGAGGAGGATTCGTAGTGATAATGGTACTGAATTCAAAAACACTGTCTTGGATTTCTTTTGTGCTCACAAAGGAATTCATCGAGAATACAGTGCACCTTATGTACCTCAAAAAAATGGTGTTGACGAACGAAAGAATCGAACCTTGATTGAAGCTACACGTACAATGCTCGCTGATTCTAAGCTTCCCGTCCAATTCTGGAATGAGGCGGTGAATACAGCTTTCTATACTCTTAATCGGGTTCTAACAGTTAAAAGACTCAAAAAGACAATCTATGAGTTATTGAATAATAGAAAACAAAATTTAAAGTACCTGGAACCTTTTGGGTGTCCATGTACGATGTTGAAGAAGGATGCGGGTAAATTTGAAGAAAAGGTTATCGAAGGTTATTTCTTGGGATATGCATCTCCAAAGAAAAGGGTATTTAACTTTACATCCGGTTGTGTTGAAGAATGGTACCATGTGGACTGTCAAAAGTACACAACTCCTTCTCAAGGGAAAGGTCCCGATTGGATGTTTGACTACGATAGTTTATTTAATTCGTTTACTCTATCAACTGAACACATTGACGAAGACCTGGTTCGAGCATATTTTGAAGATCATTTGGCAATTCCAAGATTTTCAAGTTCTAATGATGTTGCAGCTCAATCTGATGCTCCAACTGAGCAACCTCAAGTTGCTTCTCCAGTGGCGATCGATAATGTTTCCACTTCTTCTGATGATGATCAAGCTGAAGATCAATTTATTAACCTTGACAGTGATAATGTTTCATCTCCTGAACTTGGTGAACATTACACTAACTTATTTGATAATGTTATTGTTCCTGAGAATCCCACTCTTCAGATTCATGGATATCATCCACAGGAAAACATCATTGGAGAAACAAGGCAAGTCTAGTGGTGCAAGGGTTTCATCAGCAAGAGGGTATTGATTACACAGAGGTATATGCTCCAGTTGCAAGATTAGAGTCGATTTGAATCTTCCTGGCATATGCTGCTTATAAGAATATCAAGGTCTACCAAATGGATGTTAAGAGTGCTTTTCTCGATGGTTAACTACACGAAGAGGTGTTTGTCCAACAACCACCTGGTTTTGAAGATCCAGAGTATCCGAACCGTGTTTACCGATTAAACAAGGCCCTGTATGGTCTACATCAAGCCCCGAGAGCTTGGTATGGCACGCTCGCTGACCATCTGACTGATACTGGCTTCAAACGAAGGACTGTCGACTGCACCCTATTTCATAAAACTGTTGGTGATGATCTTCTCCTAGTCCAGATTTATGTTGATGATATTATTTTTGGTTCTACAAACGACAAATTGTGTAAGGAGTTCGAGAAGTCTATGCAAACAAAGTTCGAGATGAGTTCGATGGTGGAGATGAATTTCTTTTTAGGGCTGCAGGTTCACCAGTCTGCTAACGGAATCTTCATTCACCAGACTAAGTATGTGAATGACGTCTTGAGCCGATTCAAGATTTCTACCAGAAAAATCCCTTCTACTCCTCTCCCCGTGGGTCACAATTTATCACCGGATGAATTGGAGTATATCGTTGATCCTACCCTCTATCGTGCCATGATCGGTTCTTTAATGTATCTAACGGCTTCTCGCCCTGATATTATGTTTGTTGTTTGTCTTTGTGCTAGGTATCAAGCAAGTCCACGAGTGACTCACCTAGTTGCAGTCAGGAGAATTCTTCAGTATTTGAGGGGAAATCCAGATATCAGGTTGTGGTACCCCAAGGATGATACTTTTGATCTTACTGCTTATTCCGACTCGGACTTTGGAGGTTGCAATATCAACATCAAATCAACAACCGCAGGATGTCAATTTTTAGGAAACCGGCTTGTTTCCTGGCAGTGTAAGAAGCAGACAACGGTCTCCACTTCAACCGCCGAAGCTGAGTATGTTGCAGCCTCGAGTTGCTGTTCCCAGGTTTTGTGGATACAACAACATCTCCGCGACTACGGTTTGAAGTATCTTACTACTCCTATTCTGATTGATAATTCTGCTGCAATTTCTATCACAAAGAATCTTGCACAACATTCGCAAATGAAACATATCGAATTCGATATCACTTTATACGGGATTGCTTTGAGAAGAAGTTGATTGACCTTGAGAAAGTACATAATGACTTTCAGAGAATTGATCTGTTTACCAAGGCTTTTGACAAAACACGTTTTAAATTTTTGCTTGGTTTAAACGGATTGAAGAACCTTGCTGATATCCTTAAACAAGGATGTCTATCTTTATTTTCTGTTATTTTTTTTTAAATTTATTTTGTTTTTTGGGGGTGAAAATCTAGAAAATACAAAAAGATTGTGTTTTTCGTTTGTATAGATAAAACCCAAAAACATTAGAAATTCAGAAAAATCAAAAATATTGTGATTTCGTTTCTTTAATGTTTTCCTTTAAAATATTTTGAAAAACCAAAAACATTTTAAAATTTGAAAATCCAAAAAGAATGTATTTTTTAGTTTGTACAAAAAAAATCCAAAAATCCAAAAAGAATGTGAAGTTTATTTTGTTTATAAGAATATTGAAAAAGACAAAAATATTGTGTTTTTAAAGTATGTATAGAGAAAAACCAAAAAGATTTTTGCATGCGTTTGCTGAAAATTATATCAATTATCTACATTTGACGGACATGTATGTGTATATGTTTGGTCCTGACATTTACTTGTAAATGTTCAGGTTAGCCATTTACCTGATAATGGAAAATAGTTGGCGCGTTCGTTATGCGTTTTTAGATTATTTTCTCGCTGAAAATTATGTCGGTTTTTTTAAGTTTGTGAAGCATGCTTGCATGTCTTGGTACTATTATTCACTTGTTGAATTGATAGAACAGCAATTTTATTTATAGACTTAAGTTAACTGGGGCGATTAAATTTATCTTTATTTTTATTTTCTATGCTCCTCAAAATTTTGAGTTTTTGAAGCAAAAAAGAGAAAATGATAGTACATTGATTATCTTGACTCCAAGTCCAGCAAGAAGTAAGCTTAAAAGACTGTGTGCTTAATTGCATTGGTGCATTGGTAGGTCTTAAAACAACCAAGTAGAGTAAAGTATCTGATATAAACATAAAGAAACGCCAAATTGAAAGGGGTGTTAGTTTCTAGCAAAAGTCTCGGTGAGGATGGCAGAAATGTAATAACCAGTCATACTCAAGCCTTATAGTTGTTGATCTCCAAAAATATAATAAAGCAAATAACAAGCGTTAGGATTCTGGACACTGTGAGCCTTTATGCGGCTTAATCATCCGGGTATTCGTAAGCATGAATATTTCACTCGCTTTATAGAGCAAACCCAAAGTCATTAAACTTGATCACTGCTGTACTTAGTACAAACTTCCAAATTACTGACTTGATCAAAATCCGCTGTTAGTAATACATTTGTTCATCCCTTGTGCGCGTCTTAATACCATTAAGAAACGGACCCCAGGGGATACAATGTATGTAAGCCGACAGATGGAATCGTGCATACTCACTCACAGTAAAGGAAACTTGATTCATTGCTCAACATTTCTACAATTGGTATCAAAAATTTTGATCAAACACTATAATGGTTTAAGTCAAGTTGGGGTGATTTGGCAAAAATCAAATTAAGCTTGAACCGAGATTAGAGGCTGATATTTTCTAATATTCTGTGCTATAATTGAGCCAATTAATCATATCACAAAAACACTTGAAAATTTGTTATTAGATTTAAGTGGACAACAATACCAATGACCGACTTAACGCCAGTCATAATATCGCTGAAATATAAAACTGTGAGGGCAATTTGGTCAATATGATTCTATGCTCAAACTCAACAAAAACACAAAAATATGTATTTCTTTTGTTAAATCATAGAAAAACACAAAAAGATTGTTCAATTTTTAAACGATTCGGATATTTCTTTGTACATACATTCTTTAAATTTGTTTACAAAAATACCAAAACAATTTTTTTTCTTTCTTTCTTTACATATTATATAAATAATTTAATTTATGTTTTGTAAAAGTGAAACGTTTTTAAAGTATTCAATTACCGGGATAAAAGGTACTCGGTAATCCTTTTAAGTTAAATCTATTCATTATTTAATTCATTTATTTATTTAAGTTAAAATTAAATAATGATTTTTAATTCGTTAAGAGTTAATTCCCTAAATATGAATAACGAACAACGTGATTTCTTAGCGAACTACTTTCTTGTTCGCTCACCTAATTCGCTTCCGCACTCTGTAACGAATCATCTCTACTTCGTTATACATATTTAACGAATCAGGATATAAGTTATGTCTGTTGAGGCAACGAATTAGAACAGCGAATTGTCTAATTCGTTAACTTGCCTAATTCGTTAACTTAAAATTTATACGAAATGCTTGATTCGTACAAAAGGTGCTTTGGGAATCGTGTAAGGTTATATAAGACAAAGCAAACGAATCGTCTATTCACTATTCATCTTCTTTCTTCAACACTAAGTCACCCTTTTCAAATTTTTTCCTCTGATTTTCGATCTTCAAATCTTGACATTTCTAGGATATCGTTGTGACACTAAGGTATAAACGATCAAAACGATGTGATTTTCGTCAAAAATGATGGTGTTTTACTACACTAATTCTGGACTTTTGTGTTCAAGGGTTTTTTCGAGTTTTAAATCCTAATTTATGTTTGAAATACAGTGATAATAGAGCTTATTTTTGTGTCAATGTTACCAGAATGTGATTCCGAGACCTTCGGTAGATGTTAATCATCGATTGATTATCGTTTGCTAGGTTGATTGTTCATTAATCAGTTTGGGGTTTTAGCCTCTGTTTAGCTTATTTATTCGTGTTGTTTATATCATGGTGTAAAGCCTCAATCTTCACACCTTGAGCTTCGGATTACTCAACGATATGCATGAGTGATTTGCATTTGGTTTGGCTTAGTTGATCGTCGATGTTCTTGATGATTTTGACTTTGACCAGGAGAGTCAAAGATTAAAATTTTATGACCATTCGTTAACTTTAGCGAATTGGAACTATTTCGTGTCCCATTCGTTAAAGAATCAAACAAATTAGAATAGCGAATAATTTATCTAACGAATCAGCTGTGGATTCATCAATTCTTAACGAACTGGTTTCTAGTTCGTTCTCTTTTATAGTAATTCGCTAATTTTAATTCGTTAGCTTATTTACCTGATAGCGAATCACTTGATTCGCTACTGAATAGTAACGAATCAAAGTAATATCTCACACGAATAATAACGACATTATTTTTTTTAATTGTAATTATTTATTCATTTTAAAGTTACATTTTTAACGAAAATAATATTACTCCAACCGTCTAAACGAGTAAATAAATTCCACATATCATATGAAATTAAATACATCGTTTAGACATACATAGATAACTATATATATGTATATTATCTTTTCATATTACTTATCTTGTGTATATTCATTCAGTAAAATGGCTGATCAAGTGCATCAAGATCCACCAGTTCCTGATCAAGGGCAACATGACGATGTTATTTTATTGTCGTATGATAAAAAACGTAACATATGTGCCTACGTTGACCAAGATGTTGCTGATGTTGCTACTTTTGGAGATATGTTGAGTTTTCTAAGAAGATCAGTGATACTTTACGCCATCAATGCTCGACCTAAGGTGTATCTGAGTATTATAAGGCAGTTTTGGGATACTGTTGCGTATGTGGAGGAAGAGAATCATATTCGAGCCACGATTAATGAAACTCCTATTACAATTGATGTTGAAGTAATTAGGCGTGTGCTTCGATTTGCTGATACTAATGACAATCCGAGTGAATTTGATAGGCAACTGGCCAGGGGTTTGTTTACACGTGTGCGGTATGGTGGAGACGTTAATAAATCTATGTTGAACAAGAATGGATTATGTCCACCATATAAGTATCTTCTCCATGTTCTTATTCACTGTATGAGTGGTCGTCGTGGTGGCTTTGATGAATGTCGACTGAGTTTGCAATCAGCCTTTGTAGGTTTAATCCCCAACAAGCCATTCAACTATTCTGAGCTTGTATTCGATCATTTGACAGAACAAGTTCAGCAGACGGACCAGAAGTAGAAATTTTTAATGTATCATCGGTTTTTGCAGTTGATTATTCAAGATTTGATACCTAATTTAGCAATTGATCAAACCTTGGTGAATGATAAGCTTCATATGGAACACATGATGGCTGATACTGTACGAAGAATGGTGATTTATCGAAAGGCAAGGCCAGTGGATAAACGAATGATTGGTCATATCGTTAATCATAATTATGTATGTCCTTCCGAGGATCGCTGGATTCATGATGATTCAGATTCCGAGCGTGAGGAAGGAGAAGGTGGGAACAATGGTGATGATGGAAATGATGGTAATGATGGAAATGATGGTGACGGGGGTAATGATGGTGGAAATAGTGGTAGTGGTGATGCCGCTCTTAAAGAACAACAAGATGCAGTTGATGCTGCATTAGCTGCCACCATTCCTGCTCAGTTAGAAAGAAAGAAAAAAGGGAAGGCAGTGGCAACTGGTGAGCCATCAAAGAAGAGACGTGTGTCTGCTGGGTCTGGTGTAATCATTGGTGTGCCATCACCTCGTCAACCAACGCCTCAAAGCCCGGTAGTGCCAATTACAACTAGCACTCCGGCGATGACCTTGACGATGACGATGGTATCACATGAGCAGTTGGGTATGACACCTCAGTCAGCATTAACTGAAATACCTTTGCCGACTGATACTGTGGCTACAACTCCTCCAACAATATCTCTGAGGCCTCCTCCTCCTAGTGATATCTCATTTATGAGAATTACAAGGCCTCAAGGTCCAATCCAACCAGTTCATCCATCCTTGTATGTTTTGCCACCAAACCGTCAGAGAGAAATGCTTTAATATCTTTTGCATTTATATGAGAATCAGATGTCTGCTGATCGGTTGAATCAAGAACGCTTAATGGAAAATCAGAAAAAACTTCTCAGCTATGTTTCTTTCTGTCAAAAGGAAACAAAGGCCTTACGTGAGATTGTTGAGTCTCAGGGGGTGAAGATTAAAGAGCAAGAGGATCTGATCCTGCAATTGACTTGTAAATATGATGCTTTAAAGAAGATCAAGAATAATGAGGAAGATCCTGATGATGATGAGTCTGGTGCTGGTGGTGAGCCTAAACAAGCTCAAGACCTTGCGTCTGGTGCAAGTACGAGCTCTATTGACGATTCTGAAAAACAGATTGTTGTTTATTGTGATTATTCAGCTGCTAAGCCAATTGAGATGATTGAAGCTGACACGGTAATATTTATGGATAGAGGTGGGTGAGTTTGTCGACAGGTCTCTGACATGAGAGCAGATTTCCATCTTGCTTGGGTTGAATGATGAACAGTTGACTGTGTTAGAAACTGAGCCTAATGTCGAAGTGGTGAATGAGGAAGGTATAGAGGATGATCTGTCTAGTCAAATGAATACAGATTTTATTTACGAAGATGAGGATGTTGAGATGGTATCCTGACTTGTATCAACACACGAACTTTGATCAAGGTGCTCCGGTATTTAATGAACAGACTTTTAAAGCAGCTGAGGATGATTTGGAGAAGATGTCTAAGGGAAAGAAAGTTGTGGATACTCGTTTTGACTCTATTGTGAACCCAACTGATGCTGATATTGCTAAATGGTTCAGTCATAAAGCTGCGGCTAAGATTATCAAGGCGTGTCGATCTGTTAATCAAGAACGGAAAGACACAGCAGCTGCATGGGTCAAAGAGAATCAAGTAACTACCTTCAAGACTGTACCCAAGGTTCATGGTGACATCGTCTCATGGCTATACGATTCCGAGCTTAAGGTATGTATAGTTAAATGGGAGAAGGGAGTTCAGTACTACGAGAGGATAATGGATGTTCTTACACTACCGCGTTGGGATGTTCGTACCCTCGCGAGGCGTCCATTTATCAATCGTGGTGGCATCCGGACAGCTGAGCGGTTTCATCAACACTTGCTGTTCGAAGTTAATCATGGGTTCAAGTTCTTCAAGCCCCAGGTCCCGAGACGTAAACGCATTGACGAGATTGATCCAATGACTGGGTGGAAGAAGCTTGTTCTTAAAGTAAAGCCGTCGAAGACGATGAAACGAGTGCCGGTGAAGACGATGCCCCAACAAATGCATCTCTCATTCAACCGATGGTACTATGACAATCGTACGGGCGAGGCCGTCATTGTTCTTGGTCGAGGACTGGAGACTGAACTTATCAAGATAATCGACCCGATGTGGTTGGTTAATTTATCTGAAACAGACAATGATGTGCTACACAGGAAGCAGATTCTGATCGAGCGCCATGAAGATTACGACCTAGCTATGCAATTCCAACGCGTTGTGCGTGTTTGTCATAAAAATGGAATTCATAGTTGCAGAGACTGGCGGTCCAAGCGCTTCAAGTAACTTAAAGACAAAGAGCGCAAGACGAGGGGGTGTCTGTTAGTGCACGGTTTTGCGTGTTGAGTCTCTGTATTTATCGTTAACATATTTGTCGTTTGTTTAATGTAATAAACTATTAATATTTCATGTAATTCCTTAAGGTATCAGGCCAGTTCGCTAAGGATGTTTAGAGAACTATTCCTTAAGTTAAGTCCCCTCTGATTCGTTAGCGGATGTTATCGAATCAGGGGGTGTTTCGCCTATTTAATGTATGTAATGAAGTAGGATCTGGTTCGCTAGGGGATGTTAGCGAACCAGTCCTATCTTCTATTTATAGTGAACTCAGTTCACACATTATTTAAGTTTTGAGAGTTTTAATTAACTATATTCTGTCCAAATCTTCTCTCAATCTTCAACCGTAATATTATACTGATAATATATAAACATACACAACACCTAATCATACGTAATTATGAGTTAGATCTATTGTTAAAGTATTAATCGATTACGTTCAGATCTGAGATCTGTTAGTGTTATTGTTATTGAGATTGATACGATTTCGGGATCCAACAATCACCATCATTATCATCATCTCCACCGTCTCCATCACTATTCCCATCCTCATCACCTCCTTGCACATCCTCATCCTCAGACAATAACACATTCAATTGAGGTATCATAATATCATCAATCAATAACCATGGCAGCTCCTCAAACACCTGCTCTGGATCAAATCTGCTAGTGCTAGCCAGATTTTCTATTCTCTTAAATGTATCTGTATTTTGCAGGATATGAGTGATTCATGTAGTTGGTAAGTTTCCAACTCTTGATTGAAAATTATTTGTAGGAATCTCGGGTATGCAAGAAACTTTTGCTTGATTGGCTTCTCCAGATTTTGCACTAATCCTTCAAATATCATTCGTGAAAAGTTGAAAGGATAGTTAAATAAGACTTCAACAGTGGAATTTGCCAAGTCTCTGCTCATGAGGGTCCACGACCCTTTCCTCGGTGCAAACCCGTGTATTATATGGTGAATCAAAATATGTACAGGGTAGGGAACATGCCCTTTTGGAATTGTACATCTTTTGTATTCCCTTGATAACCCATACACTTGACAAATATCTTGTACAGTTGAGTAGTTGTAAGATGGATAGGATTAGGGTTACTGTCGTTCAACTGTAGACATCTACAAATTACAGCCTCATCCACCCGTACTTCTTGATTAGAAACTGTGGCTTCAATCCGTCGGCCATTCACATCTTCCATCAACGTTGCTGAGTTCCAAAAGTCTAACAAATGGTTCCGGTATATAACAGGATTCTCAGTTAGAGCGAACCGGATATTCGATCGTTGTAACCACTGTATAACTGTAGCAACATCTTCATTCTTGGGCGTTACTTGCAAAAGAGCGCACATGTTGTGCTTTTTCTCAAAGAAATATCTCGGAATTTCTTCATCTGCCATGTCTGGAAATCACAATCTAACATATTCAAAGTAAAAATAGTCATAAAGTTAATCACTTTAAACAATTTCAAGGTATAAAATTGAAGAAGAAAGGATAGAAGTTTCATTAAGAACCTGTTCTTCGACAAATTTAAATCCTACACACAAAACAGCGAGTTAGCGAAAGTACATAATCAAAGTTCATAATCATCTAATCGTGATCGGAAAACATATTATTAATGCTTACCGAGTCGGAATTAGAGGGCTGGTAAAGTTAAGGTTTGGATTAAAGTGAATGCGATGAGTCGGTTATACTTTCATAGAGTAAGAAGTGGAAGTAGAGAGAGATAGGGAAAATAATGTTGAAAAATATCTCTCACTCCCTCTTATATATCTTTTAAAAGTGGGTTTTAAATGCATTTTGTCGTGTAGTGAGTTATTAGCTGTCAAACATTTAAAACTTATCCATTTAAATTTTATCAGATAAAGTTCAAGTGTCAAACCTTGCCCGGTATGATATTGACAAGGTTTGCCCGGTACCATCCACTTACTAAGCTTGATCTGTCAAGATAAACAATTTAAAGTCAAGTGATAATGAAGAAAGCTTACCCGAAATACCAGATCTCTTGAGAACCCAATCACAAGATAAAAATCAAGTATAAAATATCAAATAAGCATCCTTGGTAGGAATCAATTAAGTTACTCGTATACATTTCTCAAATTTAAATTAAAAAGCTTAATCTAGCATAAACCCTATTAGAATAAGAAACACATTCAACCAAGCATACTTTGATGCGAAGTGTGCCCGAACAACCTTCCTAAGAGTATAGTGTGCCCGAACAGCCTTCATATGCAAAGTATACTCGAACTACCTTCCTAGAGTGCAAAGTATGCCCGGGAAAAGATATCTAGCAGACAGTGTACTCGGAAAGTCAAATTTGAAATTAGCAAGTATATTGAGGGAACAAAGTGTGCCCGGAATATAAAGTGTGCCCGGAAAGCAAGGTCTGCCTGGAAACACTTGTAATATCAAATAATCATAATCACATCTAACACATAGCTTGCTCGGAATGAAACTAAACATTAAAACACCTAAGTTCGCTAGAAAGTCTAATATCACTAGATCTTGCTCGGTACATCATGCAACATATAGTGTGCAAAGCTTGCTCGGAACAAGAAATATCTTGAAAGCTTGCTTATTCACATATTCATATTGACTTCAAGCTTGCTCGGGAATTTAATACATTCAGTGTACTCTACCCCGAAAGTGTAAATACTTTAAAGCATGCCCGAAAATCATAAACTTAGTCCAAAATGACTAAGCTTGCCCGGAAAGGTTATAAAACATCAAACCTTAAATGAAAATACATATTCAACTGTTTTGTGCCCTGGAAGGTTAGAAAACATCAAACCTTGCCCGAAAATACATATTCAACCTTTTGAAGGCAAAATGCATCTCTTTTTGATTTAAACCAATTTTTCAACTGCATTTTTCATTAAAGATCATTGTCTAAAAGCAAATGATGCATTTAGAGATCAAATTTCAGTCTTGTTTCCTTTCAAAACAATTTCTTTCTTTTGCTGAAAAGATCTCAATAATGGGATCATATTGACTAAGTAGCTTTCTCAATACTTTATTCTTAGCATTATTATGACAACTTAGACAGGTCAACAGCAGGTCTAGACTTAACATGAATTTTATCTCTTTGGTGATATGATTTAATTTCAGTTAATATGCATGATTATTAATGGATAACACATGATGTTTTATGATGCTCTTTATCTATTCTCAAGGCTTATTTGGCTTTCTCCAGATCACCCAAATTTGACTTTGACCTCCTGGATTTGGTCAAAACTTTTAATGACAGAACAATTTTTGTTGAAAATTTTGAGATTTTTCATTTCAAATTTACAAACATATGTGAGGTTGAACATTGGACTTACATGCCATGCAATTCGGACTTACAGGCCTTTCATTCAGGATGTTTAAAGGACTTATATGATTGCCTCCACCCCTGTAGTTCTAGAATTAACTCTCATGTTTGCATTTTCTTTCAAAATGTTCTGTGAACATCAATCAACTTTTGGTTGTTAAAATATTTAAAAAGTATGTTGTTCATAGTTGTTCTATGTCATTCTTTTTAAATCAGACATTTCATATTGGTGACCAAATACCAACAGACTTGTGTATGACTAGATAATCACTTTTCTGTCTATCATTTAGAAAGATATATATAGGAACATGGATAGACATCAATGTATCTCCACATAAGATATAGCAGTTTCTTTATGTTTATATCACCTTAGATTTTACACATCATGAGAAAGCAACCATACATGTTAATGACTGTACTAATTAAATCCGTATGATTGGCTAAGTAGTCAATGTACTATCATTTCCCATAATTAAACAGTTTTAAGTTCAAACACCCCAATATCTCTTATTTGACTGGTAAATGGCTATCCTGTTTGACCACAGGTGGTCAACAGGACCAAACATATATGTGAGTATATGTCCCTTCAAATCAGAATTATTGACATGATTTTAAGTGAATGAAAAGAAAACAAGTTACAGTTTGCCCCAAATGTTTTCAGTTTTCTAGGGTAATGGCTATCCTATCAATTCTGATAACAGATGACAGGACCAAACATATACAAGTATATGCCTATCCAACTTGAGCAAATGACATAATTTTCAGCAAATGTACTTTTTTGATACTTTTCATTGAAAATTCTTTTAAGCTTCTTTAAAGATTGAACTGAATAGTATTATCATGAACCTAGCCCCGGTGCGGAAGCGTGAAAATAATTGGTATTAAATAACGGTGTGGAGCTCGGATCTAGGGTTAGGATCTAATCACACTCGTATTAACTCTTGAAAGATGTTTGGACTGATGAGGTGTATTGGGAGAGAGCCTAATTTGATTAACAATCAATAATAGGATGAACAATTGTAATCAAAACACAAAATTAAGTAAGATCACATAAAATTAAGTAAACATATTGATTGATAAAATGATTTGATTTATGAAAGAATGTTAAGGTTTCGGTATCTGGATTGATTGCAGGGTTTGTTTCCGTTTTCTTACGATTTTGATTATACAAAACGCGTACAATCCTTCCCGAATTGTCCGAAATTCTCGTAAAAAGTTTGTTTTTATCAAATTCGTCTAAAACTATGATACTTGACCACTTTTGACATTTTGACTTACAAGCCAGTCCGTTAAACACAAAACTGCCGGTTTCGTTAAAACAAATATAGTTTAAATCTTTGATTAATTATAACTAATAATGTACTTATATATAAATTATGAAAAAAATTTTAAAAATAAATTAAAATATGGATAATTAAGAAAATATATTTTCAGAAATTTTATGATTAATTATCTATTTATAAAAATTCATTTAATGTGTTATAATTAAGTAATAAATAGCCCGTTTATACCAAACGACATCCGAAAAATACGATAATTTTTCCAAGTGGTCTCAATATCATCACATAGCTCCTGAAAAATCTCCAGGATCTAACTCTTTGGCCAAAATGCCGTTTTGTGCGTTTTTCGGCTGTTAAAACTCGATATAAACACCCTTGCACAAACCATACTTAGACATGTCCAATTGTACCCAAAATTTACCAGTGATATTAAAATCACCTTTAATGTTTTCAATCCAAATTTCATAATTTTTCATGAAGTTTAACTATTTTTACCAAATAAACGCCCATAAACGGTAATAAATTCACCAAATATTCTCCGTTTATCGAAAAATTACGAAATTTTAACAGGGACTCAGTTATGTAATCCCTAATGTCCCTGAAAAGTTGCATAACCTAAAACCCACTACGTCACAATCTAAGAACAAACAGCCCCTAAACGAGTAATACGGTATTACCGTGTCGGTTTTCGGTGGTTTTTGATGGTTTAAACGACTCTCTGGGTATTGGGTTGCAAACTCAGTGTATCTACATATCATATAACATCAAACCAAGCATAAATAATCCATTGAACAGCCTTATTAACTAGGGTTTCAGTTTTGGTTTCTAACCGAACTTTCAAACCGTAAAATCATTGTATTTATGTTATAATCCGCGTTTTTGACCAAAAATCTATATGTTACTGTTTTGTAAACATGTTTAACATCACAACATAATTTTATGTGATTTTTAAGGTTTTGGGATGGTTAAACATGCTTAATACTAATCAAGACATGTTTATTTATGTTTAAGTATGATAAAATATGATCAAAAACACTTAAAAATAAGATCTTACCTCTTGTTTTTTTGTTGAAATGATAGGATAAAATCTGTATGTTACTGTTTTGTAAACATGTTTAACATCACAACATAATTTTATGTGATTTTTAAGGTTTTGGGATGGTTAAACATGCTTAATACTAATCAAGACATGTTTATTTATGTTTAAGTATGATAAAATATGATCAAAAACACTTAAAAATAAGATCTTACCTCTTGTTTTTTTGTTGAAATGATGGATAAAATCTGGAGCAGATTTGTGTTTGAGATAGTTTAGATATTTTGTAGGTTCCCAGCCAGATCTACACAGGAGTATCTCGTAACACGAGGATGCGGAATCCCCACGTAATACGATACGAGTGTCAATACAATTAGTACGTTGAATTGGTAACGCAAACACACTGGATAATACTGTAAACTTGATGTATTACTATTGCCAACCCGTGATACAGAAGATCACAAAAAACAACTCGTTTTCCAAAAAAAAACTTGACCTAAAACCCGAAGTTGAGGTTTAAATAGACCTCGACAACTTCGCCTACAAGCTAGGCGAAGTTGTCATAACTTCGCATGGTCCCCATGTTCGCTTATACATACCAGCGAACTTACATAATCAACAGTATTCGACACGTAACAAACAAACTAAACAATTACAGACACAGACAAAACACAAGATACTGAACTACTGACATCATGCACCAACATATTTAGGAGTTGTGGAGTCTTCAAAATGAAGAAATCAAGAAGGAGGTGCCCCCTTTATTTCTGATCGGAATAAAGGGGTGATCCCCCTTTTCATATATATATATATATATATATATATATATATATATATATATATATATGTATATGTATATATATATATATTGTGTTAGATGTATAAGTCTTGGGTTAATTTCGATTTGGCATCGTTTTTTATTATTATTTTTCGCGATAAAAATAGTTCGGGTGCGAAAAATAGCGCAAAAATTGACATTCTTCGACTCATTTTTACAAAATAAGAAAAACATATTGACTCCTTGTAAAAATCCAAAATATTTTCACGGATTGCTTAAAACATGTCATATAAGTGTTTTATAAATCTTTTTCGGCTTAACGGATGCTACAATGCTCGTTTTGATGTTAACGATTGCGTTTAAACTTATAGCGTATCAATAAATGAAACCTTTTTCGTTTAAATGGTTTTAAACGTACCGGGGCCTAAAAATCAATATGTTAGCCTCTATATTATATATATAACTCGTGTATGACCCCTTAGTATATATACAGGTCATAATCAGTATCGGTCGGTTACTCGTTTAATCGCTACGAATTAACCGATTTATCGTTTACTCGCTACGTAGTGAATAAGGTATACCTCGTTTTGTCACGAATGTCACATTCTCCCCCCGTTAAGAAATTTCACCCCCGAAATTTGATGTGTCAACGGTTTTCTTTTTAGGGAACATGTGTGGGTATTTCTTTCGGAATTCATCCTTTCGTTCCCAAGTAAATTCGGGTCTTTGTTTTGAATTCCATCGAACTTTTACTAATGAGATTTTGTTGTGTCGTAACTGTTTAGTTTTCCCGTCCATAATTTCTACCCCTCTACGAAGTGGAGCTTTTCATTGATTTGAACATCTTCCAGTGGTACTATTGTCGTTTCATCAGTCAGACACTTTTTCAGATTTGATACATGAAACATATCGTGAATAGTGCTGATGTCACACCCGGCCCTGAGCGGCGGAAACAGCCGGGCGCGCACGAGTGGGGATTGATAATTAAGCACGGGCCATTGCAAAACATTCAAAGATTTTTATTGCGCATGAGAAGTTTAGTACAAACACGTTACATTGTTCAAAGATTACAAAAAAAAACATCCAAGTATAAAACTGAAGATTTCCTCGCCATATCCCCTTGCGCGGCGGGTAACCGTGCGCATCGAGGGGATAAAACCAAAATCTTCCAAAAAGCTTGTTTTAGATGTTCAGCGTGTGGTGCTCTAAGTGTGACTCCATGCGCTACCTAGTTATCTCCTGAAAGACACGTAAAAACATTTGAATCAGTATAAACTGAGTGAGTTCACAAGTTTTAGTAACTTGATAAATCGTATTGCATCATGATCATTCTGAAACATAATTCTGTTAGCATCATTAAAACACATGCTTGGTAAAACATAGCTCTATCAACATATTCTGATAAAAATCGTTCCGCGGGTTACGCGCGAACATTTCTGGGAACTGTGCTCGTCTGTGTAAGTGGCGCTGCCACTACGAGCTAAAATAACGTAATACCGTCCCGCGGGTTACGCGAGGACACTTCTGGAAAACTGTGCTCGTCTGTGTAAGTGGCGCTGCCACTACGAGCGAATATATGCTGTAATACCGTCCCGCGGGTTACGCGCGGACGTTGTGCCGGAAAACAAGGCGCTCGTCTGCGTAAGAGGAGCGACCTCTACGAGCGGGCTCAAACCCATAGTACTGCCCCATGACCATACTAGGCACTCGTCTGTGTAAGAGGTGCGACCCCTACGAGTGGGCGGATCAAACCAGCAGTCCCTACCCTTAGAGTTCCAATGGTAAAGTGATCACTTACTCGAATCTGGTGCACTATCATCGAAAAACCATAGATAACTGTTCGCATTGCTCATCATGAAACATAACTTAAACACGTAATCGTTTGCTTAGCTTGTAAATATACCATGATAAAACATTATTTAAATACGTGTCCCTCGCCCCGAAAACAGTTTAAAATGGTGAAAACAGTGAAAATAGGGGCTGTGAGACTCACCTGTGGTTCTTGTTAAGGGATTAATCGAGATTCAGGTTTTCTTGGTGTTGGCCTCGGAATCGAAGGTCTAGAATACGATTAAATAACAAGTATATATATTAAGATCAAGATATAGGGGTTGGAAAGTAGATCTCAAGGTTATAATCTCGGCTTACCTAGTAACAGGATCGGAGCTGGAAACAACGGATGCTTGGGAAAGGATTAGTGCAAGTTTGTAGTTCTTTGAAGTGTGTTTTGGGTGATAATTTAGGCTACAAATTTATAGGCAAACTCAAGGGAACATAATCCCTTGCTTTAGGGAATTGTAATCTTTTGAAATGATGATAAAGTATGGAAATTATTATTATTTATTAAAAAGAGTAGAAAAGTAGATTAAAGATTCTGATTTGATATGGACAGGACATGCAGGGCTGTGGCTGGTGAGAGTGGGTGGCTGGCAGTTGACTTTTACAGTTTGCTTTTTCAGTGCTTTAGACAGTGTACAGTAAAAAGTAGAAGTTTTCTGAAACACGCAACCGCCCTCTTTTGGGCGGGGACAATTTCCTTAAATCTGATCATTTTGACTAAGTGTTCTGCGCGTATAACTTGGTGCGCATAGCTTTCTGCGTGTAGAACATTTCTTTGCTGCGGGTAGGTGCGTAACCTTCTCGCAGTTAGGGACATTTGAGTTTCATTTGTAGATTCTCCAGGTGGTTTTGGTATTTCAACATAGTGATCAGTCATGTTGAAGTCAATTCCATCCTGGAGCTTCAGACAAACTAGCTCTCAACGTTCCCGCCATGCGGGTAGGTTAGTTCCCTTCCGCACGCGCATAAACGATGTAGGATGCACCCGCCTTAGCATCATGCGGGATGGTCAACCCATAGACAACATAACGTTTAAGTTACATGAAAACATAAGGCCAAAACGTTCACGCATGGCGCATATAACATATGCTCACGCTGGTTCTTAACATGGTGCGCTCGCGCAGGGCGCACATAACACATGCACGCGCTGACTAACATGGCGCGCTCAGCGCAGGGCAAACATAAATGCCCGCGCTGATTCTAACATATGCTCGCGCCGGGCGCACATAATGTGCCCGCACTGATCCTTAACATAGCGCGCTCGCGCAGGGCGCACATAACAAATGCACGCGCTGACTATCATGGCGCGCATAATATTTACAATCACCTAATTATTAGGTTGATTACTTAGTTTAAGGGGTTGGGAATTTACCGGGTGTCACATTCTCCCCTCGTTAAACGAATTTCGTCCCGAAATTTAGGAGACGTTGCTGGCAGAAGCCATGTTCTGAAAGAGGTGTGGGTATTTTATGCGCATCTGATCTTCTCTTTCCCAAGTGAATTCAGGCCCACGCCTTGAGTTCCATTGAACTTTTACCAACTTGATTCTGCTTCTGCGCAACCTTTGTTCTTTCCAATCGGTTACTGCTATAGGCTTTTCTACGAAGTGCAGCTGTTTGTCAATATGAATTTCTTCCACCGGTAAAAATCAACGTTTCGTCAGATAAACATTTCTTGAGGTTGGATACATGAAACGTATCATGAACTCCACTGAGTTCGGCGGGTAGACGGAGTTTATAAGCAACTGGACCGATCCTCTCCAGGATCTCAAAAGGTCCAATGTAGCGCGGATTTAGCTTTCCTCGCTTACCGAAACGGGGGACTCCCTTCCATGGAGAGACTTTCAAAAGTACTTTATCCCCTTCTTGAAACTCCAACGGTTTCCTTCTTATATCAGCATAACTTTTCTGTCTGTCGCGTGCTGCCTTAAGGCGATCCCTTATCTGAAAAATCTTGTCTGTTGTTTCTTGGATCACTTCTGGACCAGTCATTTACTTGTCGCCCACTTCAGCCCAACACAGTGGGGATCTACACTTGCGCCCATATAAAGCTTCGAACGGCGCAGCCTTAATGCTTGTGTGATAACTGTTATTGTAAGAAAATTCAACCAACGGGAGGTGGGTATCCCAACTACCTCCAAAATCGATCGCGCACAGCGCGCAGCATATCTTCCAATGTCTGGATTGTTCGCTCGCTTTGCCCATTCCGTTTGAGGATGATAAGCTGTACTCATATCAAGGCGAGTACCTAGAGCTCCTTGTAACGATCTCCAAAACCTTGATGTGAACCGACTATCTCTATCAGAAATGATGGACACTGGGACTCCATGCTTTGAAACTACTTCTCGAATATATAGTCGGGCTAGCTTTTCCATTTTATCAGTTTCTTTAATCGGCAGGAAGTGTGCTGACTTAGTTAGCCGATCTACAATAACCCATAACGTGTCATAACCCCCAGGTGTCCTTGGTAGTTTGGTGATGAAATCCATAGAGATTTGTTCCCACTTCCACATGGGAATTCCTGGCTGCTGAAGCAACCCCGATGGTTTCTGGTATTCAGCCTTTACTTTTGAACACGTCAGGCACTTACTGACATACATCGCGATGGCGCCTTTAAGATTGGGCCACCAATACAGTGTTTTAACATCTTGGTACATCTTGTCTGCGCCAGGATGTACGGAATATCGCGTCTTGTGAGCTTCGTTTAATACCTGCTCGCGCAATCCTCCCTTGAGAGGGACCCATATGCGGTTGGCAAAATATCGAGTGTTGTTCCCTTTAAGTTCCAAATTCTTAATCATACCCCCAAGGCATTCGTTTTTAACAAACTCTGGTTTCAAGGCTTCTTGCTGAGCGTCTCGGATGCGGGTAGAGAGATCTGCGTGAATGGTCAACCTTAGAGCCTTGACTCGTAGCGTTTTTATTCGTTCCTTCCTACTTAGCGCGTCTGCTACCACATTCGCTTTCCCCGGATGATACTTGATCTCGCAATCATAATCATTTAACAATTCAACCCATCTTCGTTGCCTCATGTTTAAATCCTTCTGATCGAATATATGTTGAAGGCTCTTATGATCCGTAAAGATTACACATTTCGTACCGTAGAGGTAATGGCGCCAAATCTTTAGCGCGAAGACAACAGCTCCAAGTTCTAAATCATGCGTTGTGTAGTTCTTCTCATTGGTCTTAAGTTGGCGCGAGGCATACGCTATAACTTTGTCTCGCTGCATAAGGACACATCCGAGTCCCTGGTGTGAAGCGTCGCAGTAAACAACGATGTCATCTGTCCCCTCGGGCAGGGATAAGATTGGCGCACTACATAACTTCTGTTTCAACATTTGAAATGCCGCTTCCTGATTCTTGCCCCAAATAAACGCCTTGTCTTTCTGAGTTAGCGCGGTCAGAGGTAGAGCTATCTTGGAGAAGTTCTCAATGAAGCGTCGATAGTAGCCAGCTAGCCCAAGGAATTGCCTCACCTCAGTTGGGGTTTTTGGCGCTTCCCAGTTTTCGATGGCTTTAACCTTAGAAGGATCGACGTGTATTCCTTTCTCGTTTACAACGTGACCGAGAAAATGAACTTCTCTAAGCCAGAACTCGCACTTGGAAAACTTCGCATACAACTTTTCTTTCCTTAACAATTCCAAAATCATTCTCAGGTGTTGCTCATGCTCGGCCTTGGTTCGAGAGTAAATCAAAATATCGTCTATAAACACAATCACAAACTTGTCCAAGTATGGTTTGCACACACGGTTCATCAGATCCATGAATATAGCTGGCGCATTAGTTAGCCCGAAAGGCATCACTAAGAACTCATAATGGCCATATCTGGTTCGGAAGGCTGTCTTTGGTGCGTCTTCCTCATGGACCCTAAGTTGGTGGTATCCTGACCGTAGATCTATCTTCGAATAATAACTGGATCCCTGCAACTGGTCAAATAAGTCGTCAATCCTCGGCAAGGGGTACCGATTTTTGACTGTCAGCTTGTTCAGCTCCCTGTAGTCAATACACATCCGGAACGAACCATCCTTCTTCTTTACAAACAGTACTGGAGCTCCCCAAGGTGAAAAGCTTGGGCGTATGAAACCCTTATCCAATAGTTCCTGTAACTGATTGGATAGCTCTTGCATCTCAGATGGAGCTAAGCGATAAGGCGCTCGAGCTACTGGCGCAGCTCCTGGGACCAAATCAATACGAAACTCGACTTGTCGCGGCGGCGGTAACCCGGCAAATCTTCAGGAAAAACTTCTGGAAATTCGCGTACTACTGGTAAGTCTTCAATTCTTCGCTCATCTCCTTTCTCTACTACATGCGCCAGGAAGGCGTAGCACCCTTTCCTTAGGCACTTACGCGCCTTTAGGCATGAAATCAGTTTCGTCGCAACTCCCCTTCTTTCCCCTTGAATCATCAAAGTTTCTCCGTTCATCAGTGGAATTCGAACCTGCTTCTCATGACAAACAATCTCCGCGAGATTTTTGACCAACCAATCCATACCTACCACAATATCGAAACTTCCCAAATCTATTGACAACAAGTTTATATTGAACTCATGACCTCCCATGACTAACACACATTGCTCAGTCCTTTCATTCGCGCATAACTGCCTACCATTGGCTAGTTCTATAGTATAAGGTTTGTCTAACCTACTGGTCGCTAAGCCCAGGGAGTTTTTAAACTCATGGGATATAAAACTTAGGTCAGCGCCAGTATCAAATAAGACAGATGCATAATGACCGTTAAGCAAAAACGTACCGGTTACCACATTCGGTTCTTCCTTTGCTTCACCCGCGCCGATCACAAAAGCTCTCCCGCGAGCTTGGTTTCCTTTCTGTGGGCAATCCCGACTGAAGTGTCCAGACTTCCCGCATGCGTAGCAGTTGTCATTGGCTCCAGCTTCTTTAGCACGGCAATTCACCGTCTTGTGTCCTGGTCTGCCACATTTGGCGCACGTGACGTTCGCGCATTCGCCTTCGTGGTGGTACTTGCATTTGTTGCACCATGGGTAAGGCCCGCTGTATCCTTTCCTTGATGGTTCCGCGGCCTGAATCGCGTAAACCCTTGTGCTTTCCTGCTTCTTGGGCGGTGGCTGCTTGAAGTCTGATCCTCGGTGGGAGTTCCATTTCCTCTTGGAGTCAGAGGTTCGCTGCTCGTTCAAGCGAGCAGTCAACATACCCGCACGAACCGTATCCCTTGTAAGGGTGATGGCTCGCGCAACCGCCTCGTCAAAGGTCGGAGGTGCGGCGGCGTTGAGCGGGACCCTAACGACAGGAGGTAACCCAAGGATGTACCTCTCGATTTTCTTTTCTTCTGTGTTTGCCATGTCTGGCACCAGCTGGCAAAGCTCGTTGAAACGATTGGTGTAGGCATCGATATCCGTTCCTACCATGGTGTGGTTCCAGAATTCTTGTTGCAAGCTCTGAATTTCTGCGCGAGAGCAGAACTTTCTCATCAACATTTCTTTCAATTCTTCCCAGGTCTTGTGAAGAGCAACTTCTCGCCCCAAAGTCTTTACTTGGAGCTTCCACCAAGATGAAGCTGCTTCTTGGAACATGCAGGTCGCGTAAAGGACCTTCTGGTTTTCACTACATCCGGTGATGGAGAGAACTGTCTCCATCTTGTCAATCCAATTGTAGAGCCCAATGGCTCCTTCGGTGCCTTTGAACGGCCAAGGCCTACAGGCCATGAATGTTTTATAGGAGCATCCTTTGTCCAAGGCTCCCGATTCGGGTTCTGGGGTCTCGTTCTCTTGGCGACCCTGACTAGATTCGGCCTTGCTGGCCTCATGCGTTGCAATCGCCTGCGCGATTATTTCTGCGAGCTCCTCGGGTGTCATGGTAATTCCCTTGGCTCTGGTTGGAGGCATTCTTTTCATAAAAAGAAAATATAACAAACTTAGCGCATGTACTCAGAGCACATAATGTTCTTATCTCTAGACACTGTGACCCGTGTTCCTAAGTGCGTGTGTGATTTTTCTTTTGAAAATATTCTTTGAAAAATATTTCATGCGATTCCCCAAAGGTATAGTCTAGGTTAAAAACTTCTTTTCCTAGTTCGCTATAACCAGTGCTCTGATACCAATCTGTCACACCCGGCCCTGAGCGGCGGAAACAGCCGGGCGCGCACGAGTGGGGATTGATAATTAAGCACGGGCCATTGCAAAACATTCAAAGATTTTTATTGCGCATGAGAAGTTTAGTACAAACACGTTACATTGTTCAAAGATTACAAAAAAAAACATCCAAGTATAAAACTGAAGATTTCCTCGCCATATCCCCTTGCGCGGCGGGTAACCGTGCGCATCGAGGGGATAAAACCAAAATCTTCCAAAAAGCTTGTTTTAGATGTTCAGCGTGTGGTGCTCTAAGTGTGACTCCATGCGCTACCTAGTTATCTCCTGAAAGACACGTAAAAACATTTGAATCAGTATAAACTGAGTGAGTTCACAAGTTTTAGTAACTTGATAAATCGTATTGCATCATGATCATTCTGAAACATAATTCTGTTAGCATCATTAAAACACATGCTTGGTAAAACATAGCTCTATCAACATATTCTGATAAAAATCGTTCCGCGGGTTACGCTGCGAACATTTCTGGGAACTGTGCTCGTCTGTGTAAGTGGCGCTGCCACTACGAGCTAAAATAACGTAATACCGTCCCGCGGGTTACGCGGAGGACACTTCTGGAAAACTGTGCTCGTCTGTGTAAGTGGCGCTGCCACTACGAGCGAATATATGCTGTAATACCGTCCCGCGGGTTACGCGCGGACGTTGTGCCGGAAAACAAGGCGCTCTGCGTAAGAGGAGCGACCTCTACGAGCGGGCTCAAACCCATAGTACTGCCCCATGACCATACTAGGCACTCGTCTGTGTAAGAGGTGCGACCCCTACGAGTGGGCGGATCAAACCAGCAGTCCCTACCCTTAGAGTTCCAATGGTAAAGTGATCACTTACTCGAATCTGGTGCACTATCATCGAAAAACCATAGATAACTGTTCGCATTGCTCATCATGAAACATAACTTAAACACGTAATCGTTTGCTTAGCTTGTAAATTATAACGTAAGTCAAGAACTACCAAGTTCTCCAAAGGTACATCACCTGGTATGGATTTTAAAGAAAATCCATGCCAGCGGAGCAATCTTAATTTTTTGGGCAATTTCTTGTAGCTTCCAGAGAAAGTTGCATAGTCAAGTTGAAGTAGCAATAAGTTCTTCATCTTTTCAATTGCTCCAACCTTGAAGTTTTCTTTAATTGTCTGCATAGTACGACCGCTAAAATCTTCATAGCTACGTTTTCTTTCTTTGTTAATCTTTATTATTAAAGTTGAATTAATTCCCTTGATCCTTTGCATATCAAGAGCAAGTCCCTCTACCTTCCTTGTACCCTAGAAAGAAATTAGATGAAAAAAAAGTAAGCTACCACTTAAAATATACAATAAATTAAGTAGAGATGTCAAAACTGGATATGGATTGCTTACTTCATTTTCTTTCAGTACATTAAATGAATCTTGATGGTGCCATAATCTACTACGTTTCCCGGGATCCTTTGGTGATTCTTGGCGAACAACTTCTTGGCCCATCTCCTTGATTAATTGATGCATCATCACTCTCCCATTTTCAATGTAGAGTAGACATCTATCCATTAGATTCTGCATCCCAACTATAGGGTATAGATCGCATTCAGCTAACAATTTAACAATGAATTCTTTATCCTCACCAACAAAAAAACAAGCAATATGTAGGAATAACTCTTTATCTTTCACATCCTCTAAAGTGTCATAGCTCAACTGTAGAAGTTTTTGAATCTCGGGATTAGGAACTGCCTCTAATTTGCGCATTGCATCTTCCCACACATCGATGGTCTTTCCATTTAAAAAAGAACCCAATACTTTAAGAGCCAAAGGATGACCTCTACAGTAATTTACTACAAGTTGTGATTGGACTATATAGGATTCAATAGGGTGATCTCTATTAAAGGCATACAAACTAAAGAGCTTATTTGAGTCATTGGGACCTAAATCTTCAATAGTATGGACTGTTGGATGTACTTTGAAATTTGTTAGCAACCATTTGTGCCTAGTTGTAATGATCACTTTACTTCCATGATGAAATTGTTGTGGCCCTAGCAGTGCTATTAATTGATGCCTTGTCGAGATATCATCTAGGATGAGGAGTACTTTTTTGTTGCATAAGGCGTTTGTAATCTTACTGGTTCCCTCATCAAGATTCCATATAATTTCTTTCTTGTTACTCCTTAATATTTCGGAGAGGAGCCGACGTTGCAAGCGCAACAATCCATTGTGCTGGTTTGATGTCTCGTGAATGTCTGCAAGAAAGCAACTGCTATCATACTCCTTGTAATTCAAGTTAAAGATGCATTTGGATATGGTTGTTTTTCCAATGCCTCCCATCCCGTGAATAAAAAGAATAACTGCATCAGGTGATGGATCTTGTAGCCATGATTCGATCTCAGCAACATTGTTCTGTATTCCAACTAGTTTGTCAATGTACAAGAGCTTGTAGTCGAGTTTCTTTTTAACGACTTTGACAATCTTACTTATAAATTTGGCCTCGTATCTGCAAAAGATCAAATTCTAACAGTTATTGGTAGTTTGGGATATGTTTAATTTATGGTGTTGTCACCTCAACCGAAGAGAGACCACCTTGAAGTTCCAAACAGATCTAGAGATGAATTAGTGCTTTTCAAAACGTATGTGCTTTATTGTTAGTGAAAGTTTTATAGAGGGCAAGAGGAAGAACGCATACCCGTTAGCTAATACCATTCCCGTCAAGCTTCCGGCTTTTCTAAGAGAAATCCTCCATGCCTTCACCTTCTCCACCCATTCAAGCTTTTTTTGATGATCTGTTTCTGCCTCAATCATATCATCATATCCACCAAATGCTTCTTCAAAGCTTCCTGTTTGATTCCGGACATCAGAAGGCTCCACATTGTAGAAAACAGGAACAACTTCATGCTTAGAGTCAAGCCTCTCTTGTTCTTCAATGATGGTTAATACCTCATCAAGACACCACTTGGAAGAAGCATAATTACTTGAGAAGACAATGATCGAAATTGCGGACCTCGCGGATAGCTTTTTTCAGCTCTGGGCCAAGCAGTCTTCCTCGGTCCATTGCATCATCGTCCCTGAAAGTGCGGACTCCTGCTTGCTGTAGGGCTGCATAGAGGTGATCAGTAAATGTTTTACGGGTATCTTCGCCTCGAAAGCTTAAAAATACATCATAACTGAAACAAGGACGACTAGTAGTCATGGATGCACATGGAGAAGAAGCCAGTGTCTGTTGGGATCTTAGACTAGCTAAAATGGAAATTAAAAGGTTCTATAGAAAAACTTTTCTAAGAGGGGAAAGTGTTAAAGTACTGTAGGAGAATATATTCTGTGAAAAGAAGTAACCATGTCCACCCATTTTTTTTGTTCAGCAGAGATTTGTAGATTTATAGTATGTGTTTTAAACACAAGACATAAAGCTTTACTTGTACACTCATATTCTCCAGATGGACGGTAGATTTAAGTACTTTAAGAACCAGGGACTGCATTATTGATTATGGGCATTGATGCACCACTTTAGTGCCCCCCACACATGGTACCTCAGATTGATCATGCATGTATGATGTATCCATACAGGTATATCATTAAAAGTTTTTTATACACACACAAATGTTGTGGCATTGCTTTGTTGTCTCTGTTTCCCATCACGGCTTCGGTTGCAAAGTGGTGGCAATAACGCTTCTGCGACCGCAAACCCTGTTGTACCTTAAACATATAATATATTAATATGTAATTACAGTTTTCATAGTTGGTGTTTAAAAATCAACTTAGATATGGAAAGGTAAGATGGGTTAGGTTATTTTATAAATGGAGACAAAAATAAAAAGGATGAGAATGATTTGTAGCAAAAAAAAACCTCTAGAAAATAATGAAAAATTAATAAAAAAAATTATAACTCAAAATTTAATAAAAAAACACAAAAATGTTTTCATCGTCTTCCTCGTTCACAAAAAAAAAGACACAATGTTGAGTAAAAAAGATCATTGCGTCTTTTTATTTATCATTGTGTTTTTTGTTTATTTTCGTTATTGATTGTGTTCTTTTTTCCTTAAAATTGTGTCTCTTTTTCTTTAGATTGTGTTATTTTACTCAACATTTTGTTTTATTTTGTTTGGCATTGTGTTATATTTTACGACATATTGTGTCTTTTTCTATTTATCATTGTGTTGTTTGTTCATTTTCGTCATTGTGTCTTTTTTCTCGGCATTGTGTCTTTTCGGTGTTTTTATTTTGTACGGAAATGACGAGGGAAACATTTTGGTCTTAAATTTTTTTCGCTTTTTATTTATATATTTTGCATTTTAACTTTTCCCCGCTAAGATTCTCTAGTCTAGTTGGTGTGTGTGTGTACACGTACACACACCAGGTTTTATCCCCCGTATTACGGGGGTTGTTTACATGTTTCGTTTTCTAATATTTATTTTTTGGATTTTAAATTTCTTTATTTAAAAAAAGTTAATAATATACTTAGGCCATGTTTGGAATTCCTTATTTGCACCTCCTTTTGACTTATATAAGTTGTTTTTGATAAGTTACTTCCTTCAAACTTATCAAAACCTCCTTTTTCCTTCTTTAAAAACTTAAAAAAGTCACATTACCTAACACCTTTTTAACTTATAAAAGTTAATAAGTTACAAGAAGGAAAAAATAAGGAATCCCAAACACCCCATTAGGGTTTGATGATGAAACAGTTTCACAAATAAATGACATGTTATAATTCGTTTAGAAGCTATATGGAATTGGTGACCCATGACCCGCTTATTTTTTTTACTATAAAATTGTTTCTTAATTATAAATAATATCTTTTTTTTAAAAAAAAATCAGATATTAATTTTTGG
This sequence comes from Bidens hawaiensis, assembly GCF_021521415.1. Taxonomy (NCBI): domain Eukaryota; kingdom Viridiplantae; phylum Streptophyta; class Magnoliopsida; order Asterales; family Asteraceae; genus Bidens; species Bidens hawaiensis. The sequence continues at coordinate 336,987 of NW_027492925.1, read as the reverse complement.
GATTTTTATATATTTCCCCTTCCTAAACCTTTGAAATTACATATTTTCCTAAAATATAAGTTTTTAATGCAAAATGTACAATGCTCTTTAAGCATGATTTGAGGAAATATGTAATTTCAAAGTTTAGGAAGGGAAAATATGTAAAAGCCCCTTAATTTTTAATATATCCCTATTTTATAGGATTTTCACATCGAATATTTGGTAAGATTAATTTTTAATTTACTGTGATGTTATAACCCGTTTAAGAGCTATCTGGGTTTGGTGAGACCCATACCTAGGGCTGCCACTTTTACCTGAAACCCAAAAACCCAACCCGAGAAAACATGTACCCGAACCCGAACTAACCCGACCCGAAAAACCCGAACCCGAGAAAAGACAGATCCCAAACCCGAACCAAAGTAATTCGGGTTGGTTATCGGGTTTGATTTATAAATTTCGGGTCAACCCGAATAAACCTTTAGTTTTGAAATTAAATATACTTTTAGGTATAATATGCTAAGTTCTAACCAGTAAAGTTATCAGAAGAATCTGGCCCTTGTAGAATGTTGTCATTCCAACTCTTATGGATCGATCGTTTATTGTTAATTATGTTTTCCGTGTACTACTAATAGCAACCATAATCGAACAACCAAATCACGCTCTACTGAAGACGATTATGGTTCGAATTAGTTTTACTCTTCTTTTGAAGTGTTTTATCAAGTTATGTGGGTTTTCTATTTGATTATTTGCGTTATGAGCAAAGAAGAATATGTTTTACATTTAGCATTGTAGTTTTTTAATTTTTTTTTGTTTTGTTTTCTAGAATACTCGAAACCCCCCGTTAACCCAACCCGAAAAAACCCGAACCCGAATTAGCCGAACCCGAAAAACCTGTGAGAGATTTGGGTTGGGTTTCGGGTCAAGATTTAAAATTTTGAAACCCAAATAACCCGACCCAGAAAACCCGAAACCCAAAAAACGAACCCGAAGAACACCCCTACCCATACCCGTGAATTCGGGTCAAATGCATGAGAAGCCTTCATTTACAAATAAAGCAATCTGGTGGCTTGGAGAATTTAGGGAGCAACCAGAGAGCTTTTAAAGGCTTTCGTTTATATATATTATAGATAGATATAGTGATTTTATATATAGTAGGTAACAAGTTCAATTCTTTTAATATTTTTGTATAACGGTTAAAATGTTTCAAAGAGACTATAAACCCATAACCTTTTGGTTGGAAGTTATACCATTTGCCACTAAACCATTATATTTTTAAGAGCTAATGTCAATTTCTTAATTTCTTATTTCTTCTTTGAGTTGTTATGAGTCCCACATCGCTCCAAAAAAAAAACCGTTTCACGCGTTCATCCTTCCTCACTCAGTAGATAGGAAAAAGAATTATGGCCTATATAAAAGTATCCCAGTTAAAAGATTTGAGTAATTAATAAACTGAGTCAACCTGAAAACGATTTAGCCGGTTCAACACAAAACATGCCACTTATTTGCATAGTGGTTTGTAGTGTGCGAATTGAACTGGTTACATTGGCTACTCTCGGTTCAACCGGTTGGATTGGCCTTATAAACCTTCAAGGGTTTATCCCCCACCAATGTGGAACACACATGTTTCAAACACACACTTTCATTTCCTAAGACAAAAAAGAAAAAAAACACACATCTTTTTTAAAATGCTTTCCCAACATCATATAAGCAAACACAACCGTACAGTAACTGCTTTTATTCATAACTTGTGCCAACCAATGAGTTTTACAATTTACATTTATTCTATTCCACCCAAAACCAATGATCTGCACTGACAACGCAAAAGGACGAATGAAAATACATAAATTACAATCGCTATAACCCATATACATTTATTGCTTGTCATCTAATAAAAGACCTGAGGAGACGCATAGAACTCGGTCTCACTGAACATCGGCCTTAAATCTTCATGGCACATGAACTGTAACGGAAATGAAACAAGAAACCCCCTCACTCTTTTCATCATCTCCATTGGGGGAATGTTTCCATCAAGTTTCTCAGGAGCTACACCTAAATCGATTGTTGTATGTCCAAACTTCTCTTTCCAAGAGTTCATACTTTGTCGGAAAGCATGTCTGCATTAGGAACATAATTAATGAATAATAGGTGGAACTGGAGGTGGTAAAACCAGCACAATGGAAAACGGGTCAAAATGGATAATCTTGGTTATGGATAGGTTGACCAGACAATTTTTTGCCAATTCAGAATATGGCACCTCTAGGTAGAAGCTAGTTTTTACTTTTAGCAAAGAAAAGTTACATGAAAATATATATATATTTCACCTGGTGTGTATAGAATCATTTGGGACGCAAGAAAACACATCCTGGTAAATTTGGGAGTTTTCCTGCAAGCATTAACAAAATCACTTAAAGGTTAAATTAAATAAGTAAAAAAACACAATAGAAGTTATTATGCATTTTAGTTTCATGGTTTTTTTACCTTTGCAGTTGCTAACCACAAATCTTTGTATGTGCTGTCAGCTATGGGGTCCCTAATCAAACTTATCTGAAACATAAGGAAGAGATTTGATGATGAAAAAACAGATGTTTATTACCATTTTTAAGTTGGTAAAATAATACTAACCTCTTCACCTTGAAGACCAAGATGTTCAGACCATAGTGAAAGCCGGAGACTATTAGCAAATTTCCCAGCATTCCATGATTCTCCATTTATTGTTGATTCAACAAATTCCTTATCTTCAATTAGTACCCCAATCTGATGCACCAATTTGTGTTAGCAAAAACATATATATTTACATCAAAACAATGTAGATCACTAAAGAATGTGATTTGCACCTCAGAATCCCTATGTCCAAGCAAACTCCTGTCATTTATGTTGGATGATCCAATTATGGTGATACGGTCATCAACAATCATCACTTTACTATGCACGTACACCTGTATGAAAATAAAAAATGGAAGATACAGTTATTTTGTTATTTCATTGCAACTGCTTGAACAAATTACTAAACAACACAAAAACATTGCATTACCTGACTTGTAAGGCTGAGGGGTGCGGAGCGCTAGTCAGGGCGCGAGAGGACGTTCGCTCGCGCCCCGGGGCGCGAGAGCCACACCACCGGGGCGCGAGAGGGGCGCGAGAGGGGCGCGAGAGCGGAAAACGAGGCAGGCGCCAGGAGGCTCGCGCGCGTGAATGGACTGTGGGAAATGGGAAAGAGCCGTTGGAGGCTTTAATAATGAATAAAAAAATTTCTGATGGATTAATAAACAACTTTCGAAAGGATTAAAACCCTAACCAACTTTCTGATGGATTAATAAACAACTTGGTAAAGAGAGTAAAGAAAACCTGAATTATTGGTCGCCATGGCAGTTAAGGGAGAGATGATTCCGGTGAAGAAACAAACCCCACCACCAGATTATTATTAAGATATAAAAGGTTAGGTTCGGAGGCTGCTTTGAAAATATTATTATTAAAATCCTGGTTATCATGTAACAATTATTGATGTTCAAAGTTCGTTTGAAATCTTGAAAACGTTTAAACCAATCGCCACTTTTGATTAGCTGGTTTATGAATGTTCAAACCATAGAAAACAGTTCGGTTTATGGTTTATATCAAAAATAGGCCATATAAAACCGGACCGGACTGTAAACTTATTATTGAAACTCAATGCGTGAAACCAAACCATTAATTTTTTTTTATATATTAATGTGTTTTTTTAATTAATGTGTGTTTGTTTAAATAATTACTTGTTTTTTTAATAATACGTTTTTTAATACATTTATAAAAAAATAAAAAAATAAACCGCTCGCGCCCCCTCTCGCGCCCCTCCACACCATGCCCCGGGGCGCTATCACCACTACCAATACCCATCTTATCAAGTTTCTCTCTCTGCCACACGTCACAATATTATTGGATGGCGCCCCCACTCACGCCCCCTCTCGCGCCCCCCACACCCCTCAGCCTAACAATGGGACCATCATCACCAAGTCTGCCATATGTCCTGAGGCCATAAAATGATATATAATCGTTTGTTTTAGGACCAAGAAGCGCATTGAGATTGTGTAGTATCGAGTTCTGTCCTCTGGAAATGGTTCGGTATTGCCAATGCATTATAGCTCTCACTGTTGCAGCCCCATAATCATCTAGACGCCCCTGTTATTAATAGAAGGAATAAGAGGTTTAGTGAGTTTGGAAAGATTTCGATATGTTTGACCCGTTGACTTGTTTGTTTTTTGATCAAGTCCTTTACATTAACCAGTTTGACCATCTAGGAGATGAAGCCAGAGCAAGGTGTACCTGGAATCCTGGTAAGAGTGGTATGACAATGATAACTCTAAAGCATGTTTCCTCTTTATGTGCGCGCAGGATACGTCTGTATAAAGCTTCCAATACACGATTCTGTATGACATCATCGTCTGAGAGGCCAGAAATGAAAAACTGATTCTGGAAGAAAATAGCCACAAACATAAAATGTTTTAGCTTAAGAAATGTAAAACAATAAGCTTTATAACTACAAATTATATATCCCAAGGCTTACCTCAATGTATATAAACTTTTCTGCATTTTCAATAAGAGAACAATAAGCTTTATGAATGCTGTCTTCGGTTTGACTCGTTCCACCAGACCATGGGCTGACACTTCTAATAACCTGAAAACCACACATGATAAACATGAATGCAAGCTATGCAGCCTATGCTATGTAACTCGTTTGCTATCTCTAGTACTTTATAATCTTACTATTTCAATTAGCATATGATGACACTTCAAGCAACTTTTGACCCATTTGACCTGGACGGTCCGTTTGACCAGTTTTCTTTATAGCCAAGTTTTAAACTTTACCCTTTTGACCCATTGGAGTTAAAAAAAGATCAAGTCAGACCCAAAAGTTAGCATCAAGTGAAATATTATGAAACACTATTTTGCAATCTTTTTTCATTATATGCAAATGAACTTTAATATAATAGCTAACCTGACAAGAGCAAGGCGTACGGGGACCAACTTGCGAAATATCACTTCTAGAAACTTCTTGACTTTCACACCCCTCATCAGACATGTCAGATCCAAAACTAGCTGTCCCCGTGCTATTTTCACGCTGATGACCAAACAAATCAAAATCATCTGCAGAATCTACTGCTTGCATAGCATGGTTTACATGTGATTGATCAAGATGGCCATTTCTCAGATCCAACCCATTCAACTTGTTATTGACATTTTCAGAATATATGTCATCAGCTTCTTGAGGTAAAAGAAACTGTATATCTTGTGATGATGATGACTCATAGGAAAATGAATCCTGTGTTTTGCCTATTGGGTTCCCATCAGTAGGCTTACTTTCAATGTCTAACTCCTGGCTTTTTCCCATGTAATGTGGGAGGACCATGTGTTGTTGCGGCATTAGTAGTGGTATTGTCTGTTCGTTCGGTGCTTTGTTTCTCTGAACAAAATTGTAATGTATTAGTGAAAGAAATACATCTGGTTGAATAGTTTTTGTAGTAAATAATTAAATTTTTTCAAGCGGGAATATGTGTATACGTATACACGAGATGAACCTTAGCATGATTCCAACGCTGTACAAAGTGCCTTGCTACATCTCGACACGGAGGTCCCCAAAGAGCACAGTGAACATCATGCCATGGCATTCGGGGATACTTTCTGCGGTCTAGTTCATCAGTCATTGTGTCTACCCAAGAATTCGGTTCAGATTCCCTGAAGAAACATAAATGACAAGTGTAAAAACCGGTTTGAATTTGGAACTACTCACATGTTTTTAGGATTTACCTGGGGTTATAATAGTCTTTTCCAGGCCATATGAAAGGAGGGCGATCACTGACTTTATGTTCAATAGTGTCATACCGACCAAAGCATAGATCTAATCTCCCTAGAAAGCAAATTTGGTGATCAACAACTACAATCTTTTCATGGTGTGACCTGCATTTTTAGAAATTATGACCAAACAAGATACAATAATCAATGTAAATTATAAGAAACATAAAATTAGTAAAATGCATACCACAAGTAGATGCCGGCAGCAAAGTGGTCAGGATAGCGCAACACTTTCACATTCTCATGAATCTGAAGAAGCCTTTTCTGACTGTATAAGCTATTTTTCTCTCTCTTTTTTTTTGTTTGATCGTTTTAATATTAAAATTTATATTTCAACATATGTGGAGGTCTGCAAATTTCTGGAGGTGTCTAATTTATCATTTTCTCCAGAGTATGGCGCAAAGCTGAAAGAGGACTACGTTTTGGTTCAGCATTTGAATCATATCAAAAGAGATGATGCAGATGTAGGATGTGTTATGTGTTGCTACCTCTTTATATCAAATTGTTCTTTATATATAATATGGTAGTATATTGCTACCATATTAAGGATCCTAACAGAAACAGTTTATACTCACCTCACGAGAATTCACAATGTCTATGTTCCCAAGAAAGTGATTAAGATAATTCTGCATTGCAACTTTTGCTTTTTCTGAAACCGTTGACCTCCCGATTGATGGTCTTATAATTGATAGAGCGGCCCTTGTTGGGACTGATCTGTATTGACGATTATGGTAAGAACATATCTGGTATAAATAATTTATAATGGAATCTATGGTATCATCATTATGTACATTGTTACCTCTTTTTAATGCTATCGTCATTATGCACGGGTATAGCTCCATCATCAGGTTCATCATGATCATGCACAACCGATGTTTGATCTCCTATTCCTATGTGATGGAGCCAATCTTTAACCTTTAATATGCAGAAAAGAATAAACTCAAAAATAAGGAAATTTAAACTGACCAACAAAACAACATTCAATATAGAAGTTAATGATACGAACCTGTCCTTGCTTCTCATGAATTTCCTCAACTATCGCACGTTTCTTTAACGCAAAATGTAAGTAGATCACTTGTGACGCCTTCTTTAATAAGCACCACTTGAACTGTTGAACTAAATATGGTTAGATATTTAAACATCCGTTCATGTACAACAATAATTATGCACACTACTTAAAAAGCCCCATAATTCTATTGCTATTTTAGCATGTAACGAGTCTTGAAAAATCACGATTAGTCACTGATTAATCAATTTCACCTAATCGGGCCAACAAATCGGTAGCCGGTTCAAATTGGTCCAAACTGGTCCAAATTATTCAAAATCTGTCAAAACTGGTCAAAATTGGTCCAAATCTTTAACAAGTTTGAAAATTATATATAAAATTCCAATCCGATTAATCGGTAGTCATTACCCCACTGCTCGTTAGCGCCAAGCGATTTTTACAAAGCCAACTCTTTACTACAGAACTTAACAATTATGACTTAAGTTCCAGGAACTGAGCCCTAACAATTTAGTAATTAACTACATTAAAATGCATCATCATTTTCTTTAATTGATTACTAATTACAGATGCTTAATCTTAACTACATGTAATTTTCAATAATTAAAAATTTCATCTCTCTCTCCAACATGATCCACCAACACTCAATCAAGTATTAAAAGTGGGCACCACACACAGATTGTTTCATCACACAACATACACACACAAGCATGTGATGTAGAGGTATTATGTCCCCATCTAATTATAAAACAAATTAATTCACAGTCTTCATATTGAATTCAACAATGTCTTAACTAATTACCTGTTTATACTCTATCTGAATCGTGTAAGACAGAAGCAAAAGAGGAACAACGGCGAAACTGAGAGCCATGGTGGGACTGCGAAGAACCTTTAGGAAGTAACCACTCCGACGACATTTATATTTATATATACCAGTTAAGTTATAACAGCATGCACCTCTGATGGATCAGAAATATCCGGGTTTGCATGCCCAGTTTGGCATCCAACAAGGTAGGGGTATGTTTAAAAATGGAAAGTTGAAACTGGTTGGAAGCTTATAGTGACAGGAGAAGAGGGTGGGTTCTGACATACATATGTGTGTTAAAGTGTGGGCGTTGTTTCTGAACTTTATGTGGTTTTGCTGAAACTTGGAAGGAATATTTTTGTTGGATCGTACCATTTTCCTATATATTATTAAATTAAACTTATGATATTCACACCTAACACCTTTATTTTGTTACAAGAAAAAGTGTATGCTACTTTTTAGTTTTAAAAAGTTTAAAAATGAATTGTTTTTATTAATTTAAAATTTTTAATTAACTTGACATATGCGGGTACTATAAAAAAACGAAACATTTTCATATTTAGATTTTAGTTTTAGTAGAGATTGATAAACATGAGCGGATTTTTCAACCACCCAATCCAACTTAAATTGTTATGTTTGGTTTAGTTTTAAAAGTGTGCAGCATTATTCATGAACCGCCACAAGATCCACAAAAAATATCGCTTCCAGCATTTCTTTCTTGGTCTTTTTAAACCTAGCCATCGTAATCCAATTCAAAAGGACAATTGGGTATGTAGAGTCATGTAACCAAATATCAAGCCATCTCAAAGTATTGTTCCAAACCTTAACTACAACAAAATTGTATCACAATCCATAACACACAAAGGACACAACATCGAATCCACATCTACTCATAAGGACCCTTTAAGCTAAGATATTAATTAATCTTCCTTGAAATGAATTGATTGCATAAGGTAGCTTGCATCCCAAAGGGAAGTAAACAATCATCTATCCACCCCCAATATTTAATGTATTAAATCGATAATTAGAATTAGACTACAGATCGAATTTCAATCATTGAAGGTGAAAAAAAGTATTTAGGATAAAATAATAAAGAAATATTTACGTATGCCCATGTGGGGCGTCTTAGAGCATTAGAATGTGTGTATGTTTGGGTTAAATGCATAGAATACAAATTTATTGCATGTCAACTTCTACTATATATATGCCACTAACTTGTTAATACGCAATATACCTTACTGTTTTTAATGCTAATTATCTAAACTAGCTATGTTGTTACTTGGAATAAATAACGAAAGTAAATCGTCTATTTTAATATAACAGAATAATAAATATAGTTTTTTTCACGTAAAATGATGATAGTTAATTAAAATTGTATTTTAGTTATAGGAAAACAACTCATGATTAACTACAGAAAGGTCTAAAAGGCTGCGGTTGTAGCAAATTAGCAATCATTTGTAGCTTTTAGCATATTCCAATTGATGAGCACAAAACCATGGAACAACCGGATATTCTACATGAGATTCCCACATGGCGTGTTCTTATTTCGCATTACATATTCAACTATCATCTCACATTACACAACGCTACCCTTTACTTCTAAAAAATTGCAAACTAATAGTTGGGTAGGAATTGTGGATGTTAAAAACTATAGGCTTTCTCTCAATCTTATTAGGAATCACTAGGGTGTGTTATGGGTGGATTCGTTATGAGATTCATGAATACTTGAAATTGATCGCGAATTAAGGTCATCTGAATTAGACTCGAGTTTGAGCATTTTAAAACGAGTTTTGCCAAAACTCATGAGTACAATGGTTTATGTAAAATACAATAGTTTTTAGTTAAAAACTAAATTTATTATTTATATACAATACCTTTTACTTAGTATAATAAAAAATATTATATACTAGTACATATTACATCAGTAGTCTCGTGAGACCACGGTTGAAGAAACCTCCGCTAGCGACGTGATCAAAGTTTCTTTTACGTGCGATCGTGGTGGGAAATACAAGCCTATAATGACAGTTAGGCGTTATGGTATGTTAAAAACTGATTGTCCATTCAATTAGTGAGCAAATGTTTCAAAGAGTACAATGGCTGGATATTGCGGGTGATGTCTAATGAACATAGCCATCCACTCGCTCAACATATGGAGGGATTCATACGCAATGAGATTGGCCAGATGATCAAAAGATTATGGTGAAATATATTTAACGGAATAACACGATGAGGCGTGACATTTTAGCAGCTATAAGACATAAGGATGACGGCAATATGCGAAAACCACAACGGAACACCATATGTAGCAAGGTGGTTGTTTTTGTTGATCTTGTATAGCTTACTTGACCAAATAACAAACTCCTTAGTGTCACTGTTAACTGGCCCCCACGGCCCACCGTGCAAGTCACGTACTTATTTTGTTTATATATTCCAAAGGGAAAAAGGGTATCATACTATTAGAAATGATATGATATGATTTTAATCAATAGGGTTGGTGATCAATTGACAAATGCAAAGTTTTTAAACACATTGGATTGGGAGGTCTTGGGTTAACTTATTATCTTTTTTAAAACACCAATAAGCCAATAACATTTTTCAAACTCAACCCCAAACATGTTCCAAAAAGTTAAAAGAAATTTACCATTAAAATAAAAATAATAAAAAATAAATAAATAAATAAAGATATGCTTTACTGAACGGTTATAGACCAATAATCGGTTTTGATAACTGGCGTCCGGTAATCCAGACATCCGGTAAACCACATAAGAATTTGGGCCTACAAATTTAAAATTTACCCAAAATAGTGAACATGGACCAGAATTTTTGGGCCTTAGCTTTTTATAACCATTTGCTTTCAACTTTTGGGCTTTAGTATTAATTATATATTTTTCTAAGCATTCAAGCAAAAGCACCATTGGGATACTTCGGTTAACCATGGTTCGGTGGAAACGAGAATAAAAGTTATTCGTTTTAAATTAATAAAAGCGTTTGTTTCCAGTGGATTAGAAGTTGTTCTACGGTGAATGCATTAACTTGAGAGATAAATTTTGTGAGGGGTGTTTTTATAACGTAGGAAGTGGTTTAAGGTGTTGTGAGAGGAAGAGATAGAGAAAATACAATGATTTTTTTCTGTATATTTTAAAAGTCCATGTTCACCTACTATAATTCTTTAATAGTTTTTATAATTGGTTGTGAGTGGATGAAAAAGAAAATATAATGATAAATATATAAGAAATATTATTTAATTAAAAACAAAAGAGAGAAAATACAGTGATTCTTTAGTTAAATTTTAGATCCGGGGATACATGAAAAGATGGGAATGCTCTACCATGTTTTAGTCTTATTTGTAAGTCGTAGTCTAGTTGGTTGACTTTCTTGTTTTTTATATAGCTGATTAGTGTTGTATATTATATGGGGTAGCTTTTCTACCATGTTTTAATAAAATTTTGTTGGTCATCCAATAATAAAAAAGATAAGACAAAAGTAATAAGCAAAGAATGATTTACTTTAATGAAATCGAATTGTTTAATTCGGATTAATTCCTCTATATAGGAGTTCGTATAACCGTTGATTACTTCATATAACTTCTCCCCTTTTACTCAAAATTGTGGCCGCCCCTTGCGAGGAACTACATTTATAATGGTTTTGACTTTTGACCGGCAGTGGGAAACTTATGTCTTGGGTTAAAATGTGGTTTTTAAAAATTGGCATAGCAGCGCATCATAACTAAATATTTGTATAATCATAATATAAATAACAGCAGCACCAGCAAACAAAAGCAGCAACATCAACAACAATAACAACAACAGTAGCAACAACAACAGCGGCGGCGGCAGCAGGAACAACAGCAGCAGCAGCAGCAACAATAATAATAATAATAATAATACAAAAGGACCAGTTGTCTAAGGCTTTCATCGATGAGTATTAACATACGCAAGCTAGGCCATATTCAAATGACCAGTTCTCTCAACGGTACTATTTTATTAAGTGTTATCCCTACCATTATGATAATAAAATTAACAACAAATGATGTACGCAATAAAATTCATAAAAATAACTTTTAGTGATTTATAATAATGCCTTGATTACGTCAATGAACGTAAGTGTTGAAACAAAGCTATCACTGTTATGGGTAGTTGAAGATGAATCAGATGGTTATCGAGGTTGATAAGATGCTAGCGGTTACCATTTTGTTTCTTCAAATCGCACTCGGAACACTGCTTTTGCACAACAAAACAAGGTAAGCAAACATCAAGGTATAAACTTCGATTTATGATGGGAATAACATAAGCATACCCTGCGTCAATCCTTCTACACCTCCAACCTACTCTTAGGCCCCACCAATCCACTATTAAATCTAAATTCAGCAATAGAATTTTCATATACAGAGTATAATTAGTGCAGTTATCTTGGCAATCGTGTTAAAAATGGTTAAAAAAATTTACTAATTTAGAAGCTTACCAGAAATACCATCCATATTAGGAACGTCCATTGCACCACCAATCTTAAAGCAATATGTTTTCCCACTATGAACATAATCTGATATCTCAACTCGTAGTCTGTCACTCCATGAAATGTAGTTGTAGATACAATGGGTGTCTTTTGTTTCTTCATGCATTTCTTCTTGGTTATCCTCCCCAACTTCTTGGCTATCACTGTTATGGGTAGTTGAAGATGAATCAGATGGTTATCGAGGTTGATAAGATGCTAGCGGTTACCATTTTGTTTCTTCAAATCGCACTCGGAACACTGCTTTTGCACAACAAAACAAGGTAAGCAAACATCAAGGTATAAACTTCGATTTATGATGGGAATAACATAAGCATACCCTGCGTCAATCCTTCTACACCTCCAACCTACTCTTAGGCCCCACCAATCCACTATTAAATCTAAATTCAGCAATAGAATTTTCATATACAGAGTATAATTAGTGCAGTTATCTTGGCAATCGTGTTAAAAATGGTTAAAAAAATTTACTAATTTAGAAGCTTACCAGAAATACCATCCATATTAGGAACGTCCATTGCACCACCAATCTTAAAGCAATATGTTTTCCCACTATGAACATAATCTGATATCTCAACTCGTAGTCTGTCACTCCATGAAATGTAGTTGTAGATACAATGGGTGTCTTTTGTTTCTTCATGCATTTCTTCTTGGTTATCCTCCCCAACTTCATCATCATTGTACACCAGGTTTACGCAACACTCCTCTACTACATCACTTCCAAGCAGCTCGATGCTTATTGCAATTTCATCCCCATCATCTAGTAGATTGTTAGTCCGCCAAAGGCTTAACCAAACATAATTAAACTCACCCTTTTCTTTACATGTTACGTGTATTGTAGGAGTGTATTTCCATACCAAGTCCTTGGTCTTATTATTGACTTCAATCTCCCAAATGATTGATCTTCCAAAATTTGAAGTAGACATGAAACTCATATTCATACCACTTATTCTCGAACCATTAGGATGTGAAGGAACTCTAAATGATATTGTTGATCCAGTTTCTTTATACATAAAACATGGAAGTGTTTTCCCTGAAACATAGGTACTGAATATACCAAACTCATATGAAACCTGCAGCACAAGACATTGGTTGATTTATTTTTTTATTAGTATTATTCTATTTAATCTTTAGGTCTATTCAAAACACAAGTTGTTTTTTATCTTTTATTTCTGTTATTGGATTTAAGACTTTATGTAATTAAGACTTACACTTATGGGTTGGTTATTACCTAGCCCATAAACCTCGTTTAGTTGGGTTATTAGGTTGCGGATGAGGTAGTTATGTGTAGATATCTAGAGTTTTTATTTTTAGATACCTTTTCAAACCTATTGCCAGATACCTTTTCAAACCTATTGCCGATACTAATCGGTCATTCACAACCGCTGATGAAAGATTCCTTGAAAAATTAAGGATTAGTAGTCATGGAAAGTCAAGGCTCTGGGCAACGAGAACCTTGACTTGCGATTGGCTGTTAGCTGATTGGTTGTAGGTTCATCCTACTTGAGGAGATTTGAAAACTACCAAATTCTTCTTTTAACTATGATTTAGCCCTAAAGTGGTAGAACCTTGTGAACCATGCGTTAGTCGGTTCAGACCTCCACTTAGTTTCACCCAAGCTTTATCCTGGTCATGGATAGATCAGCCAGTGTGATGATTGGTTATCTATTAGTATGCCATCACGACGTTTCAAGGCATCTACACCGGTTGTAAATTTATATAATGATCGAGTAGGTTATTTAAAATACAATCTTGTGCTTATCAATTCGTTTAAGGTATTCATGTTTGTTTACATTCAAATTGAATCATGTCAAAATCATCCACGTTCTTGGAGTAACCACTGTTTAATAGTTACCTTGGGGTAAAAGAAAAACACTTACAATAAAGATTAAGAGAATGAGAAAGAGGACCTTGATAGAGATATCTTCTGTATACGCATTTTGTTTATCAAATTCGAACCCCATTCCATCTTCTGAAATCAATTCTAAGCCAAGATATCTCAGAATCTTCCTGTCAACATTTTTGATTGACTGATGCTTAAAACAACCCTCCACTGCACACAGTTTTTCGCATTGACCGGCGGACATAAGGGTTAAGGGATTTGGTGTTGGTTGCACTATTTCTAAGGACATATTTTGATAGGTACTTAGGTCTGTTACGGATTTTGGGACATCTAGAACTGACTGAAGATGTGAACACTCGTAAGCATCCAGTGATTTAAGACTTGGTAAACTTTTAACACAACCTGGTAATGAAGTTATATTATTTCTGCTTATATTTAAAAACTTCAATGAGATGAGGTTACTCCAATCCTCTGGGAAAGAGTTATTGAAGAGATTGCATTCTGAGACGTCAATATCTACTAATAGAGAAGATAGTGAACATGATTCCAAGCATTTAACTTGTCCAAAAACTCCAACGTTTGAGCACCCATACATTTTAAGTGTTTCTAGAGATCTTGGTAAGTATGGAATATCTTTCAAACTTCTGCAACCACTTATATCTAGCAAGACCAGCCTTTCAAGGTAGCCTATGGATTCACATACCTGAGTCAAACTTAAGCATCCTTTAAGGAGCAAACTCTCCAAGCTAGGGAGCCCATCAAAATCAGGGGTTTTTATAAGTTCCACGGAATAACTGAGATTAAGGATTTTTAGGGACCCAACTATCTGTAACATGAAAACCAAAGTGTAAATGCACATAACTCCCATGACAAAATAATGTTCATAATCAATAATCAATTGGAAATTAGAAGAATGTAATAAAATATACCTTGAACCCATCCCAGACTTCTTTTAATTTACTATAACGTAAGTCAAGAACTACCAAGTTCTCCAAAGGTACATCACCTGGTATGGATTTTAAAGAAAATCCATGCCAGCGGAGCAATCTTAATTTTTTGGGCAATTTCTTGTAGCTTCCAGAGAAAGTTGCATAGTCAAGTTGAAGTAGCAATAAGTTCTTCATCTTTTCAATTGCTCCAACCTTGAAGTTTTCTTTAATTGTCTGCATAGTACGACCGCTAAAATCTTCATAGCTACGTTTTCTTTCTTTGTTAATCTTTATTATTAAAGTTGAATTAATTCCCTTGATCCTTTGCATATCAAGAGCAAGTCCCTCTACCTTCCTTGTACCCTAGAAAGAAATTAGATGAAAAAAAAGTAAGCTACCACTTAAAATATACAATAAATTAAGTAGAGATGTCAAAACTGGATATGGATTGCTTACTTCATTTTCTTTCAGTACATTAAATGAATCTTGATGGTGCCATAATCTACTACGTTTCCCGGGATCCTTTGGTGATTCTTGGCGAACAACTTTTTGGCCCATCTCCTTGATTAATTGATGCATCATCACTCTCCCATTTTCAATGTAGAGTAGACATCTATCCATTAGATTCTGCATCCCAACTATAGGGTATAGATCGCATTCAGCTAACAATTTAACAATGAATTCTTTATCCTCACCAACAAAAAAACAAGCAATATGTAGGAATAACTCTTTATCTTTCACATCCTCTAAAGTGTCATAGCTCAACTGTAGAAGTTTTTGAATCTCGGGATTAGGAACTGCCTCTAATTTGCGCATTGCATCTTCCCACACATCGATGGTCTTTCCATTTAAAAAAGAACCCAATACTTTAAGAGCCAAAGGATGACCTCTACAGTAATTTACTACAAGTTGTGATTGGACTATATAGGATTCAATAGGGTGATCTCTATTAAAGGCATACAAACTAAAGAGCTTATTTGAGTCATTGGGACCTAAATCTTCAATAGTATGGACTGTTGGATGTACTTTGAAATTTGTTAGCAACCATTTGTGCCTAGTTGTAATGATCACTTTACTTCCATGATGAAATTGTTGTGGCCCTAGCAGTGCTATTAATTGATGCCTTGTCGAGATATCATCTAGGATGAGGAGTACTTTTTTGTTGCATAAGGCGTTTGTAATCTTACTGGTTCCCTCATCAAGATTCCATATAATTTCTTTCTTGTTACTCCTTAATATTTCGGAGAGGAGCCGACGTTGCAAGCGCAACAATCCATTGTGCTGGTTTGATGTCTCGTGAATGTCTGCAAGAAAGCAACTGCTATCATACTCCTTGTAATTCAAGTTAAAGATGCATTTGGATATGGTTGTTTTTCCAATGCCTCCCATCCCGTGAATAAAAAGAATAACTGCATCAGGTGATGGATCTTGTAGCCATGATTCGATCTCAGCAACATTGTTCTGTATTCCAACTAGTTTGTCAATGTACAAGAGCTTGTAGTCGAGTTTCTTTTTAACGACTTTGACAATCTTACTTATAAATTTGGCCTCGTATCTGCAAAAGATCAAATTCTAACAGTTATTGGTAGTTTGGGATATGTTTAATTTATGGTGTTGTCACCTCAACCGAAGAGAGACCACCTTGAAGTTCCAAACAGATCTAGAGATGAATTAGTGCTTTTCAAAACGTATGTGCTTTATTGTTAGTGAAAGTTTTATAGAGGGCAAGAGGAAGAACGCATACCCGTTAGCTAATACCATTCCCGTCAAGCTTCCGGCTTTTCTAAGAGAAATCCTCCATGCCTTCACCTTCTCCACCCATTCAAGCTTTTTTTGATGATCTGTTTCTGCCTCAATCATATCATCATATCCACCAAATGCTTCTTCAAAGCTTCCTGTTTGATTCCGGACATCAGAAGGCTCCACATTGTAGAAAACAGGAACAACTTCATGCTTAGAGTCAAGCCTCTCTTGTTCTTCAATGATGGTTAATACCTCATCAAGACACCACTTGGAAGAAGCATAATTACTTGAGAAGACAATGATCGAAATTGCGGACTCGCGGATAGCTTTTTTCAGCTCTGGGCCAAGCAGTCTTCCTCGGTCCATTGCATCATCATCCCTGAAAGTGCGGACTCCTGCTTGCTGTAGGGCTGCATAGAGGTGATCAGTAAATGTTTTACGGGTATCTTCGCCTCGAAAGCTTAAAAATACATCATAACTGAAACAAGGACGACTAGTAGTCATGGATGCACATGGAGAAGAAGCCAGTGTCTGTTGGGATCTTAGACTAGCTAAAATGGAAATTAAAAGGTTCTATAGAAAAACTTTTCTAAGAGGGGAAAGTGTTAAAGTACTGTAGGAGAATATATTCTGTGAAAAGAAGTAACCATGTCCACCCATTTTTTTTGTTCAGCAGAGATTTGTAGATTTATAGTATGTGTTTTAAACACAAGACATAAAGCTTTACTTGTACACTCATATTCTCCAGATGGACGGTAGATTTAAGTACTTTAAGAACCAGGGACTGCATTATTGATTATGGGCATTGATGCACCACTTTAGTGCCCCCACACATGGTACCTCAGATTGATCATGCATGTATGATGTATCCATACAGGTATATCATTAAAAGTTTTTTATACACACACAAATGTTGTGGCATTGCTTTGTTGTCTCTGTTTCCCATCACGGCTTCGGTTGCAAAGTGGTGGCAATAACGCTTCTGCGACCGCAAACCCTGTTGTACCTTAAACATATAATATATTAATATGTAATTACAGTTTTCATAGTTGGTGTTTAAAAATCAACTTAGATATGGAAAGGTAAGATGGGTTAGGTTATTTTATAAATGGAGACAAAAATAAAAAGGATGAGAATGATTTGTAGCAAAAAAAACCTCTAGAAAATAATGAAAAATTAATAAAAAAAATTATAACTCAAAATTTAATAAAAAAACACAAAAATGTTTTCATCGTCTTCCTCGTTCACAAAAAAAAAGACACAATGTTGAGTAAAAAAGATCATTGCGTCTTTTTATTTATCATTGTGTTTTTTGTTTATTTTCGTTATTGATTGTGTTCTTTTTTCCTTAAAATTGTGTCTCTTTTTCTTTAGATTGTGTTATTTTACTCAACATTTTGTTTTATTTTGTTTGGCATTGTGTTATATTTTACGACATATTGTGTCTTTTTCTATTTATCATTGTGTTGTTTGTTCATTTTCGTCATTGTGTCTTTTTTCTCGGCATTGTGTCTTTTCGGTGTTTTTATTTTGTACGGAAATGACGAGGGAAACATTTTGGTCTTAAATTTTTTTCGCTTTTTATTTATATATTTTGCATTTTAACTTTTCCCCGCTAAGATTCTCTAGTCTAGTTGGTGTGTGTGTGTACACGTACACACACCAGGTTTTATCCCCCGTATTACGGGGGTTGTTTACATGTTTCGTTTTCTAATATTTATTTTTTGGATTTTAAATTTCTTTATTTAAAAAAAGTTAATAATATACTTAGGCCATGTTTGGAATTCCTTATTTGCACCTCCTTTTGACTTATATAAGTTGTTTTTGATAAGTTACTTCCTTCAAACTTATCAAAACCTCCTTTTTCCTTCTTTAAAAACTTAAAAAAGTCACATTACCTAACACCTTTTTAACTTATAAAAGTTAATAAGTTACAAGAAGGAAAAAATAAGGAATCCCAAACACCCCATTAGGGTTTGATGATGAAACAGTTTCACAAATAAATGACATGTTATAATTCGTTTAGAAGCTATATGGAATTGGTGACCCATGACCCGCTTATTTTTTTTACTATAAAATTGTTTCTTAATTATAAATAATATCTTTTTTTTAAAAAAAAAATCAGATATTAATTTTTGGGATTTTTATATATTTCCCCTTCCTAAACCTTTGAAATTACATATTTTCCTAAAATATAAGTTTTTAATGCAAAATGTACAATGCTCTTTAAGCATGATTTGAGGAAATATGTAATTTCAAAGTTTAGGAAGGGAAAATATGTAAAAGCCCCTTAATTTTTAATATATCCCTATTTTATAGGATTTTCACATCGAATATTTGGTAAGATTAATTTTTAATTTACTGTGATGTTATAACCCGTTTAAGAGCTATCTGGGTTTGGTGAGACCCATACCTAGGGCTGCCACT
This sequence comes from Bidens hawaiensis, assembly GCF_021521415.1. Lineage (NCBI taxonomy): Eukaryota > Viridiplantae > Streptophyta > Magnoliopsida > Asterales > Asteraceae > Bidens > Bidens hawaiensis. Next base: position 317,929 of record NW_027492925.1, on the reverse strand, counting down.
TTTACCTGAAACCCAAAACCCAACCCGAGAAAACATGTACCCGAACCCGAACTAACCCGACCCGAAAAACCCGAACCCGAGAAAAGACAGATCCCAAACCCGAACCAAAGTAATTCGGGTTGGTTATCGGGTTTGATTTATAAATTTCGGGTCAACCCGAATAAACCTTTAGTTTTGAAATTAAATATACTTTTAGGTATAATATGCTAAGTTCTAACCAGTAAAGTTATCAGAAGAATCTGGCCCTTGTAGAATGTTGTCATTCCAACTCTTATGGATCGATCGTTTATTGTTAATTATGTTTTCCGTGTACTACTAATAGCAACCATAATCGAACAACCAAATCACGCTCTACTGAAGACGATTATGGTTCGAATTAGTTTTACTCTTCTTTTGAAGTGTTTTATCAAGTTATGTGGGTTTTCTATTTGATTATTTGCGTTATGAGCAAAGAAGAATATGTTTTACATTTAGCATTGTAGTTTTTTAATTTTTTTTTGTTTTGTTTTCTAGAATACTCGAAACCCCGTTAACCCAACCCGAAAAAACCCGAACCCGAATTAGCCGAACCCGAAAAACCTGTGAGAGATTTGGGTTGGGTTTCGGGTCAAGATTTAAAATTTTGAAACCCAAATAACCCGACCCAGAAAACCCCGAAACCCAAAAAACGAACCCGAAGAACACCCCTACCCATACCCGTGAATTCGGGTCAAATGCATGAGAAGCCTTCATTTACAAATAAAGCAATCTGGTGGCTTGGAGAATTTAGGGAGCAACCAGAGAGCTTTTAAAGGCTTTCGTTTATATATATTATAGATAGATATAGTGATTTTATATATAGTAGGTAACAAGTTCAATTCTTTTAATATTTTTGTATAACGGTTAAAATGTTTCAAAGAGACTATAAACCCATAACCTTTTGGTTGGAAGTTATACCATTTGCCACTAAACCATTATATTTTTAAGAGCTAATGTCAATTTCTTAATTTCTTATTTCTTCTTTGAGTTGTTATGAGTCCCACATCGCTCCAAAAAAAAAACCGTTTCACGCGTTCATCCTTCCTCACTCAGTAGATAGGAAAAAGAATTATGGCCTATATAAAAGTATCCCAGTTAAAAGATTTGAGTAATTAATAAACTGAGTCAACCTGAAAACGATTTAGCCGGTTCAACACAAAACATGCCACTTATTTGCATAGTGGTTTGTAGTGTGCGAATTGAACTGGTTACATTGGCTACTCTCGGTTCAACCGGTTGGATTGGCCTTATAAACCTTCAAGGGTTTATCCCCCACCAATGTGGAACACACATGTTTCAAACACACACTTTCATTTCCTAAGACAAAAAAGAAAAAAAACACACATCTTTTTTAAAATGCTTTCCCAACATCATATAAGCAAACACAACCGTACAGTAACTGCTTTTATTCATAACTTGTGCCAACCAATGAGTTTTACAATTTACATTTATTCTATTCCACCCAAAACCAATGATCTGCACTGACAACGCAAAAGGACGAATGAAAATACATAAATTACAATCGCTATAACCCATATACATTTATTGCTTGTCATCTAATAAAAGACCTGAGGAGACGCATAGAACTCGGTCTCACTGAACATCGGCCTTAAATCTTCATGGCACATGAACTGTAACGGAAATGAAACAAGAAACCCCCTCACTCTTTTCATCATCTCCATTGGGGGAATGTTTCCATCAAGTTTCTCAGGAGCTACACCTAAATCGATTGTTGTATGTCCAAACTTCTCTTTCCAAGAGTTCATACTTTGTCGGAAAGCATGTCTGCATTAGGAACATAATTAATGAATAATAGGTGGAACTGGAGGTGGTAAAACCAGCACAATGGAAAACGGGTCAAAATGGATAATCTTGGTTATGGATAGGTTGACCAGACAATTTTTTGCCAATTCAGAATATGGCACCTCTAGGTAGAAGCTAGTTTTTACTTTTAGCAAAGAAAAGTTACATGAAAATATATATATATTTCACCTGGTGTGTATAGAATCATTTGGGACGCAAGAAAACACATCCTGGTAAATTTGGGAGTTTTCCTGCAAGCATTAACAAAATCACTTAAAGGTTAAATTAAATAAGTAAAAAAACACAATAGAAGTTATTATGCATTTTAGTTTCATGGTTTTTTTACCTTTGCAGTTGCTAACCACAAATCTTTGTATGTGCTGTCAGCTATGGGGTCCCTAATCAAACTTATCTGAAACATAAGGAAGAGATTTGATGATGAAAAAACAGATGTTTATTACCATTTTTAAGTTGGTAAAATAATACTAACCTCTTCACCTTGAAGACCAAGATGTTCAGACCATAGTGAAAGCCGGAGACTATTAGCAAATTTCCCAGCATTCCATGATTCTCCATTTATTGTTGATTCAACAAATTCCTTATCTTCAATTAGTACCCCAATCTGATGCACCAATTTGTGTTAGCAAAAACATATATATTTACATCAAAACAATGTAGATCACTAAAGAATGTGATTTGCACCTCAGAATCCCTATGTCCAAGCAAACTCCTGTCATTTATGTTGGATGATCCAATTATGGTGATACGGTCATCAACAATCATCACTTTACTATGCACGTACACCTGTATGAAAATAAAAAATGGAAGATACAGTTATTTTGTTATTTCATTGCAACTGCTTGAACAAATTACTAAACAACACAAAAACATTGCATTACCTGACTTGTAACAATGGGACCATCATCACCAAGTCTGCCATATGTCCTGAGGCCATAAAATGATATATAATCGTTTGTTTTAGGACCAAGAAGCGCATTGAGATTGTGTAGTATCGAGTTCTGTCCTCTGGAAATGGTTCGGTATTGCCAATGCATTATAGCTCTCACTGTTGCAGCCCCATAATCATCTAGACGCCCCTGTTATTAATAGAAGGAATAAGAGGTTTAGTGAGTTTGGAAAGATTTCGATATGTTTGACCCGTTGACTTGTTTGTTTTTTGATCAAGTCCTTTACATTAACCAGTTTGACCATCTAGGAGATGAAGCCAGAGCAAGGTGTACCTGGAATCCTGGTAAGAGTGGTATGACAATGATAACTCTAAAGCATGTTTCCTCTTTATGTGCGCGCAGGATACGTCTGTATAAAGCTTCCAATACACGATTCTGTATGACATCATCGTCTGAGAGGCCAGAAATGAAAAACTGATTCTGGAAGAAAATAGCCACAAACATAAAATGTTTTAGCTTAAGAAATGTAAAACAATAAGCTTTATAACTACAAATTATATATCCCAAGGCTTACCTCAATGTATATAAACTTTTCTGCATTTTCAATAAGAGAACAATAAGCTTTATGAATGCTGTCTTCGGTTTGACTCGTTCCACCAGACCATGGGCTGACACTTCTAATAACCTGAAAACCACACATGATAAACATGAATGCAAGCTATGCAGCCTATGCTATGTAACTCGTTTGCTATCTCTAGTACTTTATAATCTTACTATTTCAATTAGCATATGATGACACTTCAAGCAACTTTTGACCCATTTGACCTGGACGGTCCGTTTGACCAGTTTTCTTTATAGCCAAGTTTTAAACTTTACCCTTTTGACCCATTGGAGTTAAAAAAAGATCAAGTCAGACCCAAAAGTTAGCATCAAGTGAAATATTATGAAACACTATTTTGCAATCTTTTTTCATTATATGCAAATGAACTTTAATATAATAGCTAACCTGACAAGAGCAAGGCGTACGGGGACCAACTTGCGAAATATCACTTCTAGAAACTTCTTGACTTTCACACCCCTCATCAGACATGTCAGATCCAAAACTAGCTGTCCCCGTGCTATTTTCACGCTGATGACCAAACAAATCAAAATCATCTGCAGAATCTACTGCTTGCATAGCATGGTTTACATGTGATTGATCAAGATGGCCATTTCTCAGATCCAACCCATTCAACTTGTTATTGACATTTTCAGAATATATGTCATCAGCTTCTTGAGGTAAAAGAAACTGTATATCTTGTGATGATGATGACTCATAGGAAAATGAATCCTGTGTTTTGCCTATTGGGTTCCCATCAGTAGGCTTACTTTCAATGTCTAACTCCTGGCTTTTTCCCATGTAATGTGGGAGGACCATGTGTTGTTGCGGCATTAGTAGTGGTATTGTCTGTTCGTTCGGTGCTTTGTTTCTCTGAACAAAATTGTAATGTATTAGTGAAAGAAATACATCTGGTTGAATAGTTTTTGTAGTAAATAATTAAATTTTTTCAAGCGGGAATATGTGTATACGTATACACGAGATGAACCTTAGCATGATTCCAACGCTGTACAAAGTGCCTTGCTACATCTCGACACGGAGGTCCCCAAAGAGCACAGTGAACATCATGCCATGGCATTCGGGGATACTTTCTGCGGTCTAGTTCATCAGTCATTGTGTCTACCCAAGAATTCGGTTCAGATTCCCTGAAGAAACATAAATGACAAGTGTAAAAACCGGTTTGAATTTGGAACTACTCACATGTTTTTAGGATTTACCTGGGGTTATAATAGTCTTTTCCAGGCCATATGAAAGGAGGGCGATCACTGACTTTATGTTCAATAGTGTCATACCGACCAAAGCATAGATCTAATCTCCCTAGAAAGCAAATTTGGTGATCAACAACTACAATCTTTTCATGGTGTGACCTGCATTTTTAGAAATTATGACCAAACAAGATACAATAATCAATGTAAATTATAAGAAACATAAAATTAGTAAAATGCATACCACAAGTAGATGCCGGCAGCAAAGTGGTCAGGATAGCGCAACACTTTCACATTCTCATGAATCTGAAGAAGCCTTTTCTGACTGTATAAGCTATTTTTCTCTCTCTTTTTTTTTGTTTGATCGTTTTAATATTAAAATTTATATTTCAACATATGTGGAGGTCTGCAAATTTCTGGAGGTGTCTAATTTATCATTTTCTCCAGAGTATGGCGCAAAGCTGAAAGAGGACTACGTTTTGGTTCAGCATTTGAATCATATCAAAAGAGATGATGCAGATGTAGGATGTGTTATGTGTTGCTACCTCTTTATATCAAATTGTTCTTTATATATAATATGGTAGTATATTGCTACCATATTAAGGATCCTAACAGAAACAGTTTATACTCACCTCACGAGAATTCACAATGTCTATGTTCCCAAGAAAGTGATTAAGATAATTCTGCATTGCAACTTTTGCTTTTTCTGAAACCGTTGACCTCCCGATTGATGGTCTTATAATTGATAGAGCGGCCCTTGTTGGGACTGATCTGTATTGACGATTATGGTAAGAACATATCTGGTATAAATAATTTATAATGGAATCTATGGTATCATCATTATGTACATTGTTACCTCTTTTTAATGCTATCGTCATTATGCACGGGTATAGCTCCATCATCAGGTTCATCATGATCATGCACAACCGATGTTTGATCTCCTATTCCTATGTGATGGAGCCAATCTTTAACCTTTAATATGCAGAAAAGAATAAACTCAAAAATAAGGAAATTTAAACTGACCAACAAAACAACATTCAATATAGAAGTTAATGATACGAACCTGTCCTTGCTTCTCATGAATTTCCTCAACTATCGCACGTTTCTTTAACGCAAAATGTAAGTAGATCACTTGTGACGCCTTCTTTAATAAGCACCACTTGAACTGTTGAACTAAATATGGTTAGATATTTAAACATCCGTTCATGTACAACAATAATTATGCACACTACTTAAAAAGCCCCATAATTCTATTGCTATTTTAGCATGTAACGAGTCTTGAAAAATCACGATTAGTCACTGATTAATCAATTTCACCTAATCGGGCCAACAAATCGGTAGCCGGTTCAAATTGGTCCAAACTGGTCCAAATTATTCAAAATCTGTCAAAACTGGTCAAAATTGGTCCAAATCTTTAACAAGTTTGAAAATTATATATAAAATTCCAATCCGATTAATCGGTAGTCATTACCCCACTGCTCGTTAGCGCCAAGCGATTTTTACAAAGCCAACTCTTTACTACAGAACTTAACAATTATGACTTAAGTTCCAGGAACTGAGCCCTAACAATTTAGTAATTAACTACATTAAAATGCATCATCATTTTCTTTAATTGATTACTAATTACAGATGCTTAATCTTAACTACATGTAATTTTCAATAATTAAAAATTTCATCTCTCTCTCCAACATGATCCACCAACACTCAATCAAGTATTAAAAGTGGGCACCACACACAGATTGTTTCATCACACAACATACACACACAAGCATGTGATGTAGAGGTATTATGTCCCCATCTAATTATAAAACAAATTAATTCACAGTCTTCATATTGAATTCAACAATGTCTTAACTAATTACCTGTTTATACTCTATCTGAATCGTGTAAGACAGAAGCAAAAGAGGAACAACGGCGAAACTGAGAGCCATGGTGGGACTGCGAAGAACCTTTAGGAAGTAACCACTCCGACGACATTTATATTTATATATACCAGTTAAGTTATAACAGCATGCACCTCTGATGGATCAGAAATATCCGGGTTTGCATGCCCAGTTTGGCATCCAACAAGGTAGGGGTATGTTTAAAAATGGAAAGTTGAAACTGGTTGGAAGCTTATAGTGACAGGAGAAGAGGGTGGGTTCTGACATACATATGTGTGTTAAAGTGTGGGCGTTGTTTCTGAACTTTATGTGGTTTTGCTGAAACTTGGAAGGAATATTTTTGTTGGATCGTACCATTTTCCTATATATTATTAAATTAAACTTATGATATTCACACCTAACACCTTTATTTTGTTACAAGAAAAAGTGTATGCTACTTTTTAGTTTTAAAAAGTTTAAAAATGAATTGTTTTTATTAATTTAAAATTTTTAATTAACTTGACATATGCGGGTACTATAAAAAAACGAAACATTTTCATATTTAGATTTTAGTTTTAGTAGAGATTGATAAACATGAGCGGATTTTTCAACCACCCAATCCAACTTAAATTGTTATGTTTGGTTTAGTTTTAAAAGTGTGCAGCATTATTCATGAACCGCCACAAGATCCACCAAAAATATCGCTTCCAGCATTTCTTTCTTGGTCTTTTTAAACCTAGCCATCGTAATCCAACTCAAAAGGACAATTGGGTATGTAGAGTCATGTAACCAAATATCAAGCCATCTCAAAGTAGTGTTCCAAACCTTAACTACAACAAAATTGTATCACAATCCATAACACACAAAGGACACAACATCGAATCCACATCTACTCATAAGGACCCTTTAAGCTAAGATATTAATTAATCTTCCTTGAAATGAATTGATTGCATAAGGTAGCTTGCATCCCAAAGGGAAGTAAACAATCATCTATCCACCCCCAATATTTAATGTATTAAATCGATAATTAGAATTAGACTACAGATCGAATTTCAATCATTGAAGGTGAAAAAAAGTATTTAGGATAAAATAATAAAGAAATATTTACGTATGCCCATGTGGGGCGTCTTAGAGCATTAGAATGTGTGTATGTTTGGGTTAAATGCATAGAATACAAATTTATTGCATGTCAACTTCTACTATATATATGCCACTAACTTGTTAATACGCAATATACCTTACTGTTTTTAATGCTAATTATCTAAACTAGCTATGTTGTTACTTGGAATAAGTAACGAAAGTAAATCGTCTATTTTAATATAACAGAATAATAAATATAGTTTTTTTCACGTAAAATGATGATAGTTAATTAAAATTGTATTTTAGTTATAGGAAAACAACTCATGATTAACTACAGAAAGGTCTAAAAGGCTGCGGTTGTAGCAAATTAGCAATCATTTGTAGCTTTTAGCATATTCCAATTGATGAGCACAAAACCATGGAACAACCGGATATTCTACATGAGATTCCCACATGGCGTGTTCTTATTTCGCATTACATATTCAACTATCATCTCACATTACACAACGCTACCCTTTACTTCTAAAAAATTGCAAACTAATAGTTGGGTAGGAATTGTGGATGTTAAAAACTATAGGCTTTCTCTCAATCTTATTAGGAATCACTAGGGTGTGTTATGGGTGGATTCGTTATGAGATTCATGAATACTTGAAATTGATCGCGAATTAAGGTCATCTGAATTAGACTCGAGTTTGAGCATTTTAAAACGAGTTTTGCCAAAACTCATGAGTACAATGGTTTATGTAAAATACAATAGTTTTTAGTTAAAAACTAAAATTATTATTTATATACAATACCTTTTACTTAGTATAATAAAAAATATTATATACTAGTACATATTACATCAGTAGTCTCGTGAGACCACGGTTGAAGAAACCTCCGCTAGCGACGTGATCAAAGTTTCTTTTACGTGCGATCGTGGTGGGAAATACAAGCCTATAATGACAGTTAGGCGTTATGGTATGTTAAAAACTGATTGTCCATTCAATTAGTGGGCAAATGTTTCAAAGAGTACAATGGCTGGATATTGCGGGTGATGTCTAATGAACATAGCCATCCACTCGCTCAACATATGGAGGGATTCATACGCAATGAGATTGGCCAGATGATCAAAAGATTATGGTGAAATATATGTAACGGAATAACACGATGAGGCGTGACATTTTAGCAGCTATAAGACATAAGGATGACGGCAATATGCGAAAACCACAACGGAACACCATATGTAGCAAGGTGGTTGTTTTTGTTGATCTTGTATAGCTTACTTGACCAAATAACAAACTCCTTATTGTCACTGTTAACTGGCCCCCACGGCCCACCGTGCAAGTCACGTACTTATTTTGTTTATATATTCCAAAGGGAAAAAGGGTATCATACTATTAGAAATGATATGATATGATTTTAATCAATAGGGTTGGTGATCAATTGACAAATGCAAAGTCTTTAAACACATTGGATTGGGAGGTCTTGGGTTAACTTATTATCTTTTTTAAAACACCAATAAGCCAATAACATTTTTCAAACTCAACCCCAAACATGTTCCAAAAAGTTAAAAGAAATTTACCATTAAAATAAAAATAATAAAAAATAAATAAATAAAGATATGCTTTACTGAACGGTTATAGACCAATAATCGGTTTTGATAACTGGCGTCCGGTAATCCAGACATCCGGTAAACCACATAAGAATTTGGGCCTACAAATTTAAAATTTACCCAAAATAGTGAACATGGACCAGAATTTTTGGGCCTTAGCTTTTTATAACCATTTGCTTTCAACTTTTGGGCTTTAGTATTAACTATATATTTTTCTAAGCATTCAAGCAAAAGCACCATTGGGATACTTCGGTTAACCATGGTTCGGTGGAAACGAGAATGGTTCAATAAACCGCATTTCAGTTAGGTCTAAAGTTTAATTTATTAGATAATAATTAATATGTCAAATATGATTTAATTAGAAAACTCATCTCATAATTAATGTTAAGTAATTCAAACACCTTCTGGAAGCTTTTCGTATTGCATGGATGCTGTTGAATAAGTTTTTGACACGTGCTAGTTGTTATTTTATGTTATTTAAATTCCTCAATAATAGGCAAGTGGAGTCCCCACTTGACTCGGTTGTTTCTGTTTAGTAGTTGAGCTTTTTATGTTCTTTCTCTTAGTATTTAAATAATGTGTACTGCAGCATTCGGTATCACTTTTAAAGTAATAAAAAAAATCCTAAAGCTTCCGTTTTATTATTGTGTTCAAGTTTCTTGTGTTTGCTCTATTATTTTTCTAAAATACCAACAATAATAATGCAACATTTTCATGTTTAGTAATGTATGTTGGCCTATTGCTGCACTGGTAGGCCAAGGCTGACACTATTCTTGCCCATTTGTTTTTCACGTTTTCTCTATTCTTTAATGTGTTTAGATGAACCTAATTAAGCAATATATGTCTTATAATAATAATAATAATAATACATTTACACTTGTGAGCCCATTCAAACTTAGTATATGAAACTCGGACCAAGCTTGGCTGGATACGAGACCCGTGCCAGTATCAGTTATGTGAGCATTACTGCAGGTACCAAATGGGTGTAGGGAAATTACTAGGAGCAATACAAGTTATTGTGTGTTAGAAATGCAAACACTTACATCCAATGTGATCAAGCAGGAAAAAGGTTATTCTGGAATGCAGTTTAAAAGTAGAGGCGTCGACATTCAAGATTTTAATGTAAAATCAGACAATGAAAGTACCCAAAATATCATTCCTGCATTCAACAGGATGGTGGTGTCAACAATAGATCATGTTCATTTTCATTAAAAAGAAAACCTCTAAAGTCTAAACCATACACACATATATTCATTCAACACAAAGTCATATAGCACTACTACAAAGCATGTACTCAATCCCATCTAATTCTACAACCACTTGCACCAAGAGCCTCGAGTAGCTCAACCGAAAGATGCGGCCTAAGTGAAGCAAGCACCTTAACCTTTTTAAGCCGAGCACAAGAAGTCCTAAGTGCAAGTTCATACCCTCTCACTGACACGTTTGTCAGGTTCACCAGCTTCACGTCTTGCAGGCATGTCAAGTTGGACATCATCATGCACAAACCCACATCAGATACTCCACAGAAGCTTAAATTAATCTGTGCATTAAGTGGCAAAACTTAAAGCAACAATGGTTGAAAAGTCACATAATCAAGATGAAAGCATAAATACAAAACTATAGCAGCCAAGATATTGTAAAAAATCTTCAAAATCAGCTTTACACAACAATACTCTGACAAAATGGTTTTTGTTGGGACAAATTCGATTTCAATGTGTTTCTAAATCTATTTTGTGGTGACTTGATAAAGTATTCAAGAAAATATATACAAAAATATATATTGTTGATGGCTATAGGTCGTGTTTGGAGGAGCGTTTTTAAAGTGATTATGATATTGATTATCAAATAATCCTCAAATATTAAGCTGGATCCGCTTCTCTATTTTGTAATAATCGGATGTTTTGCGTGTTCATTTATGTTTATTTGATAAACGAACAAATAAAATGACCAAAAAGGACACTTTTTTGTGAACAAACAGATGGTTTATTTTACTATAATTAATAAAAAATTGGACAGTTTGTTAATATCCAAACATCAAAAACTGATTTGAGACTCAAAACTGCCGTAACAAGATAATCAGCTCCAAAATCCTAACATCCTCAAATAGAGAAATAGTTAAATTATCAAACCAATGTATAACTAGCTTTTAGAAGTAACGTTATATTATGTGGTTATACCTGTTGCAATTTCCAAGAGTAGTAACCAAGAGACCAAAAACCAGCATCACTAATATTCCCGCAATGTTTAATATCCAATTCTGAAAGTTTCCTGCAACCCGATGCAAGAGCTGTCAGACCCACACTCGTCACTTTAAAAAGACTACGCATCTCTAAATCAGATAACTCCTCCAACTGGCTTAAATATGTCATCCCTACATCTGTAATTTTAGTGCAGTAACACAAGTTTAGGTTCCTGATCTTTTTGCAACCACTTGCTAAAAAACCTAACCCGTCATCACCAACATTTAAACACCTACATCAAAACAAGAACTTGATTATATAATGAAAACACAACATTCAGATCAAAAGCTATTGTAATAAATGAACACATGGTACCGGTATAGATCAAGTTCTCTAAGGTTTTTGCAGTTTGAAGCAATATAGGATAGTCCCGTGCCTGAAATATCAGTGCAGATCCCTAATCTTAAGCATTGGAGCTCCACACATTTAGACAAATATTCAAGACCTGAAGAATGATATAAATAATGAAATATGTTAAAGATGATGGATTTATAAAGTTATGAGTTTCAATTCATTTTTACATATATCACCTTCCTAAACCACATATATTACACATCTCCCCATTTCATTAAAATTAAATAATTAAATGACTGTTTTACCGTTAATGAACTATTTAAAGAACTATTTATATATATCCTCTTCTTAATAGTAACAATTAAATATATCTCCAATTTAAACCCAACAATAGTACTGAGTTAAATATTGGTTTTCATTACACCCAGGCCTTGCGCCCTGCTTCCGGTCCGCGCATATAAGGTGGCGGAAGGGCAAAAGTGAAATTGCACTAATTTTGACGTTATTTTACTAATCTCGTGAAAATAACGGTAAAGGTGGCGGAAGGTTAATCATGCATCATGTGGTGGCGTTGATAGTCGAAAGACAAGGGTACATGCACCAATCGGCCGGTGTCCCGATGGTTGAGTGTTATGTGCCTTAGTCCAAGGCTTGATGCAAAACTACTATCGAGCCGGGGGTCTCACCGGAGGTAGCCTCTCTATTCCTACGGGGTAGAGGTAAGGCTGTCTACATCTTACCCTCCTCAGACCCTACCATAGCTTTGCTATTGGTGGGATATACTGAGTACGATGATGATTACACCCAGGCCTACTTATGTTTCAATGAAATGATACTTTTGTTGAATAATTCATAGGACAGATATAGTTATTTTTAACAAACCATGAGGACGAAAACCACAATTTACTCGGATTTCAGATTACTAACCTTTGTCATTTACACAACATTCTGTTAGATCAAGTTCTTCAAGCAACACACATGATAACCCGATAAAACTGAAACTTTTTTCAGTGAGCAAAGAGCAGGACTCCAATTTGAGGCACACAAGTTTAGTACATGATCGTGCTATTGCTGATATTGCCATATCAGTGAGATCATTACAGCATGTTAAATCAAGTATTTTCAAGCCGGGATGTCCATATGCAAGTTGCATAACACCTGCATCATCCACACCTTCACATTTGCTCAGACCAACTTCAACCAAAAACAAGCAGTTAGTGCTTATGATTTGGAAGAAAGAATCGTTAACCCGCACTCCATCAACTCTAATTGTTTTCAGATGCTTCAAGTCCTTAAAACTTTGAAACACATTGGTGGAAAGCTCCTGATGCAACAAAACATCACTTTAGTGTGGAAACACACTACTAATTTATTATATGCCGATTTCATACAAGCTTTGTATATAGGAAGAGATTAAATAGACTCACGAGAAAGTAGTATCCGGCATTAAGCTTTTGAAGGACTTTGCACCCTCTAGTGACGCTAATGAGGCCAGCCGAACTTACGTGTTCACACCTCGATACGTCTAATACCTGCAACCAGAAATTGCACCTATAACGTATAAGCTAAAAGTCAAGTAGCTTTTATATGGCTAATCTTAATGCAATATTTTCATGATTTACTCACATCACAGAGATCTTTAATTACCTATGCAATTATTTTGTTAATAGATTGTACATGAAAGATTAAACGATTGATGTTATGTTCTCTATTAATGGACATATAAATAGATACATGTAGATTGGCATGTGAGTCTTGTATTTATCAATCGAGATACAGCATACATAGACATGCTAAAAGCAGTGATGTGGTGGGATCTTAAGAAAAGTTAATTGAAATGTCAAAATGTTTAAAAATATATGTGTTTGTGCATAACAATTATTAAAAGCAAGCGACAAGAAGATATCTTCCCTACTACCCTAGTATACGCCAATTGGTAGTACTTTCAATGTTTTAGTTGTCAATGGGCTTGAGAGAAGTAAAAGCAGTTTGTGTTAGGGAAACTAGACCCATTCCATCATACATAAGAAAAACACCTTCAAATATAAGCAAACTATAGGTCAAACTACAATACAAAAGAGCCTAGATGCGAAAGATTAGAAAAGGTAAGATCCAAGAAGCATATCTGAACATTAGTAAGGATAGCTACTTGATGAAAATGTTCATAGGATAAAAGCAGCACAGATCTGAGTGATAACATGTAAAGCAATGATAAAATGCCTCACAACAACAAACGTTGCAAGATCATTGTTTTGTGTTAAGAGATGTGATTATGAAGCAAATGCATGGAAGAATCTTAAGTTAATGACAAAAGGCTACAGCTATCTGAGGCGGACGCTATCTTTGGACCGGAACTTGCTAAGGTCCTAAGGATCATTAAAAGGTAAGACTTGCACGAAAAGAAAGTCGTAGCGAGATATATTTAATAAAGGAAATTACTAAAAATATATTTGCAAGATTGAATTAAAGTAGTTGCACTTGTAAGTAGTGTGCTAGAGCTGATCATATGCTGATTTTAAGAATATCAGAGGCTGCTTTTAGGGTTGACCTTTGTGTTTAGCATAGCCGCACAATCTAATGAGTTTCGGCCAGTTATTAGTTATACTATAATCAAGTGGTAATGCACTAATACCAACAATCCAACTCTCTAAAGTAACAGATATTTCTGTACACGAAGGCAATACTTTCCATTTTTGGTTGTCCCGAATAATGTGAAGTTTTCCTTTTAGGCCTGGACTAGATTTACATCACTTTTATGATCCTCACTAATCACTAACTGAAACCAAACAATGTGCCTTATGGCTTATGGACATTTCATCAATAATTAATCATTATCAAACCATGTGCTAGTTAAATTTAATTGCACATTTTAGAGTAATATAAAATCCTCCAAATGGACATCTGCCAACAATCCACGTGCCTCCAAAAGTCGCATTCGGAAGATGATTGTGAACATAATTTAGGGAATTTAAGAATTTACTTTTGTGGACAGAGGAAGTGGTTCTGTGTGCATTGCAGTTAATACTACCTTGATGTTAAATTAGTGCAGACAAGATTCAGGTTAACACGTAACCCTAAACATAAATCTAACCGAACAAGTGCATCATAAAGCCATTCTGTAGGACATTAAGCATCATCCAAAATGTCACAATAAATGCAAAAAATAAAATAAACAAACAGAAAGGCGACTAACCTGAAGTGAAGGGCAACCATTTCCAATAAAATGCAGGCCTTCATCGCCTACAAATCCGCATCCCACCATTAGTAACACCTCCAGCTTGTTCAAACTACTTATCGACCTCAGTGACTCATTACTTATCTGCAAATAGAAGAACCTAAGCCAAATTCTGTACTGATAAGTCTAACAACATTACAAGATAACATAACACTGAATAGTTTACCTTGAGGTACGAAACCGACAGATGCCTCAACCGAGCACACTTTTTAGTTAACAAATCAATCCCCAAATCAGTAATCTCCAAACACCATTTCAAACTCACCTTCTCTAAATTCCCACACCTAATAGCTATCTTAGCCAACCCGACATCCGTCAATCTCAAACACTTATCCAACTTAACCTCCCTCAACTCCGCGGCACGCGACAACGCAGCCGCCTCTCTATCCCCAAACTGATAACAATGCGACACATCCACCGCCTCCAACCTAGGGCACGAATTAACCAGCATCTCCAAACCAGTAAACCTCAACGAGGTCGTTCTAGACAACACTACCTTCCTCAACCTCCGGGCCCACCCTAAGCAGCTGACGTCACTCAGCAACACGGATACCGATCCGTCGTGGATCCGTGGACAGGCGGAGAAATCAATCGTGTCCGTACACGTGTAGTTTTTTAGCAGACGCGGAATAAACTCCGGTCGATGGAATTTAATCCGAGTCCGGTTCACCGATTCGACTCGGTGAAACGACTTGCAGGTTGTACGGAACGATTTCTTATCGGAATCGTCTAATAACCGATCGAGTATCCGCGACAGGATGTCGTCGGAGAGGACAGAGAGTATTAAACACGACTCCATTATTAATTTATGACATCAAAAACGAAAACTAAGTACGATCGGAATTCAAAACGCTAAGTCGGAACGAAGAGGAAAACAAATATAAGGATATTAGATAACTGAGTACCGGAGAGTAATCGTGACGCCGCGAATCGACGTTTACGAATAACGGTCATCTTCTCCGGCGGTGGTGAGATTCCGGCGAATTGACGGTGACGGCGGTTAGTTTTGTACGGGGAGAGTACGGTCATGAGATCATCATGTTTAGAGAGAGAGAGAGAGAGAGAGAGAGAGAAAACGTCAAAACCTGAAAACAATGGGTTAAGCTGTGCAGCTGGATTTAATCTAAACTTTCACGCCACGTGGCAAAGGAGAGACATGAAATGATTGTGGGCCGTTGGATGGAAAGTGATGGAGGATGAGATGGTGTGCGGGTGAGGAGTACAGTGGGGCCCGTGAACGTGCATCGACCGTACCTATCTCTCTTTAGTTTGAACTTGGGTGATAAGGTTCTGTAGTTGTATAAATAGTCCCTTAGATATTACTCAATTTACAAATCTTTCCACTTACCTAAAATGTTGAGCTTGAGTTAGCTAAACAAGCCTAACAAGCAAGATAAGCTAGTCGAGCTTACCTTGGTTCGGATTCCAGTTGTTTATAAACCAAGTTAGCTTGGCGAGCGTTTTCAAGTTTTTTAGCGAGTTGCGAGGTTTTTCAACCTCCCTAGGTCAGCCATTTTCTATCACATATTACTAACGTCGAGTTCTATTTTGGGTCGGCTCGTTTCAAATATTTTTATAAAGTTCAAGTGCAGCTTAGTTTTCAAGCTTGGATTCGGATAATTAAAAAGTTTTATGTATTTTGAAGGATTTGGAGGATATGGATGAATATTTTCTTTTCTTCATTTGTTTAACGAAAACTTATGTCAAAAGTAAATTAGATTATGCTTATATTTATATTCTGAAGTTTGTTAGAATACGATCCAACCCTAATACTTAATTAAAATAGATATAATTATGGAAAACTTTTTTACGTTTATATAAAATTGTAGGTTTCATCGTTTATCATCAGAAGTCATGTAGAACATCCTTTATGTTAATATTTTGTAAGTATTACTTCTTTTACAACAGCTAGCATTAAAAACTTTAGTTATTTTTTTAAATGGTGATTTTTTTAATTGTTTTCTTTTTCTTTTTCTTTTTATTATGATTTTTTTTCTTTCACATTTCTTTTCAATTTTATTTTATTTTATTTGCGTTCATCACTTTTATTTTATAAATTATTCTACACTAATTAATTAGTTGATCAACTTATTTTTTATAATAATGTAATTTTTAGTATAGATTTTTATTTTATTGTACAAAAAGTAATACGAAAATTAATGTTTTTCAAAGAAAATGAGAAAAGTCGTATATTTTCTAGATTTTAATTAAAAATGACGAGAAAAATATAACTTCTTTTTATTTCAATCAAAACACCTATCTCATTAAAAGTCTTTTGCATGTTAAGTTTTTCTTCATTTAATTAACTTGCATTTTAAAAGAGTGAAAAAGATTGGTCGAAGGAAATCCTTTTTTCTCCTAAAACTCACTACTTCATGTTAGTTTAGCATGACTTGGATCATGTCACAGCCCCCGACTCCTATACCCCGGGAAGGGAGTCGTGAACGTTGAGTGGTGGTATCGGTGTTTATTAAAATAATTTGCAGCGGAATATTTCATCAGAACCGTAGTTATGAAAAATTGATCAGGGTTATAAAAACACCATAATTCTTATTTCATAAACTGGGATAAAAAACCATT
Organism: Bidens hawaiensis; assembly: GCF_021521415.1. Classification (NCBI taxonomy): domain Eukaryota; kingdom Viridiplantae; phylum Streptophyta; class Magnoliopsida; order Asterales; family Asteraceae; genus Bidens; species Bidens hawaiensis. The sequence continues at coordinate 300,512 of NW_027492925.1, read as the reverse complement.
TTGATACAAACATAAATTTTATAAGGATAAACCCTAATTTACAAAACACGATTTTTTATTCTGGTGACAATCCACTTATTTAAGCTGGAAGCCCGCAGACATCATTCATTTGTCTCTAACAAGTCACCTGAAACATGTTTAAAAATATCTTATCAGCAAAAAATACTGGTGAGTATATTTATTTATAAATGACACGTTTTACAGTTACGGCATTAAGATGTTTTTACATCTGCCTGCTTACAAATTACCGAAAGATACTTGTCACTTGACCGTATATGTGACTGTGGTCATATTACTTATTGGCTAACACTTGTCCAATAAGTAACGTGTAATAGCCTAGTAGGCAAGCCTTGTATACAAAATCCCACAATACTAGTAGTAACCATCTCGTAAGTCTACAGAGACTTAATCACTATAATGTAGTTTAAATCCTTTGAAAATATAGTTGAAAATATTTGGACTATCTGTCATGAGTTTAGTGAGTTTAGAAAAGCATTATGACAGTATTGAAAATCAATTGTCTCACGCAAATATGAGTTGTGCAAAAACTCGAATGTCTCACCTTACAAATTTATATTTAACAAGTCTTCTGGTATTAAGCACCTATATTAAACACGATGTAGTATATCTAGATTAGTATAACCCATAATCATAACGATAATCACGAGACATGAAACTTTACACGATGGCACAATGTCATACCTTGGTTAGGTAGAGCTTTTGGATTCGTGTATAGGTTCCTTTTGATCGGAGAGGTACCGTTACAACTACTCGGGTATAATACTAGAAAATTTTAGAGAGATATCAGAAATTTTGGACGAGTTGTGAAGTCCAGATTTCCTCCCAATTTATACTTGAAATTGAGCATCTTCGCATCGCGCGAAGTTGATATAGGGTTGTCGAGACAGCCCTAGCTTTGCCACGTGGCACGACACGTGTCAGGTAACGTGTTACCGTTGTGTAACTTCCACGTCTTCGCGTCACGCGAATGAGCAAAAATACTAAGGCGGCCCTTAAGCGGCTCGCGGCGATGCGAGCGTGCGAAGTGTGCCATCAAAGCGCCACATTGCGCCATTCCCCCTTGCCGTCGGGTGCTTCGGACCCTTCGCTAGGACTACTGGGTGTGATTTGGCACATAAGAACATTGTCATATGAGCTCTTTTGCTTATAAAGAGCTTACAAGTTTTATAATCTAACAATATGGGACAAGAATTAGAAATCCTATTTATACCATAGTGGAAGCCTTCCGTTTTCTTTCCTCCACCAATGTGAGATGGAATTTTACTTCCTTTACATTTCTCCATTCTTCCTTTCTCTTTTTCCTTCTTATTTCTTCACTTCTTCTTTTAATTATTTTATTTCTTTTTGGATTGTTTTATGGTTTGTTATAGATCAAGTCTTAAAGCTTGCTTAATATGGTTCTAGACATGGGTGATGATTAAGACTTGAGATCTTATGGCCTTGGGTTTGAAACTTGACTCAATGGAGTTTTCCTACTGTCCTACAGTAGTGAGTTTCCTATTTAATGGTGTTTTTTGATGAGTCAGGCTTAGAACGTCAAAAATCAGTATGGACGGTTAACATCCCATCTCAAGAAGGCTCGTTGGGTATTGAGGGTAAGTACCAATGTTGTAAAAGAGAAAAAGAAAGAAAAGAAAAGCTTGCTTATGAGTCCTTAATAACCAACATCCTTAATGTATCATTTTAAAGTTTAAACCATATCCATAGTACTGTTATATGTAGATAACAATCTTGACCGGTTATAATTCAAATCAAATAAAGAAGATATGATTCGGATTTTGATGGTATGTTGCAGCTGCATGAATGATGCCATCATGGAGCCAGCTGCATGAATCATGCCATCATGGATTGGCTCTTGGCTCACTAGTTTAATTGTAAGTGGAAACTTCCACCTACTTTGTAAGTTTAATTTTTTTCTAACCATGTTCTTTTCAAGTCTCTCCGCGACAAGCATTCACCGTCTCCAGTTATTTAATGCTTCACGTCGGATATTTAGTTTTATAACTAAATTCAATTGTAATTATTATCTAATTTACATATGTGTAATTCCAAAATTTGCGTAAGCTTAGTTGTCTTACATGTGTATAATAATTTAAAGGAATATTGGTTTTAAATAATCCCAACTATGGTCTATTGGTAAATAGCAGTCCCAACTTCAAGCTTGTCTGGTGACGGTCGCAGCTAAAAGGGTATTTGTTTATAACGGACCCGCGACTAACGGATGTTAACTCCGTTAGTCTGTTGCTTGCGTGGCATGCCTACTTATCAAAAGTTGCTTTCGTGGCGAATACGTGGCAAACACCACCAACCTCACGTACCACCACCATCTCATCTCTCAGCTCATTCTTTATCATTCCTCAATAATCAAGCCCTCACTTCACCCCATCTCCCTCATTCCAGACTTCCAAACACCATTACCAACCTCACGTACCACCACTGACCCGCAACCTCCAATGTCCACCTCCTCCGGAAGGTTCGGTTGAAAACCCTATTTCGATCTTACCTTCGAATTCTCCCACAAATTACCCTAATTTCCTTATCCAAATCCAATTTTTGAGGCACACTTTTATCCTTCTCAGATTTCTTCTTGGCCGGCGTAACCCAGAAGTCTTCCGATCAATGGTGATGGGCGCCATGGCTGTGACGTTCAGGTCACGAGTGGCGGTGGTGTGGTAGTTGGATTTAGGGTCCGGACGACCACGAATGACGGTTGCGTGGTGGTTGGATTTAGGGTTTCACCGGTAGGATTGTTGATTAAAGATGGGAATGGTGTTGAGAGGTTGGTATTTGGGGATTGGCGGTGCTTGCCGTCGCTCCGGGATTGTGCTTGCTATGGTGTTGCCATTGAGATTGATGCCTTGAAGGACTCTGTTTGTTTTGAGATGAAGTAAATAACAATAGGGGTATGGGATGAAGAAGAAGAAAGGTGAGGATTGGGGCCCACTTATGCCACATATGAAGTTTTTGACAAGTAGGCATGCCCCGTAAGCAACAGACTAACTGAGTTAGCATCCATTAGTCGCAGGTTCATTATAAACAAATATCTTTTTAGTTGGGACCGTCACCAGGCAAGCTTAAAGTTAGGACTGTTATTTACCAATAGGCCATAGTTAAGATTATTTAAAACCAATATTTCTAATTTAAAATAGTTTCATATGCTACCATTTATGATTAGAAAATGCCATTATTAGAAATTGATTGTCACACCCCGACCAAAGGTGGCGGAACATGCCGAGGTGTAACGATTGTCCATAAGCACATGACACTAATTAAAGTGACAGTATTTAATAAACTCATTTCATTTCACAACATCGAAAATGTCACACAACAATTATCCATAAAATAACCATAAACAAGATATCACAAAATATGACAAATTTGATATTGTTCATTTTTACTAATATCGGTCTTTGATGTCGTTTTCTTCACAATCATAAATCAACCAATATGCAAACCTGCAACATTTCATAAAATAAAGTTTGTCAACACAAAGGTTGGTGAGCAATTCATAAGTTTAATCATATTAGTATATAATAAAGATAGCCACAAAACTTGCATACGAAACGATAAATAAAAGTGGTAATTTGAATAGATAGATATCGCTAAACACATTAGCGACACCTAGCTATAAGGGGATGCCAAATAGTCTAGGATTTTATAGTTATCGTTAATTGCATTACGTTAACGACACCTTGCTATAAGGGGATGTCAAATAGTCTAGGATTTTATAGTTCCACCAACCAAAAGCGATAAACACATAGGCATATAAGCATAGAACACCAAATCGAGCAATTATTTAGGTAAAGTATACAACTACGTTTGTGGTTTAAGATTCAAATATAAAGCATTTTGTTGAATAAGTATGAAATGTCACCCCCAAAATAAAAGATGGAAAATGGGGTATGAAGTACTCACCTTCAAGTGGTAAACTTGAAAGATGATAATTTGGAGATTTGTCAGAACGACGAGTTTAACGCACAATGCCTAAAAAGAAAAGAAGTCTTGAATTTAGAAAGGTTGTCTTGAAGGTCTTTAAACAAAATAAATGTTAAGAAATGTAAATAATTAAAGTTCAAGGTTTAAAATGTAACTATTTAAGATTTTATAATAATAACCCTTTAAAAATGTAAGTTTGCTCGAAACCGGGTTAAAGTATCTAACCTTAATATTTACTCAACCTATGTTAAGTAATAAGGTGGGTAAAATGCAAGAATGCAAATCCCTTTGGAATAAAGATACTAAAACGGTTTTTTTTATCTAGTGTTCGGGTTGTCGGTTCGGGTCTTGATAATTGGTCAAACCCAAAGTCAACTTTCCAAAATATTGAATGTTATGAGATAACTCAATAAAATTTAATAAGATTTAACCAAGTATGTAGTTCCATTGTTTTAGAACTAACAACGCACGTTAAGCGAGTGTTCGGTTTTGTCGGTCCAAACTTTGTTATGAGATCAAGTTGGATCCAACATTTCCAAGTACTTAAGAAAATATTTAAAAATCAATTTGTAACTATTTTTAAAGAAATATACAAGTCTTGATGGCTAAAAAAACACACTTGTGTGTCTTAAGCGAGTAGAATCGGTTTGGTTTCCACATGTCCAACCACTAAAGAACTTGTATAATAATGTACAAATAAAAAAAATACTTTAAGTTTTATAACCAAAAGTTAACAATAAAGTCTTTAAACAAAAGTTCGGTTTTCGGTTCAGATCGTGTTTCGGGTTAAGACCGAGGTAAGATTCTACAAACCCATAACCATAGAATTTGTAAAAATGATTTTAGAAACTTAGATCTAACAATAAGCATGTTTAAACAATTATTTAACAAAACTAGTAACAAAGTTCGGTTTACGGTTTAGAGCTATTTACGGTTAAACCGAAGCATAGACTCTTAAAAACCCATAACCATAGAACTTGTAAACATGACCAACCAACTAAAATAAGCAAGATTAATATGTATGAACAAGTTATATAGATGTATATATATCAAGGACACAAAGTCCTCCATGAAGTCTTGCCTTATGAGGTCCGAAACCTCACCGACCGGAATCGGAGAAGTAACTACCAAAGGTAAACAAGGGGTGTATATTATATATATGTTGCACAACCATAAACAAGTATTAATAAGGCTACATAAACTAATTAAGATGAAAGACTAAAAACCTTCAAAAACACTTAAAAGATAACCTTGAATCTTTGATGTTTGAGAGAGTTTTTTTTTTTTGGAGTTGTAGCAAGGGAAAATGAAGAGGAAATGTGGTGTATATATAGGGTAATGTTGGTGGTCAAATATGGGTGTGAGACACAAGAGTTTTCATGCAAAATGGATCAAGACAAAAACACAAAAAAAAAAAAAATAATAAAATAAATAAATAAATAAATAAAAATAAAAATAAAGGTAGGATATTTTCAAGACCCAACAAGTGTGAAACATTATTGTAACATAAATCCATCATTTTGATTATAACATAAGCTTCGGTTTACAAATCGGGTCGGTTTACATAATAAACAAATACAAAAACGAATACAAACAAGATCCGAAATTGACGAATGTCACATTGATCAAACATGATTTAAAAAAAGTTTGATGAAATTAAATCTAATAAAAAGCATATCAACAATGATGGCTACTCATGTTTGCGTTTCCAACCTTCTTTATGTAACTATTAATAATTTAGATGTTTACGCCATATAATTCATCTTAAGCATCAAGTTTTTTTAACAGCACTTAGAACTATTCTCGATACCCAACTGAGTTATCTTGAGAGAGGATGTCAACAGTTCATATTGATTTTGACGTTTCATACCTTATTCATTCAGGAGCATCATCAAGAAAGAAACTCACTACTGAGGAAACCTCATTTGAGTCAGGTTCCTAACCATAGGCCAAAAAGATTCCAATTTCCAAGCTTTAACAATCACCTCATGCCATTGAACTAGAAAATTGTATAAATTACTTTTGACAGTTCCTACGGAAAAGTACTTGTTTCTAATTCTCGCATGCATATATTCGTCATCCTCATCTAATGTTGAATAAGAATAAGAATGCCTAAATTAGTAAGTATTTCATTTGAAAGGAATACCGTAATAAATTCAACATCATAATAATATGCAAGCGGTGTTAAACTATTGATATTTTGAACGGCGTCATTAATACATATTATACAACTAGCACTATAATTAATTATAATTATCTAACCATTAGCAATAAAGAAGGTAACAGCCGAATATTTAAACTATCACCAAACATTTTATAGTAAAGTGCAGAAATGGTCCATATGATATATCAAAATTTTGATTTTGATATTTAAGTTTGAGAAATTACAGGCTTGGAACAAAAGTATACACAAACTAACATGTTTCGTTTGTAAAATGAATGTGTGTTAATGATACGTGTCTAAGTTAACAATGAACTAGACCACGTTTATTATTATCAATATGTTTTATTTGTTTGTTTTTAAGTCATGTTAGTGGTTAGTTTATTATGTTAGTGGGATATGCATTAGAACCATGTTCTCCTAATTAGTTGCATATGCACCTTTAATATTTTACATTTTTGTACATTTAAGGGCTTTATCATTGAGTATTAAAATAAGAAAAAAATTGATAAAGCAATGTCTCGTTCTCACTATTATTTCTTTGAAGTCTAACCCGCTCAAAGGGCACATCAATTGGGAGATTAGCCATCTTGGATCGGCTTACTAACATTTAACCTCAGTTTCAATAACTCCACATGTTTACTCGTTCAGCTAGAATAAAAAGTGCCATTAGATACGTTATATATAGCATAAAATAATAGCATTTTAAGAATGGACTTGACTTTAAATATCAAAGTTCTATTTGTAACAAGGTGGTTGTCTGGCGAAAATCAATCAGTGATACTTGTTGAAAAGATACGCATGTGTAATTTGATTTTGATTGGTTATCAATTAACATCACTGACAGATTATTTTCAAGTTTCAACATATTATTACTTCCAATGGGCCTCCTAAATTCGTTTTGACATTATGATTACGAATGTAAAACCATTGGACTGCCCGGTTAGTCAAGGGCCCATGGTCATCAATAACATGTGAAAATTATTCATTCTAAATTCCATAACCGAACATATGGGCCATATGAGATTTCAATCTATATACCAAAACTCCACATCAAAAGCCAGTCTTTTTTATATTTGTGAGTATGAAGTAAAAGTTTCACAAGATAAATAATATTATTATTTCTAAATAAATATACCAAAAAACCATCTAATTCCCAAACAAAGCTTGCTTATACAAGTCATCACCACACTCCTCAACCGAATAACTCTTGTTCAACATACTCCACACCTTGTCGTGCCATCACAGCCTCAGCATTCCAATACCACGGCTTCACATAGACCGATCTCAAGGACTCCTCAACTACCATAACCGACCCCCAGTCGCGATCGCCATGATTCACTTCCTTCAACCTCCTCCGAATCAACAAACTCCCCACATCCTCCTTCCTCATTTCGGTAACACTCCTTAATATTGTCGTCCCGAGCAGCAACACAAATGCTGCATCTTCCTCTGGCAAGAATTCCATAGCAGACAGTTTCCAGTTAATGAGCCCAGTAGCTCTCCCGCTCGGGTGATCATCTGAGACCCGAACAATTGTAACAAACCCGTCTTGTCCCTGCTCTTTGTTTTGTTCGTTTTGGTAGTGCAAATGTCGCCCGTTTAGCAACTTGATCTCTAAATCAGTGGAACTATTATTGGTTTTGAGATCGAATGTCATGTCAGTTGAGATTAACAGTTCGTGTCCGGTTGAAAAGATCCACAAAGCGCGCCATTCTCCTGAGGGTTTGCTTGGTGTTGCTGTTGCTACTACTTTTTCTGTACAGAATATTATTTATTAATAATTAATTATATACGCAACGGGATAGTTAGGGAGTAAATGAGTCAAGTCCGCTCATGAGCTACTCTCGGCTAGCTAAAAGTTCGAACCGAGCCCAACTTAAACAGGCTCGAGCCTAAAAATAAGTTTGCTTGATAAAAGAGCCCCGAACTTCATTTATTAGCTCAAGCTAACCTAACTAACATATAATCCTTGCATTCCAACGGTTACATCTAACAGAACATACCTGGAGCTTTGCCTATAGAGCCAGCAACGTAAGACCACGAGCCTGCACGTATTTCTACACACCGATCTTCCCAATTTACGACAGTAGGTTTGTTACTACCTCTTCTCCAAACCCCTCCCGCGATTCTGCGATCAATAAACGATTAAATTATGTTATTATTTTGAATGTCGAGCTCAAATCTGTTAAATGTGAAACTAGCAAAAATGTTACCTCATTCGAATAACGAAACATTCTCTTCCAGCGTGATCAAGAACTGTACGAGACAACCACCGGCCTTCTTGAGGTCGATATTGGTTCATTTTCAGGATCACCTCGGACACCATGGCTCCTGAGTCATCAGTTACTCTGTCTGGCACGGATTTCAGCAAGTATGGTGCTTGTGCTGGTGGTGTGATCGAGACGAATACCCTGAATCTTTGACTAATGACCCCGTCTAATGTGATCGATGGTGCTCTAAGCAGCTCGTTCCATGTAAACGTTTTGGATTCGATTAGTTTACTTCCTTTGATGCAAACTCCCCCTTTTCGTCTTAGCTCCACCACCATCCCTTTTGTCCCGAATTCACAGTAAAGATCCACCACATTTTGCCATGAGTCAGATGGAATGGTGGATATGGGGTTGTTTAGTTTGAATTCTCGGTGGCATCTCAGAAATTGGAATAGTAAAAACTCCTTTAAAACGTCTGTTTGCATTGTCTTTGACATTGGGGTTTGCTTCACCACCATGTTAACCTGTTATGTAAAGAGTTTATTATCTGTTATAGTTATTATTATTTGATTAAATATTATTCTGTAAGTTTGTTTGCCTACATTATTCAGTATTATGATAGTTATTGGCGTTTTATCATAATCATTAATTATTTGGTTAGCTTTATCATTATTCGAACTGACCTCAAGCAAAAACCGAGGCAGCAATGGCCGATACTTGACATTAACATCATTATCCGTAACTTCCCAACGAATCGATGGCTTCACATTATCATTTACCGGGCAACCAGCTTTCTCATATGGCTGATCAAACACTCTTTCCCAAAGCTTCTTCATCACCTCTAAATCTTCCTCCTTTACACATTCTGATTCGGTTATCTTTAACATGTTGTCCTCCATTTCATTTAAATCGATTGCATATGCTATTGGGTAGCTCTGATTCATCAAACAACAATTGTTGAATCACGTCTATAAAATTAGATGTTAAATTAGTAAATTTGGTATTTTTAATGTTTGTAATTACCTTATGAGTGATCCACATTAGTAGAATATCCAATGTGGGAACAAAATATGTGTTGCTACCGGCGAATTTTTGCAGCATAAACAGAAATCCCTTGTATCTGTTTTTGGCGGCTATTAAGTACACGAGTTCTAGCATATAAGGTTTTGAGAATTTGGTGAGGAGACATCTTCGCTTTGATATTTCTCCTAAAAGATAATCGGTTTGATGAATGCTCATGCGAAGATCATCGGAATCAGCTTCATTTTCAAAAGATTCTGATGGGTATTTTGAAATCCACCTTTCTTTACATCTTTCTAAAGCATAATCTTTATTTTCTTGGTTAAAAATGGCCGGTTTTCCAATGAGTTTCGAGAATCTTGAATCACAGTATTGCTTGTAAACTACCTAAAACATAGTAATAAAAATTAATTAAAATTGTGTTATGATGGATTAATGTTAAATCACCTCCATACGGGTACAACTTCTGGTCAGACTACAAAATGTCGGGAGAGAAGGCCGTACTAGAAGTACCGAGTTCCCTGTGTATTGTACTTGTAGTCCAACCATCTGTCACGACCTTCTACAAAAGGTTGAACTACAAGTAGTTATTTGATAGATGTCAGTGTAGTGTACTTAATGCTTGTAGTCTGACCTTGTCCCAACCTTTTGGTCAGGCTACAGACGGTCTGGATAAAAGGCCGGACTACAAGTATTAAGTACTTACAAATTATTTCATGGATGCCAGTGTGCTTGGTACTTGTAGTCTGACCTCTATCCGGACCGTCAGCCCAGGCTATACTAGTATGGGATGATACCGGATTGATTTTGATATCTGAGCATTCGTTAAAGTCGATCAACAAATATATACCGGATTTAAAGTGTGACAAAACCAAACCCATTCAACATCAAGTGGAGGAAGAATCATTGGTGGCTTGCCGGACTCCGGCGTAAGATCAGATATCATCGGCATCCATAACTCATCATACCTACAAATTAATCCATTTAAAAAAAATGAATAAATAAACTCACAGATATTAAGTTTTTGTGAGTATGTCATGTATATGTGTCATGTATGTCTTTATTATTGTTATGTACCTACCTACGAAGAGCTTCAACAAGAACATGTGTATGGTGGAGCCAATGTGATTCTGCAACATCTCTCAAGAACACAATGTTTTGTCTAGCAGCCGCCACCAGATCTAAGCTCAGCCGGATAGGTTCATCGTCCGACAACTCACTGAGGGTCCTAGTTGACGGCGGTGAGTGGTCGGAACAAGACATGAATGTTTTTTTTTAACAAGTGTGGAAAACAACAGTGGTCGTCGTATTCATGGAATCAAGAAAGAAATTAAGGTTGAATGATGTGTTGTAATTAATTAAATGATTGATTGATTGATTAAGAAGTTGGGAAAGTGGGCGTGTAGCACTAGTGTATTGGCATTGACATTGGCATGTGAAGGTCCCTATATATATTTGTTTAATGAATGTATTTTGGAGTGGAGTGTAAGAGGAGGTTTGTGGAGTGGTGGAGACTCGAGGCACTTTTTTAAGAAAGTGCACTCGAGAAGTTACAATAATTCTCTTTTAGTTGACGGAATATGATGATTTAACTAACCTGATAGCGAAATTTCATGTTGCTCATACTTCCATTTTCATAGGATAGATGTAAGGATATTTTATTATATTGGAAACTGCAAAAAGAAACCATTACTAATTTCGTTCTTGTAATATAATTGAAAGAAATTGAAGATGAGCAAACTATTTTTTGACTAGTAGTATATCAAGTTCAAATCTAACGTGAGCATCCCGAATTAATTAACAAAATATAACTTAAAAAATTGATACATTTTCTTTCGTATATCTCCTACTAAACCCTAATTCAGTTCATGCATATAATATAACAAATTTTAGCTAACAAGAAGTTTTAATAACCCTACCTTCATTAATAATAAACCCATTAAAAACCAATTTTATCAAATATCAAATTTATCTATAAATTATGTTAAAAAAAAGTATCACGTGAAACGGAAATAAAACTGTTTTTTAAATTAACATGCTTTTTGTAAGATTGCTATACTTTTGACTTTTGAGGCTTATTGATTGAGCATACTATGATATCATATATCTCCCGACATTGAAATGACACCACATGACACATGCAACATTCGATTATTTTAAGGGAACTCACTTCCTATCCGTTAAACCCACATACAATCAATTAATTAAAAATGATTATCTAAAACAATAATATTTATAAAATTCTTTTTTTTGTTTGGCATAGAACTGTTTTTTTCTTTTGACAAAAATAATAAATGTTCACATGTAATAGAGATAAAAAATACATGTTTTTTTTTTAAAGTTGGTACGTGACATATATTTATACGAAAGAACGTAAAATGCTACGCAGAATATTTTAGCATGAAGTGTAAAAAATATATGTGTAATATTTAAAAAGAATTCTAAAAAGTATATATAAAACAAAAACAAAGCTATGATTTGGGAAATATGGCATGTGAAGGGATTAGTCGTTAGTTAAATGAATTGGAGCAACTACCACATGGATTTGGTATGGAATTATCCATTCTGTTTTTAAATATTGCATTAAAGATCTTTGACGAAACCTAATGCTATATTCTACATTAAATGTTTCATTGGTGTTAACGAATGTTAACATTTACACTGTCTTCTTAAGTTTTTTTATTTAAGGTAACGTTTGGTACGCAGTATTGATAGTGGGAATGGAATGATTAGGAAAAGTGATGTTTGGTTGTTCAATGAAATAGAATCATTCATTATACATGGAATCTCATTCCATCAAAACCATTCCTTCCCACTCCCATTCTTTTTTTTTTTTTCATTTCATTCCTCCTTCACCATACTTTCTCAACAATACCACCACCTAATAATCACCACCACCACTACCATTACTGCCACCACCACCTGACCGCCACCGTCGTCGTGCCACAACCTCCGTCACCACCGCCTCCACCACCGCCGCCACCACCGTCGCCGTTGCCCTACCATCGCCATCACTACCAATGCTAACACCGTTTGACCACCCCCACCCCACCACCACCACCACAACCACCGCCCACCATCGTCGCCACCGACACCACCGTATTCGTCGCCGGAGCTACCACCACCATTGTCGATGTGGATTTTTTTTTTTTTTTTTGTAAAAAAAATATTTTTAGATAGGACTGTTTTTATTATTTCTAATTCATTCTTACAATTTTTTTTTTGGATACCAAATAACAAAAAAGACAAAGGAATAGTAATGATCCATTTCATTCCCATAGGTTAACCAAAAAAGACAAAGGAATAGTAATGATCCATTTCATTCCCTTGTCTATTCCATTCATTTTCTCATTCCATTCCCCCTTTATTCTATTACCCCCAACCAAACATACTCTAACACTGCATTCTTGAGTTTTTTATTTAATGGTTTAGAAAAGAAAAGATAAGAAAATTTTTCTTGTTTCATTCTTGAGTTTTTTTATTAAAGGAAAAGAAAGAGAATGGAAAAAAAAGTTAGGCATTTTTTCCTCCAAAACTTTCCTGCCAAATATGGCCGGATTGTGAAGGAAAAGTTTATTTATTACTAATTTACCCATCTTTTTCTTCCTATTTAACTCAAGAATGAGGGCATAATTGTAAAGTTACAATTTTTTTTCTTATCTTTTTCTTTCTATCTAACTCAAGAATGTAATTCACTTTCTTTTCTTTTCTTTTATTTTAACTTGAAAATGCCTTTTAAGCATATAATTTCTTTTCTTTTCTTCCCTTATCCAGTCTTGTCATTTCTTTTCTTTGTAGTTTAAATCCTAGAATGCAGTGTAAGGGTTTAGAAAAGAAAAGATAAGAAAATTTTTCTTGTTTCATTCTTGAGTTTTTTTATTAAAAGAAAATTGAAAGAAAAGTTAGGCCTTTTTTCCTCTAAAACTTTCCTGCCAAATATGGCCGGATTGTGAAGGAAAAGTTTATTTATTACTAATTTGCCCATCTTTTCTTTCCTATTTAACTCAAGAATGAGGGCATAATTGTAAAGTTATAATTTTTTTTCTTATCTTTTTCTTCCTATCTAACTCAAGAATGTGATTAACACTTTCTTTTCTTTTCTTTTATTCCCTTATCCAATCTTATCATTTCTTTTCCTTGTATTTTAAACCTGAGAATGCACTGTTAATCACAAATTCACAACAGAATATATTACCAAATATATACTCTCCACAAATTTTTCATCCAAGCTAAGAGTGTTGTTACGTTGGTTCAATTTTTTACCGGTTTTAACTAAACTTTCAAGTCACATCAGTTTCTTAAAACAACAAAGTAAACCTGCTATTTTTTTTAGAGGTTTGATAGTTTGAACTTTTTTTAACCATTAGTTTATATTTAAAATTTTAAACTAGTAAATATGGTTCTTGATTATAATACATATAACTAATAGCAACAACAATTACAGTGTCTTTCGAACGATGACACCTCACAATTTGCTCACAATTTGTCACTCAGTCTCTCTTCCTTTCCCTTCCTTTCTCTCTCTCTCTCTCTCTCTCTCTCTTCCTTTCTCTCTTTCCTCTCTCCTTCCTCCCCTCACAGTGGGAACCGTCTGGATTTCAAACTTTCATATCTCTCTCTTCACGTGGTCGCAACTTGAATTCGGACTAGCAAAAAAAAGCCTCCGTTGTGAACGCTCTAATGTGCTTATTATATGCATAACAAATTCCAAAAATTTTAAATTATATATACCGTTTGTTATACATGACCAATCCCTAGTTTCAAAACAAGCTATCAAAGCCAACCGAACCAGTTGGATATCAAACCAGCCGAGTTGCTTATGTTTGATAGGTTTCAAAAGTTTTTCAACATCACTAATCCGTACTACCATGCAAGTCTTGAAGAAAGCATGCACTTATCTTCAAATCAAATTTCAAATTCTTCACACACCATAGCATACTGCAAACTTAAAAGCAAAAAGAGATCAACCATTTAGTATATACAAGTAATCGTTTTGCTAAGCACATGTAATGTCATTTCATATACAACCCCGCCAACAAATAGCACGCATAAATCACACAACAGGCAACATCCACAAAGAACTATATGACGAAAAGTGTTTCTTTTCATTACATTTACAAACCCTTACACGGGCAACTAAACTTTATGTAAACCGAGATAACCGAAAGCCTCAATCGCATGGTACCTCTAACAAATTAATAACATTCACAAAGCACTAAACACACACTAGTTAAACAAGCTAAATCTTTGCCAGATCATCTACTCTCTGATTCGTTCACTGCAGGTACCTCTTGTGAGTAACTAGACATATCAATATCTACCAGTGTAAGATCAAAGGGTGGTGAATCTGTGACATTGGCTAGCAATGATGAGTCCATGGCCTCAGCTTGTTCCGCACGGTTAGTATTGTTGTTTTTGTTATTATTATTTTCGGGTGTGATGTCACCTGAAGATGATGATGAAGATGATAGGGTGGCTAGTTGTATGTCGTCTAACTTGTTTGGTGCAAAGTCCTTGCTTCTTCTAACAGTGTCCATCTCTGACCCGATTGGGACAAAGGTGCGGGCCCGGTATTTTGTACCGCCTTCTTCACCCGACTCACTGCTATGGTTGTAAAGCACGTAATCATGATATGTTGGTGCAAACTGCAAGGATTGTGAAATGAGTCAAATGGCAAGCACTGCACGTTAACGATAATCACACCATCATTATGATGTAGATACATAAACACTGTCATTTTATAGTGACAATAAGTAGTGAAGCTATTACTTGGTAAAATGACAGTTTTACGTTTTTACCAATTACTAAAAGCTGTCTTTTAAGAGTATTGTGACAAACTAGAATAGTAAAGTAAAACAATAATTTTGGAAAGCAGGGAGTATAGCCTTAAACTTGATTACAAAAACCATACTTTCACAATAATAAACTAAAACTTTGAATAAGTACATGCATTAATAATAAATATTGGACGACATTCCACCCATTTGACCAGCTTCCATTTTAGCTACATTTATTTAATTTGACCTGATCAAGATAACACATGACCCAAATTGACTGTTCATAGATAAACAGGTCAAAATAGTCTACTCTAATAACAAATTCATAGTTGAAATGTCCTTCATTTTTTGCTCTTTTCTAGCCATTTATACTTTCTAGGGGTGTGCATGGGTTGATTTTGGTTGGTTTGGGGCTCAACTGAACCAGAACCGAATATTATTTTTTTCGGTTCCAGTAAACCAAACGGTTTTGGTTTTTCCTTCTTACCTATAAGTTCGGTTCATTTATGGTTCACTGTCGGTTTTATATTTGAGCTTGAAATGGTTGGGGCTAAAAAAAACTGGTCCAAAATAAACTTGGGCTAGAACGGCTGGCTAAAATTTTGTTAACCACTTATTAGTGAATTTGGGCCACAAATCCAATAACAAACATTCAAACAAGTTTGGTGCAGTTCTACCCTGTTTGGTTTTGGATCGAGTAACCAAAAGAAACGATACCATAATTACCGGTTTTAAAAACAAAAAACAACACTGAACCGTCGGTTATCACGATTTGGTTTTGTCGGTTGATTCGATTTTGGTTTCCTTAACCGGTTTACCCCACTAATACTTTGAAAATAGAAGTTAACTAAAACGGTACAAAGCCAAGCCTAATCCGGAGATAAAGCAGAAAAAACCTGGTGAACAGTGTCATGATAGAAGTCATTGAGCTTCAAAGCATGTGCAAGACTAGCTGTAAACCCATTGGATGCACCAACATTTGCACCAGCATACTCTTTGTAAGGGAATGCATAAAGATGGCCCACTGCAGCAATAAGCATCTCAACACAGATAATAAAGTTTTGAAACTCAGCTGCTTCCTCTGCAGTTTTTATCAAATCATACTTTGCAGCAAGAAAAACCAAAACACCCTGAAACTCAAACAAACACCAATAAATAAACATTAAATAACACTTTTCAACTACCATTGTTTATTACATGCCTACAAAATAACAAACATGTTACGTGTTACCTGCCAATATGTCAGAAAGACAACACTCTTGATAATGATGAACTTTGGAACGGGATTAAAAGGTTGGAGCATATCCCTGCACGCCATGTAAAACAAGGCCAAAGCATACAAAGCCATACTGTAAGAAACAGTGTATATAATTGTTATATATAGGTATGACTGTGCCACACCAAAATTGCCATCATGATACTTCCCGTTGGCATAAAGTACAAAAGTAACCGCCACCAATATAGGTTTAAGAATCACAAACTGTAAACACCCTTGCTTGCACCTCCTTATAAATCGCCTGCACCATAAAAATAGCAAACAAAGATATGCAAAAAAGTCAATAGAGCATATTTGACCCGTTACATAAATAGAAAGGATGTTTCATAGAAGTTACCCATCTAGTGGAATTGGAGGGAAGCAACATGTCATCAAACACCAGTTTGACTTAAGAGCGCGTCCACTAAGACTTATTACAACAGCACCGGGACCACCAACCCATGCCAAGCATAGTGACAGAAAGTTATATATAACCCAGGCTTCATACCTAAAATAATATATAAATAGATTAGTATCATATTACTTGAAGGTTTCATACATACACAATTAAGTGATCAAATTCCTTTTCAGTTTTTATGCATCTAAAGTTCAATGACAATTACCAGAATATAAATCCATGTAACAACAACTTTGGCTGGCAGATACTTTATAGAAAATGACACAAATATATGGTATTGTAAAATTAAGGATAGCGTACTCACACTTCTCGGATAGAATTGAAGTAGATTGAGTTGCTATTGAACACAAGCGACAGGAAAGACATCAAGGCGTAAACCTGTGAATAAGAATGAATTACTTGTAATTGCAGCATGCATTGAACTTAAAACCACAAAACAAACTATATGACAAGAACATGATAAAATATTGAACATTAACAAATATTGACAAAGATTAAAACATCAACCGCCATCAAGAACATCACCATTTTAGAATAGACTAGTTAAAAAGCTTAAAATGGGCATAAAAATCAAACTAAAACCAAAACCATTGTTCTATATTACTACAAGCTTCAACATTGAAAAATGCCATATTCTCTCAAGAACACACTGCAATCAAAAGTACGCTTTAAGCATCAAGACATGCATTTGTTAAACAAATTTAACAGCCAAAATTGGCATGCCTGGTTGTTACTAGCCATTTTTGTTTGATGTGGTTCATACACAAAGTTTGTGTGATATTGAAACAAAGTTTTCAGACGATTTTTGTTACAATTTCAGCAGCTATTTTTGGTTTTTGTGAGTCTCTTAACACTCAAGTAAGAATTGCCCTTATCATGTATATGAAAGGCATTTGTCTAATTATACTTGAGCAGTTGATCATTTTATTAGTTTTTTTATCAGCCACTATTTATAGCAACTAACAAGTACGCAGTGTGTGAGGCTACTATTAAAGTCTGCTAGATTAAAAAGCCTATGTCACCTTCTGATGACCTAATAACAAGGCACAACATAGCAAGTTATCACATTAAATCTCACGTTAGGAGAATTCCATATGAGATGAAACATACGCTTCATTATACATGAAACTCCTCCCTAATTTGATAGGAAATAAGCCAGATGCATGACTTTAGTTAATAAGTCAATTACATCTATAACAGATTTATGCATACTAAGAAATACGAATACGCTTACTCTGCCCCAACAAGAAAAACTTAGCACACAGTTCAATATTTATGGTGACTAGCTATTAAATGGGTAACCTGCCCTTTTTAAGAAGGGGCATTTACATATTTCCCCTCCCTAAGATTAATAATTACATATTTCCCCACTCCTTAAAATTCAATTACATATATCCCCTCTTTAAAACATACATATTACATATTTACCCATATCATTAAAATTAACATATGTATTGACTAATTTACCCTTATTTTATTTGCCAAAATACAAATAGTTTAAAAAGTAAAAATAAAAATAAAAAAAACTCTTAAATCCATCGATTTATATTAGAAAAAGAAGTACAGAGGCCAAAAGAAATAAGTCCTTGTCTATTATCTTCATCCAAAGTCCAAAGCCAAAAAACTCTTAAATCCTCCACCGGAAATCACCGGGTTACCCCATCATCGGCGTTCACCATCACCCTCAAGGCCGTAGGCGTTCGCCATCATCGTCGTACATCATTGTCAATGGTTTTAACGAGTCCATATATGACTTTCTTAATCTCTCTTCGAAGTTGCAGGTTCCCCGCGAGTGAAGGTTTCTTAGTTGCCAGGTTCAGATCTAGGTGTGAGAACAAAATAGATACACTTGGGTTGATGGAAAATCGTTTGGCCAGTTGGTTGCAGTGGCGGTGATGGTTAGTGTGGTCGACAGTTGGTTGAAACAAAGATCACAGTTGGTTGAAACAAAGATCAAAGCGATGGAGGTCGTCGGTGTCGGCGGTGATTCTATGGTGAGAGACGATGGTTCAATGGTGGTTCTATGGGGATGAAATAGGTTGATGGTGGCCCTAACTATTTTGTTATGTATTTTAAAATTTAAATTATTATATGGTATTCAAGGGTAAATTGGTAAATTGATATGGAAAAGGGGAAATATGTAATTGAATTTTATAGTTGGGGATATATGTAATTTAGTGGGTTTAGTAAGGGGAAATATGTAAAAATCCCTTTTAAGAAGAACAAAATAAAGAGAACAGGTAACGAAACTTTAATGCTACTAATTTCATTATCGACCATCAGGGAGTAGAAAAGTATATTAGGATTGAAAAGTAACAAAAACAGAAATCTTTGCTTTCTTTGATGAGGCTTCCCCATCATATTAAGCTGCCTGCCAATTCTTAGGTATGGAGGCCACGATATGTATAATAAACTAAGAGAATATAAATCATAGTATTGTAATTATATATTATACAAGTCTACTCTTTAATCCATCACAAAATATGTAACTCATATTTAGAATTGATTTCGAATGCTCGCAGCATGATCCCGAACCGAAGGCAACATTAAGTAAATACAACCTATTAACTGATCAAACAGAAAGAAGCAAAAGCAACTCACAGGAACCATAAAAATGATGCGAACGATGTATCGCTGATACGTAGGCTCAGTATAATTCAACAGATGCCGGTATATATGAATAAGCGCCAGCGTAATGGCACCGATGGTGCAGGGAAGCGCCACTAATATATAGTATACCGGCCCCATTGTTACCCGTCCCTATTCACACCCCCGTTTCCCCCTGAAACCCTAACAACAACAACAACAACATATTATTAACAATAATAATAATAAATCAACAAAAATAATAATAGCAATAACTTCCTTTTGAAGTCAGTATTGGAATTAGTTAATGAGATTTCGTCGAAAACAAAACCCTAACCCCCAAAAAAACGATGAGAATTGGATATTAATATTACCTTTGTGAGAATTGATTTGAGGGGGATTGGGGAGGATGATGGATCTGGTGTTGTTGTGATTTAGGAAATGGGATCTGGTGTTGTTGCTTTCCAAATGGAATGTTAGAGATGGAGCGAATATATCGGCTTCCAGTTACGATGCTATGCGATTTGTATTTTGTATCTTGCAGCTCGTTGATATGGATTTTGGAGGTTTCTAATTATTGTCGGCCAGTTTTCCAGCTAAAACGTATGTAACTTATTTAAACGCGTAATTACATTACTTTACCATATTATTCAAAAAATATTTCTTTTATGCTAACCAAACCACTCAAAAAATAAAAAAGAAAAGGAATTCATGGTCAGGGCATGGTCTTTTAATCATGTGAATTATACCATGTGGATTCATTTAAAAACTAATAAAACTTTGTTTGTGCATAAATTGTGTGAAACTGCTTAAGTCGATTGTTTCCTAGTCACGTATGAGTTTGCTACATCAATTTGGTTCCAAATATATGTCTCGTATGCTAACGTAATACAAATCCTCATACAAGAAGACGTTGCAAACAATCTTTAATGTTAGACGTTTATGGAAAAATGACGAAGGAATGCGTTTTGTTTCGCCAAAAAGCAACAAAAACTCAACCGGTTTATTTTTAGTTTGAGGGACCCAAGGTGGTCTCCCAGAAACCACAGGATACAAATTGTATTAATCTCCCCCCTTTTATTTTGAAGCAATCTGAATTACGTCAACCCTCTTTCTTCTCTCCAAAGCCCATCAGCCTTTTGTCTAGCAACAACCTTTAAGCCCAACAAGCTCCATCAGCCTTTTGTTTATTCAACAAACGGCCATATTCTAAGAAGTATGAGGCTAGAATAAATCATTGCAAGAAATAAAAATATTTATGTATTTTCAAAATACCTAATTAACTGCGTTTGGAACTATGCCCGATATTCAAGTGAGTTTTTTTAAGATAGAATGTCAACCATTTATACTGATTTTGACGTTTCAAACCTAACTCATTCGGTAACACTATCGAGAAACAAACCAATTACTGTGAAAAACCTCATTCAACTAGGTTTTAAACCCAAGACTATAAATATTTTAAATCCTAACCCACCCACGCCATTTTTTTTTTGAGAACGACCAACTAAGTAACGCCGGGTACTCCGTATGCGGCCCCCAACGGCTATAGGTAGCCCGAGCCGGCCACGAGTCCGGACGGACGGAGCCCCTAGCGGTCCCCCTATTGAGGGATTCCCCGGATAAAACCCGACCCCACGCCCGCCAAACAGCACGACAGCGAGGGGCCGGTAAAACCGGGTGAGATCAGGATTCGAACCCCTGGCAAGCCAAGTTCATCGCTCATATCTAACATATAAATTGGTGATAGTAAGGTTTGATCCCCCTACCTCTCACTAGTAAAGTAAATACTCTACCATTACCATTGAGCCATTGAACCAAACTAAAATCATTTCAATTACTTTTCCAGTTTTCCGGAAAAGAAAAAAATAAAAAAAAAATGTGATATATAAATGTAGACATAAATAGGAGAGGTTTTAGCTGTAGCCAACAAGGTGTTCTCTAGAGCACCACATCCATCCATTAACCACTCACCTTATCCCTCAATCTACAACCCCAATTCCACCATAACCATAATCATACCCATGGCTTCTTCATGTTCTTCTTCACTCATAGGCATCTTCCCCAAGAACCCATCACTGGACCACCTCACCCGCAAGCTCACCACCCCACTCCACCTCCCTCGGTCCACCGATAATAAGCCCCATTTCACCTCAATTAAAGCCCAGCCCAGACCCACTCACAAAACCAGTTCTGGGTTTGTCACATCGGCCACTGCCACACCGAATAACATACTCAGTGAGAAGGCGTTTGAGGGTTTTGGTGGGTTTGATGAGGGTAATTCGGAGGATGAGTTTTATGATGATGTGTCTGAAAACGAGTCTTTAGTTGGTGAAGATGGTGCTGGTGATGATGATGAACTGGCGATTACGAAATTGGGTTTGCCGAAAAGGCTGGTGCAGGCTCTTGAGAAAAGAGAGATTACTAGGCTCTTCCCAATTCAAGTAATGATTTTTATTAATTTTTTTACTCTTTTTTTTTGTTATGTGTTTATTATTATCATTATCTTGTTAATTTGGAATTGGTGTTACTGTGTTAGTTTTGAGATGCAACCTTATCACTTTAGCACTTATCTGTGACTGCTAATATTAATGTTTTAATTTGTATTTTAAGTTTTAACATAGTGTGTGTGCGTGTGTGCGCGCACTAGTTGTTTGCCTATGCAGATGTATGAGTCACTGTAACTTGTAAGCATGTTGGTTTCTATTGTTGTTCAAAGGAAGAAAGTTCAAATTTTAGTTGGTTTTTATTAAATTTGAGATTTTTTGATGCACAACTACTGATAACACAAAATGGTGTGAAACCTATGGTAGCAAAAAGTTCATTATAGACATTTTTAACCAAAAGTCGTATACTTTACCGCATATTGACTTTTTTACTTCCAGTATTTTCAAGTCAAATATGTGTTGACTTGTTTTTGTTTCAATCGTGTAGAGAGCTGTCTTGGTCCCCGCATTAGAAGGTAGAGATATTATTGCCCGTGCCAAAACTGGAACAGGAAAGACGCTAGCTTTTGGGATTCCTATAATCAAAAGACTTACCGAAGACGATGAAGAAAGAATTGCTCCGAGGTACTTATAATCCAAGTTTCTTTCCTTTTCTTTTCATCTTCATTCTAAAACATCTTATAAATGATAACTAAAATGACATGTTGACTTTGATCACTAATTGCTTTCTTATACATATTTTTAACATAAAGGCGTGGTCAACGACTTCCTAGAGTCTTAGTACTTGCACCAACAAGGGAACTAGCAAAGCAAGTGGAAACAGAGATCAAAGCGTCGGCCCCATATTTAAGCACGGTTTGTGTGTATGGTGGCGTTTCATATTCTTCACAACAGAATGCTTTGTCTCGTGGGGTTGATGTGGTGGTTGGCACACCTGGAAGACTTATTGATCTTATTGGAAGCAATAGCTTAAAGTTAAGCGAGGTTCAGTTTTTGGTTCTTGATGAAGCTGATCAAATGCTTGCTGTTGGTTTTGAGGAAGATGTGGAACATATTTTGGAAAAGCTTCCGTCTAAGAGACAAAGCATGCTTTTCTCTGCAACTATGCCTGGCTGGGTCAAGAAATTGTCAAGGAAATATTTGAATAATCCGTTGACGATTGATTTGGTAAGTTTATACTTTATAGTGGTATTTGGATTATATTATAGCTTTTGTCTAATAAAAATATTGTTTTTGTTGAACCTAAAAAGGTTGGTGATCAAGATGAAAAGCTAGCAGAGGGTATTAAGTTATATGCTATACCAACAACCTCAACTTCAAAGCGGACAATACTCGGTGATCTTGTCACGGTATGAGGACTTAATTCTTGGATCTTTATTGTGTAAAGATCAAGTCTAGAATCTAGAATTCTTATAATGTAAAGATGAAAACTTGAATCTTTATTCTGTAAAGATCAAATCTTGTATCTTGAATTTTTATTTTGTAAAGATGAAAATTTGAATCTTTACTATGTAAAGATTATATCTTGAATCTTGAATTATTTTATCTGTAGGTATATGCAAAGGGTGGGAAGACTATTGTTTTCACTCAGACCAAAAGGGATGCTGATGAGGTGTCAATAGCATTGACCAATAGTATAACTTCAGAGGCATTACACGGTGACATATCTCAACACCAAAGAGAAAGAACATTGAACGGCTTTAGACAAGGAAAGTTCACCGTGCTTGTTGCTACCGATGTTGCTTCTCGTGGCCTTGATATTCCCAATGTTGACTTAGTAAGTTTGCCGTCGTTTGGCCAACAAAAGACACATCCAAGCACTATCTTTAACATGTCTTTTCTTTCTAGGTTATCCACTATGAACTACCAAACGACCCTGAAACCTTTGTGCACCGATCGGGAAGAACGGGGCGTGCAGGGAAGGAAGGCACGGCTATTCTGATGTTTACAAATAGTCAAAGGCGGACAATTAGGTCTCTTGAACGCGATGTCGGGTGCAAATTTGACTTTGTAAGCCCTCCAGCTGTTGAAGATGTTCTGGAATCCTCTGCTCAACAAGTTGTTGCTACACTCGCGGGCGTTCATCAAGAATCTATTGAGTTCTTCACTCCAACTGCACAAAAACTTATTGAAGAACAAGGTGCTGGTGCTCTAGCTGCTGCTCTTGCACAATTGAGCGGGTTCTCAAAGCCTCCATCATCCCGTTCACTTATTTCACATGAGCAGGTGGTTTGTTTTAACCATTTTGCGTGAGCTTGAAGCTTGTTTGATATCTGTAATGTGGAATCTTTATCTTTATTTTGATTTTATTGCAGGGTTGGACTACATTGCAATTGACTCGGGATCCCGCTTTATCAAGAGGGTTTATGTCGGCCAGAACTGTGACGGGATTCTTGGCTGATGTTTATGTCACTGCTGCTGATGAATTAGGAAAGATACATATTATTGCTGATGAAAGGGTGTGCTTTTGTTATTTATTTATGTGAGGTGATTAATGCGTCTTCTTTCCTGTTGGTTTGTTTTATGACATTTTATATGTTTTATCAGGTTCAAGGAGCGGTTTTTGATCTTCCAGAAGAGATTGCCAAAGAGCTTTTGAATAAGGACTTGCCACCTGGCAACACTATTACAAAAATTACAAAGGTATGGTCTGTTTACTTTTTAGAGGCGCATAGCACATACGTGATGTGCTGCTCTATTTTGATCCTAATTTTGACCAGTTTTGACACAGAAGTAGAGTTGTCCAAAAAGTTTTGGTCGAAAACTTTGAACCGAGCTGGCTCAGTTTGTAAATGAGCCGAGTCCCCAGGGTTCCATCTGCTTGTTGTCCCGCTCGTTGGCTCGCTCAATTGGGTTAAACCCCAAATTCTTGTATTTATATAAATGATAATAATAATAATAATATAACTTATATAAATAATGAAAAAAAAGGTTGAAAAAACAAACCCCGCATATATTGAATCTGCCTCTCAAGTCTTTAAAAAAGTTGAAAAACAAGCAAAAGTAATATGTATAATGTTATATTACTATATAGTCTGTTGGTTATAAATTTTGTATTATCTGTATGGTAAAAATACATTTTTTTCTTTTGCATATCATGTAAAAGCAATTACAAAAAAAAATAAAAAAATAAATAAATAAAAAGATAGCAAGCCAGCTCAACGAGCCTCGAGCTGGCTTGAGTTTATTACGAGCCTAGCTTGAGCTCGCTCTTTCAGTTCGTTAAAAAAACAAGCGGAGATGAATTGGCTCGTTTAAGTGCGAGCCCAACCCAACCTGTTAGGCCTGGCTCGTTCACAGCCTTATCAAGAAGTACACAAAGCGCCTTTTAAAACCAAGTTTTAAATACTATGATCTATGTGTTCTGATTTATTGGATTACTGATGTATGACTTGGTGGTATTTGCAGTTGCCTGCGTTGCAAGATGATGGTCCTGCAGGTGACTTTTATGGTAGGTTTTCGAACAGAGAGAGAAGTTCACGGGGGACAGGTTCAAGAAGGGATAGCTCGCGTGGTGGTTGGGGAGGCGGCAGTCGGTTCTCGTCAGATGACGATGGGGATAGTTACAGGCGAGGTGGTAGGAGTGGCGGAAGCAGTTGGTCTAGAGGCAGTTCTAGAAGTGGTGGCGGTGGTGGCAGTGATTGGTTAATTGGTGAAAGACGGTCTTCACGCACCCCTTCGTTTGGGACTAGGGGCTCGGGCTCTCTATCTCGCTCAAGGGACAGGTACTAAATTATTTGCCTATTTTTGGAACTTACTTAAATAACTAATAATAAATGTTAAATGATAGGAATTTTGATGGTGCATGCTTTAACTGTGGACGGTCTGGACACAGGGCATCGGAATGTCCCAAGAAGCAAGATTACTAGTTTGCCCCTCAGTCCTGTTTAGAGCCCGTACGTTCATAGATCTATTTTAGGCCTCGGTGCTGTGTTTAGCCGGCTTCTGGACATGGGTAAAAGGTTTAAAAGAAACGAGAATTGGCATACGCGTTAGATAGCTTTAGGTTGCAGCATCACTTTTGTTTCCAGTGTTTTGGCAGCATTTTGAAGATCATGATATGTTGACTCGATTATAACTTATGTGGATTGCTATTTCTTGTAATTTTTCTTGGAACTATATGCTATATATGGAGTATTATATGTTGATTGAGATTGTGATATTGGACTAAGTTGTATGAAACCAAGGCGTTACTTTGAGCACTTCATCCTCGAAGCAAACTAAACCATAGCATTGACATTTGGTTAAGGATTTTTAAATGGGTGGCTTGTTTTAGCTGCAATCTAGCCTTTTCTATGTAGCTGTTTCCTATCGAAGGAAACCCATACAGCCTAGACGTTTCAGCCAAGTGTTACCTTCTGAACTGTCTTGTTTTTGGTGAAATCCCTATACAAAAACGCTTTCATGTTTATTTTGGCTTTTCCTATTGGTCAATTATTATTTTAGTGATTTTCTAAAAAAAGTTAAAAAAAATCTAAATAATAGTCTAATCCAGTGTTACCAAATAGTAAACAACGCCAAATCACAATACTATAGATTCTTCTTAGTAAGCATAATCTTCAGTCTCATTAAAATGAACAAAAAAACAAAAGAATTCACTGATAATATTTTACTTCGCATACATAATTAGATCTCATGTAATCACAGCTTTCAAGTTCTGGTCCAAATTCTTCATCGTCAATATTTGTTATCTTGTACCTTTTACCCTTTTAAATAAACCCACAAAACTATAAGTCACAAAAAGAATTACAATGCCCATCCAGCATCTCAAGGTTTCCATGGTGCTGGTGGTGGCGGTGGAGCCGGAAACATTGGCGGCACAGCTGAAAAAATAGTGTTTTTATCAATCTTAGTTGTCCTGTCACCCGATAGTGCCACCAGGGCTGCAACTGGACCTCCATTTCCAGCAAGAGTCGGCTCGGTGTAATTATAGTTACTGCGCACGTCATGGAAACCATCGTGTTTGTCGGGCCCCGCAACCATCGCGCCAATGATGGTGTGCGGGTTTGGTTTTTTAGTGTCCCGCCATTTGTACCCACCTTTACAGTTGTATTTCACTTTGTCTTTGGGGATTGATGCGCCTCTATGGTGGACGTGCTTTGGGTAGTGGTTCCCGTAACCGACAACATAACTCATCTTTCTTGGGTTCTTGCCAAGAATGTAGTCAATCTGCATATTAACAAAGAAGTTATTACATGCAACTGATAAGTGCGGGTTGGGTAACGGATCAAAACGGGTTGGGTTGACAAGAAAACAGATTTTGACACTTTTTCATAAACAGGTCCTGAGTTAATAATAATTATTAAACAGGATTAATGAGTTAAACTTCGTTAATGTTCATTAGTTTATATTCATTTGTTCACGTCTGGTCATTAAAGGTTTTTTCATATATTGTTTTCTAACTTTTAGTTTATAATGTCTAAGTATAAACAAATAATTATGTCAAGTACTTAACTTTATATTTATTTTGGAAATTAATATATGTTCGCTTGTTTTCATTTGTGCTCATTTATGCCTATTTTTTGTTTGTTTATGAAATTAATGAACGAACACGAACAGAACGATTTCTTTAAATTAAAAAATAAACAATAAATTGCGTCAATTTTGTGTTAGCGAACCGTTCATTCGTCCAATAAATGCTTAACGAACACAAACAGGGCCTCGTTCGGTTTGTTTACAGCCCTATCAATAGTTAATTCCTTATTGAACCGTTTGAGAAACAACCCAACCCATACCAACCCTTTTACAGTAAGCGGGTCAAGACTGCCACCTATAGTAAGTTCATACCTGGCTCTCTGCAAATTTACGCAGTTCATTCGTCGAGTAAAAGTTGGGCCCACAATACCACCCGGGAGTATCAGCAGCATCAAGATAATCACTATAAAGTGTAGCCAAAAACGCTGCATTCACCACATACTGAAGAGGCTGCGGTCTACCATGATTTAACTGTATCAACCCTCCTGCAATTAACAACAATTTAACATTATAATTATTACCTGTATTATCATTGTAAATTCAAGAACCCGCTGACCTCGTGTTCTGTTAAAACTATTGAAGTATGGAAGATATGAACACATGATTATGCTCGTTTGGTTATGAAATGTCCTCAATGTCTCTTCATACGGATAACCAGGACTCAAAAACAATCTCAATCTAGTAAGCAGTACCTAGCAAGATTAATAATAAGTTATAAAGCATGTGCTATCAAAATTTTAATTATCAACATACTTACTTGAGCTCCAGTAAGCTTATTATCCCAACTAAGAACACCATAATCGGGCCCACCCCAGAATGCACCAGCATGTTTAGCAAGTTTCGGGTGACTCGCAAGGTAAAGATATGACGAATTACCCGTTGCATAATACATCCAAGCTCCGCCCCACACAAACTCATCCCAATACATACTAGAATTATAAAATGTTGCAGCATCTGAACCACCAGTACTATAACTACCGCGTTGATCACGAGCGAACTTCCAAAGAGTTGCAGCCCCGTGCACCAGTTTCTTTGAATAAGCCTTATTATCCTTGAACACAATCGATGCAGAAGCTAAAGCTGCAGCCATTTCGGCAGCAAGATCAGAACAGCTTGAGCATTCGGTCACAGGTCGAGGGTAGTCAATATCCTCGGGTCTCATCCAACAACTATGATCATTTGGATCACTCGTCCCACCTGATGTGTCACCCTTTCCAACCTGCAAATTAAAACCAAAATCCAAAGGTTTAATGGTAATTATTTTCTGTCATTCAAACTGCTATAAAACATTATCTACCTGAGCTACAATTTGGCTGACTGAATCAGCAGTGGAATTAAAAGTTTTGAGAAAGTAATCAGTGCCCCATTTAATAATCTCCTTAACATGATTAAGCTCACCCGCAGCCTCATACTTAGCACTGTATTCGATCACACTCCAACTTAACATGGTCATGGCAAAAGCTTTCGGGAAATGAAACTTTATCGCATCTCCAGCATCATAATACCCACCCACCAGATCCTTCAACACCGCCCCCGATTTATCCGACTTCCCATCATTCAAACACGAGTTACCCCTCCATGATACATTATTATGCCTCGGCAGTCTTCCAGCTGCACAAATACCAATCATACCATTAACATTCATCTTCACGCGCTTCAAACTTTAAAAAAATTTCATCAAATACTTGGTATGCACCCCTAACTACCAAAAAAAAAATAAATAACAAAAACAAAAAAAACACAACATTTAATTCAAATAAAAAATAATTTTGGGTAAACGCATTTATGCAATTAATTATGCAACTGAATCTACAGTCTTTTCTTCTTTTTTTAAGCCAATTTTAGTTTACCACCTTTTATACGCCTCTTGTGACTGAATCTACAATCTATGCCCTAACAATAAACACTTGGTATGCATCTCAAATTACCAAAAAAATAATAATAATAATAATAATAATTCAAATAAACAAATGATTTTGGGTAACTGCAATTAAATCTACAGTCTATACCCTAAAGATAAACAGATCAGAATTCAAAATCATAAAGATCTAACCTAATTAAAAAAAACTTAAATTTTTACATGCTTCAATAAAAAAGCTTTTCATCAAACACTTGGTGTGCATCCCAAAATACCCAAAAAAAAAAAACAATTTAATCCAAATAAAAAAATAATTTTGGGTGAAACCAATTATGCATTATGCAACTAAATCTACTCACTATACCCTAATAACAAACAGATCATAATTCAAAATCATAAAGATCTAATTAAAAACCAAAAAAGCTTACATTTTTGGGCATTAAAGAACATAAGAGCCTTCTGCAACGCAACAGTATAATTATCAGCCGGCGGCGGGTGTTTATGATGCCTAGGCACAGTCTTAACAATCAACGTGACAAACCCAGCTATAAATCCGGCAGCTAACAATATTCCAACCGTCCAAACAAAGATCTTCCGGCTGACAACAATACACCCAAGATCCACATACTTCTTCTTCTTCTGTTCTCCAGGACCCAGCAGCCAGCTCTACTGCGTCTCGTCTAATCGCCGTGACAATGCCGCCCGGTCG
This sequence comes from Bidens hawaiensis, assembly GCF_021521415.1. Taxonomy (NCBI): domain Eukaryota; kingdom Viridiplantae; phylum Streptophyta; class Magnoliopsida; order Asterales; family Asteraceae; genus Bidens; species Bidens hawaiensis. Next base: position 270,639 of record NW_027492925.1, on the reverse strand, counting down.
AACTCGTTCAAGTTTCGGCTCCGGTCGTCGTCGGTGGCGGAGTCGGCGGTGTTGATTTCTAACGGGCCGCCCCATGGATCTCGGCCGTACATACTCATGGTTGGATTTGTTCAGTTAGGTTTGGTGAGAGCAGGTGGTGCTGAAGACTGGAGTAAAGTGGACAGTGGAGACGGTGGCAATAATAATACTAATGAATAATGCAATGTGCCGTTGATGGATTTGCTGTTTTATTCCTTTCATTTAATGCAACTTCTTTCTGCCAATAATAAAATATTCTTATTATTTTATTGTTTTCTTCTTTTAAGAAAAATAAATAGCTCATTTCTTTTTTAAATTTATTTATTTAATCTCTTTTGGAACGGCCACTTTATTGAGTGTTAAACTACCATTTTTCTTAAATTCAGAGAGGCATGTTGCCCTATTATAATAAGTCTATGTTGTATTAGTCGGACTCATGCTGCTTTCAGAAATTGGCTTGGACGTTCCCCGGATAACCATGCCGTTATTTGTCACTTGACAGCCATTGTGCCGAGCAGAATCTCTAACGTAACACACGATAAGACGAAAACCCGAGTGAGCTCAAAATTTGAACTGATAACCTAGCAAAACGTACCTCAATCTTTAGCACTTTTAATTGGGGGTGTGTAATTGAACCGACATGTTTTTCTTTTATTTTTCACATAAAATGAGTCCACGTGGCTTTGGCAGTTTGGCATATCACAATTTCCAAATATTAAAAAAAATACACACACATACAAATATAAATCTACTCAATTTGGTAATATTAAAGCATCTACATTTGTCTTAATGTTTAAAGTGCATTTTTTTTATGAAAATATTTGAAATTATGTCTCTTATCCTCTTAAATATAATAAATTTTGATGATGCAATGCAACATTTAACCTTTATGCAAGTAAGCTTTATATAATCTTATTTTAAAAAATTTATTGGATAATGAGTTTACTTAAAAAATAACGTTAGTAAATTGGAATTGAGTTATACGATTATTTGTATATTGTAATTGAGTTAACGATTATTTGTATGTCTAAGATGCGTTCCAAACCATTATTGTATAGAAATGATAAAATATGTTGATTTACTGAGTCTTGATGATCTTTTCATGTTTATTTTATTTGGTATATATTGATTTTATCACTTGTTTTTCTTATTATGTAATAATATTTATTTTCTGTTATTTACACTTAATTAATGTCATTAAGCAATATTTAACATGACAATACCTATTTAACTGAATATATGTGTAATAAACGAAACGTAATTCAAGAGTTTTAGGAAACGTTACCTGCAAGTTTAATAAGAACACAAGTTAGACTAAAATTCTTATGCCCATTTAAGATAGAGAACAAGTTAGACAAAAATTCTTGCCATTCAAAAAAAAAATCTTACAAAAATCATAAATGGGTTGGTCGAATACTTGGGTATTGACTATTGAACGGTTGGTGGCAACAAAAAATGTGTATATATATAAATGGTTATAACAAAAATTCTACTTTTTATACACCTATAACAAATTTAGAACAATATTAATCGATATAACCATGTGCCTATCCATTGTATTGTCGGCTTATCACGTATCAATCTAACTTTCGTCAAGACCATGCAATTAATTAGTCACATTATCTCACTTATCAAATTTGCATTTGCATATTATCATGAAAGGTCTTTTAATATAACTCTTGAAACGTCTTTTAGTATAACTCTCTATGATATTGTATGATAAGTAATGTGTCCTTCATTTGTAATCGACATCTAATCTAATCTAACTTTACTAATAAAAGAAAATAATGAGAATGATGTGGCAATCCCATATTTATTATTTGTCTAATCTCTCTTCTCATTCATTCTACCTATCCATAGTTTATGAGCAAAACCATTTTGACAAACGGGTTATACTTTCTAATCTTTCATATCATTCATCTTATATATCTATGGGTCATGAGTCACAATAATTTTGGCAAATGATTTATAATTTATTTTATAATTCTCTAATTCCTCATATTATTCATCTTTTATATCCATGGGTCACGGTCAAAACAATTTTGACAAATGGGTTATAATTTCCCTTTTAATTTTCTAATATCTCATCTCATTCATTATAGTTATAATGAGTCAAAACAATTTTAACAAATGTTGTACATTGTTGTAATGGGTCATCTCATTCTAATTTGTAAATTTGAGACTATGGACTTCTTATTATTTGTTGTATATGTTTTATTCTCTTCTTAACTTTAATTTTGTTCATTTGTTTTAAATAGCATGTCTTATTTATTTTTATTATTTAACAAATCCCGTGTAATACACGGGGTTCAAAAGCAAGTGCTAAATATTCCACCTTTTTTTATTACCGGTAACATGTAATTACCAAAATTGACATTATAACGAAGCAAAACAACAAATTAAAAAATGTTTCCCAAATAGGAGCCAAGTTTTAAGTGCTTTTGAGCCAAATTTTTATTGAATATTATTAATAGTTGGTTCACATGCGAGTTTAATGGTTTCTAGAGACTATGAGCTAAAATGAAACAATTTTTTTAATAAACTTGAAACCAACGAATGAATAAGTCATGCATAATTTTTGTATTTAGCTCTTTTAGTTTACTAGTAAGAAAGTGGGTACTTTAAGCATGCTTTTGAATTTCAGGTTATGGAGCATTAAAGATACATAATTGAAGCTTGGTGTTGTAACGCCCCAAATTCTCGTAAACGCTGTTGCTCAGTGTGCATATTAAAGTGGTTATACGAAACTATTAATGGAAAGTACTTTGGGAGCTAAATAAATATGTAAGGAAACATGAAGGGGCTATCGTGAAAATATGAAATTAATTCACTTTCTAAGATATATGTTCATGAGTGGAGAACCCTAATAAAAAAAGAGAGATTCTTTCGTGGAGCAGAAGAAATAGGACACGGCAACCACTGCACATATATATTCATTATAGAGGACAGTCGACATATACATATTATTATTCTTTTCGGGAGGAGCTTTGGGATTCGGAAGTCCATTGAAGAATTTGTGTTATTTTCGTGAGACTTGGAACAAAGTACACAGCAGCAGACATCGTTCATATTATTAAATTTGTTTGGGTTTTGAAAGCAGCCACAAGTCAATTTCTTTTAAAGGTGTTCGGGTTCATACCTACTCATTCAAATACGGTTCTCTTGTTTTTAAATCTTATTATGAACTTGGGTATTGAACTTATTTATTTTATTATTGTTTTGAAATGATTATCGACTAAACCCTTTTTAGTTGCCTAGGCTTTGAATAAATATTTGTTGACTTTTGGTTTGCTTGTCGGTATTGGGTTATTGGTGTTGGACTAATATTATTGTAATAGACTTTTTGATGTTTTTAAGATGAATATGCATGCTTAATATTAAATTACTTTTATTTAATAGTTCCATATGTGTCTTTGTGAAAGTCTTTCATGTGTAGACGCATATTAGGTTACCTACTGTGTGTTCGTAACTAGTTTATGGTTTATAGTCGACATAATCCATAGGAACTATTATTTGAGGGTTTAGAGATTTTAAGTGTTCTGCCTATCTTGAGACTGAGAGGTAATAGATAGTTGGGGTTGTCTTATTCATTAGGCGGTTTGGGTATAGATTACACGAGAGTGGATTTCCCCCTTATTGTCTTTTGATTTTTGCTATCCTAAGTCTTTTTAAGCATCTTTAGGTTACTCCTTACGTCCCTTACACTCCCGGATGTATTGTGATTAGTGAGACTGAGAGGTGATCTAGTCATTAGAGTACTTTAATATTGTTGGAGAGACTGAGAGATAATCCAACCAATCGGTTTGCATCATACGCCCCTTAGGTATTCCTTTTAGGTGACACCCAGAGAATGATCAGGGATCCACTAGGATGTTTAGGGCGTCGTACCTTTAGATCCCGGTTCCATCACAATTTCCATAGCCGATAAGCATCCAAGATTTACAAATAGGATTTCAAACCTAGGTAACGTCTTTCTCATTAGTGGTTTTCATCCAAGTCTTAGAATTTTAAGTTTAATTTATTAGTTCACTTTAGCTTAATTAATTAGTTTAATTAATTATTAGTTTAAAAATAAAATAAATAAATAAAATAAAAAAAATCCAAAAATAATCATTTTATTAATTATTAATATTAGCTTATAGAATCTAGTTTCATTAATTTAATTAGTGTCTCTAGGGTTCGATATTCCCGGACTTTCCATAGCTATTCTACACCCGATAGGTTCACTTGCTTGTTGCTAGTGGTTTGGTTTAGGGTATTCTAGGTTTTTATTACTCGTTGTGCTAGGTTGATTTATTGCATTATTTTTATACCACTTTTAGGCACATCAAGTTTTTGGCGCCGTTGCCAGGGACACTTTGTAATTGGCGAATTAGATTCTATTTGCTTTTTCTTTGTTTTTAGTTTTAGTTTAAATAATTAGATTTTATTTTATTTTATTGCTTAATTGCTCTTAATTGCTATCTGTGCTTTAGGGATAAGTTTGGGTCCTCACTATTTTATCTGTTTTTCAGCGTATGCGACGTTCTCGTTCACTAGGACCACCAGAGTTCACTGTTTCTGACGAACCCGAGAGAGATTTTCGTGAGCGCCGTAGGGAGCTTCGGGAGATTACACGTGCTCTACGCAAAAGCAAGGTACACGTTTCAGATTCCACTTTAGATATGGGTGACGTTATTCCCCCTAGGCGTACGGTTCACTCGAGAGCGAATGAGGGGGTTATGGGTAGACGGTCTGCTATCACACGTCCAGCGATGCCTGATGCTAATAACTGGCATATTCCGCCCAATGTCATGAATTCTATTACTAATTCCTCCCCATTTCACGGACTTGAAGACGAGGACGCGCCGGGCCATCTAAACAAATTCACTCGCATCTGCGACACTTTTCATATCGCCAACGCCACTCGTGCTTCTATTTACCTTCATCTTTTTCCATTTTCTCTTGAGGGTCGAGCTTCATCGTGGTTGGAAAACCTACCCCCTGGGTCCATCACTACCTGGGACGAACTTCAAGATAGATTTCTAAAGAAGTATTTTCCGCCATCTAAAGCCTCGCGACTTCGTGATCAAATCTACTCCTTCCGCATGAACCCTGACGAGTCGTACCATTTGGCTTGGGAAAGGTTCCATAATCTGCTTAGTAGATGCCCCCAGCATGGTCTGTCTGAATGGGCCGTAGTCGAGAAATTCTATAACGGGCTGACTTTTGAGATGCAGCAGAGATTCAACACGTCAGCTGGAGGGGACATGTTAGAGAAGCTGGATATAGATGAGTGTGAGTCGATGTTTGAGAGCTTCGCCTTAGCCGAGCAGCGGGGGCCGTCCGCCCGAGGTACTTCTAAGACCACCACTTCTTCCCCTCGAGGCGCCCATCAAGTCTCGAATGATACTAGCATCACGGTTGCCTTAGAGGCAATTCAAAGGGAAATTAAGGACTTGAAGAAGGTTGTTAATAGGTGCGAGATCTGCCGAGGAAGGCACGACACGGTTGATTGTCCGGTCGATCAGCAGGAGCAGGTGGACTACTTGGGAAATCAGAATAGAGGACCGAATGCTTACGGGAACCCAGGATGGAGGAACAGCTCCAACTATGGTTGGAGGTCGGGAGGTAATGCTCAGGGCTTTCAGCCGAGGCAGGAGCAAAGTCAAGTTAGAGATACAGAGGTGGCAGGGAGTTCGAGTGCAGGGAAGAGCAGTGGTATGGACCCAGATCTTAAGGAGTTTCTATCCAAGCAATCTACCATGCTTTCCCACCTTATTGATAGAGATAATAACACACAAAATAGACTGGCTGAGCACGACACCTTATTGAAGAACCATCAGTCGTCAATTTTGGAGATGTCTCGAAAGATGGATGAGATGATGAAGCATATGCTACCTAATAAGCAGGTCGGAGCGTTTCAGGGCAGCACCGAGCTTAACCCGAAGGCACAGTTGAATGCGGTGACCACCCGTAGCGGTAGAGGAAGCGATAGAGAGCAACCACCGGCAGATGATGAGGAGCCGGTGGACGAGGAGATAGAGATGGAGGCTCCTGTGAGGACGCACGAGAAGCGAGCCCCAGGAAGTACCGCGTCAAACGGCGAGTCTCCTGCGAAGAAGGTTGCTGAGAAGAAGATTGAAGAGAAGAAGAGTCCCGAAGTCGATCTTACTCGAGTTCCGTATCATGCTCGTCTTCTGCGGCAGAAGTATGTGGAGGAATATGGACATTTCTTGGACATGTTTAAACAGCTTAAAATCAATCTTCCGTTTGTCAAAGCACTCCAGCATATGCCTAAATATGCTAAATTCTTAAAAGATCTTCTTTCGAATAAGAAGAAGCTGGAGGGGCTGTCGACCGTATGTCTAAATGAAGGATGCATAGCGGTAGTCCAGAACAAGCTGCCGGAGAAATTAGCAGACCCGGGTCACTTCACGATCCCGTGTTTGTTTGGCAGCTCGACTGAGAGCTACGCGTTGGCCGATTTAGGTGCTAGCATAAATCTGATGCCATATTCTCTTTATAAAAAGCTAGACCTAGGCGAGCCGGTCCCAACACGCATGAGTTTATCCTTGGCCGATCGTTCGGTCAAATATCCGCGGGGAATCGTGGAAAACGTACTCGTTAAAGTCGATAAATTCGTTTTCCCTGTGGATTTTGTTATTCTTGACATGGAGGCTGACGATCAGGTCCCGCTCATTTTGGGACGACCCTTCCTGCGTACTGCTAAAGCGCTTATTGACGTCTTCGACGGCAAAATTACACTTCGTGTAGGGGAGGAGAACGTCACCTTTGATGTCGTCAAATCGATGAGAAACTCCAGTAGTCAAGACGATTCCGTTTACTTTCTTGACACGTTCATATCCCAGTTCGAGCGCTGTCTTGAGTACATCTCTGGAGCAGATTTGCTCAATCAAGAGGACGAGGTTGATGTTCCCCCGGAGCATGACCTGAGCATTCTTGCTAGCTCACCTTCTGAATACCTCGAGGTGTTCACGGTTTCCGATAGCACCGAGGGACCGAAGGAGAGACCATCGATTGAGGCACCACCTTCCCTTGAGCTTAAAGAGCTACCTCCTCATTTGGAGTATGCTTTCTTGGACGGTGAGGCCGATTTGCCCGTCATCATTTCTTCTCGGTTGACGGATGATGAGAAGTCGAGGTTGGTTGATGTGCTTAAGGCACACAAACAGGCTATTGCGTGGAAACTTATGGACATTCAGGGCATCAGCCCGAACTTTGGCACGCACAGGATACTCATGGAGGATGAGTACAAGCCTGTAATCCAATCTCAGAGGAGGCTCAACCCTAACATGTCGGAGGTGGTCAAGAAGGAGGTTATCAAACTCCTCGACGCTGGCCTGATTTATCCCATCTCTGATTCTTCATGGGTGAGTCCTGTTCAGGTCGTCCCTAAGAAGGGAGGGATGACAGTTGTCACTAACGAACGTAATGAGCTTATTCCGACTAGGACCACAGGTTGGCGGGTTTGCATTGACTACAGGAGGCTTAACGATGCTACTAGGAAAGACCACTTTCCTCTTCCGTTCATCGATCAGATGTTGGAGCGTCTGTCGGTACGACAGTTCTACTGTTTTCTTGATGGATTTTCAGGTTATTTCCAGATCCCAGTCGCGCATGAGGATCAGGAAAAGACCACCTTTACATGCCCATACGGTACCTTCGCGTAAAAACGTATGCCTTTCTGGTTATGTAATGCTCCAGCTACTTTCCAGCGTTGCATGGTAGCGATATTCCAGGACATGATCGAGAGTTCCATGGAGGTCTTCATGGACGATTTTTCGGTATATGGGGACTCTTTTGATCAATGTCTTTCTAATCTTGAGAGAATGATGAAGCGGTGCATAGATACGAAGTTGATGCTGAATTGGGAGAAGTGCCACTTCATGGTGACTGAAGGCATTGTGCTCGGGCACAAGATTTCACGAGACGGTATTGAGGTAGATAGAGCTAAGATCGACACCATCAGTAGACTTCCTCCACCGACTAGTGTGAAATCCGTTCGTAGTTTTCTCGGGCATGCGGGTTTTTATCGTAGGTTCATCAAAGATTTTTCTAAGATCTCCCGGCCCATGACTCACCTTCTAGAGAAAGACATCACATTCGACTTTGATGCTGATTGTCTAAAGGCATTTGAGTTTCTCAAGGGGCAGCTGGTTAACGCCCCTATCTTAGTAGCACCCGACTGGAGCTTACCCTTAGAGCTCATGTGCGACGCAAATGATTTTGCAGTCAGTGCAGTTCTAGGTCAGCGGAAGGACAAGCACTTCCATCCTATCTATTACGCGAGCAAGACCCTCAATGATGCTCAAGAGAATTACACGACTACCGAGAAGGAGCTTCTAGCAGTGGTCTTCGCGTTCGACAAATTCCGTTCTTATCTTGTGCTGTCCAAAACCATCGTTTATACTGATCATGCGGCATTGCGATACCTGTTTGCCAAGAAAGATGCCAAGCCTCGTTTGATACGATGGATTCTCTTGCTTTCCGAGTTTGATATTGAGATTAGAGATAAAAAGGGAGCGGAGAATGTTGCTGCGGATCACTTATCACGATTGGAGGATCCGAAGAGAGAGGAGATTAGAGAGTACACCATCGGGGATAGGTTTCCCTACGAGTCGTTGATGATGGTGAGAGTGAGATCTGAGAGCGAGCCAGTTTTGTACGTGAGTGCTGAAGAGGAGGGTCTGTCATGGTTCTCCGACATTGCGAATTATCTGGCCGAAGGAGTGGTGGTCAAGGGCATGAGTTATCAGCAGAGGAGGAAGTTTTTCGCAGATGCCAGCCATTACATATGGGATTCACCGTATTTTTTTCGTGTAGGCGCCGATCGAGTGTTGAGGAGGTGTGTGAGTAGGGAAGAGGGTCGTGAGATTCTTAGACATTGTCATGAGGGTTTGACTGGAGGCCACTATGGTCCGTCTTCCACCGCTAGGAAAGTTCTAGATTCTGGCTTTTATTGGCCATCGATTTTCAAAGACTCACACGAGTTTGTCAGACAGTGTGACGCATGTCAGAGCACTGGTAACATCTCATCCTGTAATGAGATGCCCAAAACCCTATTCAGGTTTGTGAGGTTTTCGATGTTTGGGGCATTGATTTCATGGGTCCGTTCCCCTCTTCTCGAGGGAACCGATACATTCTCGTGGCTATCGATTACGTTTCCAAGTGGGTTGAGGCTCAAGCCTTTCCCACTAATGACGCCCGAGTTGTTATGGGATTCTTGAAGAGGTTGTTCAGTCGGTTTGGTACTCCCAAGGCCTTGATTAGTGATAGGGGCACGCACTTTTGCAGTGCCCAGATGGAGAAGACGTTGGCACGGTATGGGGTCACCCATCATTTGTCCACCGCCTATCACTCACAGACGAGCGGGCAAGTGGAGAACGCAAACCGAGGCAATAAGCGAATTCTAGAGAAAACTGTCGGCAAGAACCGCAAGGACTGGTCCGATAAGTTGGATGATGCGCTTTGGGCTTTCCGCACAGCTTTTAAAACGCCTATTGGGACCACACCCTTTAGGATGGTTTACGGGAAAGCGTGTCATCTACCGGTTGAGTTAGAGCATAGAGCGTATTGGGCGTTGAGATCCGTTAATCTTGACCTGACCCAAGCTGTGAAAAACCGGTATCTCCAAATTCATGAGGTTGAGGAGCTGAGAGATGTTAGGATTAAACGCACACACGAAACCGAACACGACACAAAAGCAGTAAACGAACACGAGGATTTAACGTGGTTCGGTCTAAACTGACCTACGTCCACGGGTGGCAACTAGGTATATCTTTATTGAGTGACCAAATATTACAAGTACATAATGTTGTTTATATAGAGACTGAACTAGGGTTAGTAAATTATTATGCAAGAAATCTAAACCGGGCCGGGCTTGGGCCCGACCGCCCACACCCGTCTCCTCTTTTGACTTCATATAATAAACCGGGCCAACAAGGCCTACGAACCCAACAATCTCCCACTCGGAGGCCTTGAGTACTCTCGTCTGCACTCCTGATTGTACTTCTGTAATCTGAACATTAAACTTCTTCTAGTTGCCACCGCCTTATCATCAATTAACCTGAAGGCCCGTTGAAGCTCCCCGGAGCTCCAACACGTCAGTCACGGCTGAAACTGCCCCTGACCCGTTCTCTGTCCCTACCGGCTCCCACTGTAACGAACTACCGGATCCTGAGATAACCTGAGAACAAACACTCTCCATATTCAGCAAGTAATTCATTGGAGAGACTTTTACAGCTGGAATACTGGTTTTCTTAATCCACTGTCGACCTGGAACTGTAACTGAAACACGACCTGTGCTCCCACTGTCACGATGTCCCCCAACTGATTTAACCTTCCTAGCTCGTTCATCCTGAATCTTCACTTTGGCTCTGGGTTTGTTACTTGCAAAACGAACCTTCTTCTGCCCACGAGATTCTGTGAACCGGATTTTGTCTTTCACCAAAAGTGGATCCACTCCTTTCGATGACATATCGACCATATACAATGAACCCATTTTCTTGCCACGAGCAACCACGAGATTCTCTTTGACTACTTTCCACTGCCCATTCCCGAACTTAACATCGTGCCCTTGGTCATCCAACTGCCCAACTGAAATCAAACGTTTCTTCAAACTTGGAATAACCCTCACGTCTTTCAAAGTCCAAAAAGTACCGGCTGAAGTTATCAAATCAACGTCTCCCATACCCGTAACCTCTAAAATATCATCATTCGCTAGTCGAACTTTTCCAAAATCCCCAAATTTAAGATTCTTCATCGTTTCACTACAGTGAGTGGCATGAAACGATGCACCAGAATCCATCACTCAAGCATCAACGCTACTCTCAACACTACAAACCAAAGCCTCATCACTACTGACCCCGTCATCTGTGTCGTCTTCTGTAACGTTCACCTCTTTCTTACCATTCGGACACTGATTCCTGAAGTGTCCTTTCTCTTTACAACCCCAACATTCAATATCCTTACGAGTCTTAGACTGACTCCTCTTCCTGCTCCCATTGCCTCGCTGTTTTCCCCTACCTCTACCTTCTGTGACTAGCATATTGCCTGATGATTCACCTGAACTTCTACGTCTTGAATCTTCTCCCAGAATCAGATCTCGAATCCCATCGAAAGTAATATTTGTAGACGAACTACAAACTGCAGTCACTGTTTGCGACCAACTGTCGGGCAAAGAGGATAATAACAAGAGGCCTTGAACTTCATCATCAAACTTAATGTCAACTGACACTAAGCGGGACAAGATCGAATTAAGATTATTGATATGAGTTGTAACTGACCCACCCTCTTTCATTCGAGTTGTCACTAGCTCTCTGATAAGATAGACCTTATTCGCTGCCGAAGGCTTCTCATACATGTTGGATAGTGCGTCCATCATACCACGGGCTGTGGTTTCTTTCATGACGTTAAACGCCACATCTTCCGACAACGACAATGTAATACAAGCCCTAGCTTTCTTGTCTAACTTCTTCCAATCTGCTTCTGACAACTTTTCTGGTTTTTCATCCTCGAACACTACATCCAAGTCTTTCTGACATAGTAGTGTCTCAATCTGCATCTTCCACCAACCGAACTTCTGTCCGTCAAACTTCTGTATCGAAACCTTTCCGTCTTCTGCCATAACAATGACTAAAACGAAAAAACTGGATAAAAAACAGAGACAGACACAGCAACACGAGCCTGAACTTAACGATTGTTCTACTGAACTCTGTTAAACAATCAACCTATTTAACGTGCAGCGGAATAACGAACTGTAAATCAGAAACCGAAACTTTAAACTGAAACGATAAACCTGACAAACGCGGTTGGCACTGGTTCTAAGTTTCTTTAAATTTCTTCTGACTTGAAACTGTTCTTCAACGAAAACAGGATCTTGATTCGCTGTTATTGACTCGTACTTTGCAAAGTAGGATCTCGACTCGCAAAACTTCTGCCTTCTTTTCAACCTTCCGGTCGATCGCTGGATACGTCGGCTAGCTGCCAACACCGAAAACCTAGATCGACAACCTGAATCTGACCTGTGGCAACTGGTGGCAGCGAAACCCTAGCAGCAGTTAGCGGTAACGCGGCGGAACCCTAGCCCCGATCACTGGTGCGGCGGCGACACGCGGAACTGGTTCACCGTGTTCTTCGTGTGATCCGAACCTAAGCTCTAGATACCACTTGTTAGGATTAAACGCACACACGAAACCGAACACGACACGAAAGCAGTAAACGAACACGAGGATTTAACGTGGTTCGGTCTAAACTGACCTACGTCCACGGGTGGCAACTAGGTATATCTTTATTGAGTGACCAAATATTACAAGTACATAATGTTGTTTATATAGAGACTGAACTAGGGTTAGTAAAGTATTATGCAAGAAATCTAAACCGGGCCGGGCTTGGGCCCGACCGCCCACACCCGTCTCCTCTTTTGACTTCATATAATAAACCGGGCCAACAAGGCCTACGAACCCAACAAGAGATGAGGCGTATGCGAGATCTTGGAGTTATAAAGAGCGTACGAAGGCGTTGCACGATCGGAAGTTGAAGAAGGTGAAAGAGTTTAAGTGTAGGGATCGAGTGTTGGTTTATAATTCCCGTCTGAAGTTATTTCCAGGTAAACTTAGATCGAGATGGGTAGGACCGTATACGGTCAAGGAGGTGTTCCCACATGGTGCGATTGAACTTCAGGATGTTGATGGGAGCTCGTGGAAGGTGAACGGCCATAGGTTGAAGCATTATATTGGTGGGCCAATTAATTCGGTTTAGAAGGACATGTATCTCCTCGATATCCCTAGGTTGACTGTTTGATAGGGATAGGACTTTGGGTAATGCCGAGTGTAGAGTTTGTATATGTTTGTATTTGTTTTCTGTTATTTTTGTATTTTGAGTCGATTTTTAAGTTTTAGAGTCTGTTTGATGTCTGCTTTGGGTGCTTTGAGTTTTGTTTTGCAGGTTTGGATGCTATCGTTCGTACTCAATCTCCATTCGGGCGAGGGTGTTCTGAGCTTATTTGATTGTGGAGGGGACCCAAAAGCTGCGGCCGCGAATGAAATGCTATACGGTCGTTTTATCAACTTGACTTACGAAGGTCACTGCCTAATTACCAGGGGAGTCTGTTCCATTTTCTTTATACTTTGCTTTATTTTATTTTATTTTATTTCTGCTTTATTTTGGTCTTTTTCCCGTCTCACATTGAGGACAATGTGAAATTTAAGTGTGGGGATGAGAAACTGACGTTTTTTTTTAGGTAGTTTAAAATAATAATAATAATAATAAATAAATAAAATAAAAAGTAATAAAAAAAAATTTGTCCCTTGAATTAAATATTTTGCAACAAAATGGAAAATGATAGAAAAATTGGGGATTGGTTGTTCAAAACTACTAATATATACGAGATAAAAAAAATAGAAAGCGCACTTAATTTGGATGTATCGGTAGGCCCAACTAGCCTTGAAAGGTTTCCCTTGATTATTATAAATATACCTATAATTAAATCATTAAGTTTTGTGGGTTTTCATCTTAGGAAAACAGAAAAACTGAAACGTCTAAGGTATTGAAAAGCACCAGTGTAGGTTAAAACCTTGTAAATCTTAAAATTTGATTTCATCTACATAAGTATTGAGCATATAAATATATAAAGCTGAAAAAAAAATCCAATAATTTAATGTGTCTCCCTCTGGGATAGTGACTTGGAGATGACATCAATGGATAAGGATCGATAAAAATAATAAATAAAATCCAACAACCTATGTGTTTTCTTTCGAGTTGGTAGCTTGACTGATAGGCCTCTGGGTGAGGATTAAAAGAACGTTCATGAGTAATGACCAACAGCTTACATGCTTCTCACTGGGCTAGCAACCACGGTGAGAACATCCATGGGTGAGGTCTAAGTTATGTTGAAATATAAAATTGCTCAAAATAATTCAGTATTTATTTATGAAGTTAAATTTTAATAGTTACAAGTTTTTAGGGTGCACTAGTAAAATAAAATCTTTATGGTTTTCTCTTTGCTTTAACATGCCTGAAACAAATTAGGTGGCTTTGTGATTTTTGGTGTGAGACCCTTAGACTGAGTGTTAACTTGAACTTAATCACTGAATATGATGGGGGGCCTGATAGGTTGGTGGCTGGGTTTGGGTTTAAGTGGACAACAATATCGATAATCACGGTTTCTGCGTTTATCTATTAATAATTAAAATAACCTTAATGTTTTGAAAATCAGTTTTCCGATTATGATTCCATTGCAAATAGCTTTTTCAGTGACGAAAAAGATTTAAGTGTGGGGATATTTGATATGGTCTAAAATATACATATTATTATATGAATATTCCATACTTTTAAATGCTTTTGAGCCAAGTTTTTATTGAATATTATTAATATTTGGTTCACATGCGAGTTTAATGGTTTCTAGAGACTATGAGCTAAAATGAAACAATTTTTTTAATAAACTTGAAACCAACGAATGAATAAGTCATGCATAATTTTTGTATTTAGCTCTTTTAGTTTACTAGTAAGAAAGTGGGTACTTTAAGCATGCTTTTGCATTTCAGGTTATGGAGCATTAAAGATACATAATTGAAGCTTGGTGTTTTAACGCCCCAAATTCTCGTAAACGCCGTTGCTCAGTGCGCATATTAAAGTGGTCATACGAAACTATTAATGGAAAGTACTTTGGGAGCTAAATAAATATGAAAGGACACATGAAGGGGCTATTGTGAAAATATGAAATTAATTCACTTTCTAAGATATATGTTCATGAGTGGAGAACCCCAATAAAAAAAGAGAGATTCTTTCGTGGAGCAGAAGAGATAGGACACGGCAACCACTGCACATATATATTCATTATAGAGGACAGTCGACATATACATATTATTATTCTTTTCGGGAGGAGCTTTGGGATTCGGAAGTCCATTGAAGAATTTGTGTTATTTTCGTGAGACTTGGAACAAAGTACACAGCAGCAGACATCGTTCATATTATTAAATTTGTTTGGGTTTTGAAAGCAGCCACAAGTCAATTTCTTTTAAAGGTGTTCGGGTTCATACCTACTCATTCAAATACGGTTCTCTTGTTTTTAAATCTTATTATGAACTTGGGTATTGAACTTATTTATTTTATTATTGTTTTGAAATGGTTATCGACTAAACCATTTTTAGTTGCCTAGGCTTTGAATGAATATTTGTTGACTTTTGGTTTGCTTGTCGGTATTGGGTTATTGGTGTTGGACTAATATTATTGTAATAGACTTTTTGATGTTTTTAAGATGAATATGCATGCTTAATATTAAATTACTTTTATTTAATAGTTCCATATGTGTCTTTGTGAAAGTCTTTCATGTGTAGACGCATATTAGGTTACCTATTGTGTGTTCGTAACTAGTTTATGGTTTATAGTCGACATAATCCATAGGAACTATTATTTGAGGGTTTAGAGATTTTAAGTGTTCTGCCTATCTTGAGACTGAGAGGTAATAGATAGTTGGGGTTGTCTTATTCATTAGGCGGTTTGGGTATAGATTACACGAGAGTGGATTTCCCCCTTATTGTCTTTTGATTTTTGCTATCCTAAGTCTTTTTAAGCATCTTTAGGTTACTCCTTACGTCCCTTACACTCCCGGATGTATTGTGATTAGTGAGACTGAGAGGTGATCTAGTCATTAGAGTACTTTAATATTGTTGGAGAGACTGAGAGGTAATCCAACCAACCGGTTTGCATCATACGCCCCTTAGGTATTCCTTTTAGGTGACACCCAGAGAATGATCAGGGATCCACTAGGATGTCTAGGGCGTCGTACCTTTAGATCCCGGTTCCATCACAATTTCCATAGCCGATAAGCATCCAAGATTTACAAATAGGATTTCAAACCTAGGTAACGTCTTTCTCATTAGTGGTTTTCATCCAAGTCTTAGAATTTTAAGTTTAATTTATTAGTTCACTTTAGCTTAATTAATTAGTTTAATTAATTATTAGTTTAAAAATAAAATAAATAAAAAAAATCCAAAAATAATCATTTTATTAATTATTAATATTAGCTTATAGAATCTAGTTTCATTAATTTAATTAGTGTCTCTAGGGTTCGATATTCCCGGACTTTCCATAGCTATTCTACACCCAATAGGTTCACTTGCTTGTTGCTAGTGGTTTGGTTTAGGGTATTCTAGGTTTTTATTACTCGTTGTGCTAGGTCTTGTGTTAAGTGTTTGGGACCCATGAAACCCCCCTCTATATATAACCCAACCACTCCTTCCTTTTCTTTTCCTTTCTCATCCAAACACACACACACTCAAGAAACACACACATACTTTCTCTCTAGCACTCGGATTTAAAATCCAAGCCAAAGAAGTGTGGAATCTCGTGTTTAACATCGTCAAGCAACAAGAATCACGTCCAGATCTACGTATCGTCCAGATTTGAACTCGAACCCGAAGCAAAAGGTGGGTTTCGGTTTAAATGGTTAAGTTTTATGGTTATAATCGTCATGCAAACAGATATAATGATAGATCGGGTTGTAAAATGTAAGAAAAATATAAACTTGGTAAGTTATAACCTCTCGGGTGCACCTTGTGATATGATGTGCTTGAAGTAGTTTAATAATTATTAACTAAATTAACTAAAAATAAACACTAAGTAATACCCTAGACTCTCTAAAACCCGACTAAACTACTAACCGGCAAGTGAACCGATCGACTCTAGTAAAGCTAAGTAAGTCCGGATATCGAACCCACGAGACTTTTTAAATTACGTTTACTAGCTAATTAGACTCGACTATAAAACATGACTTATTATTTATATTTGTTTAAGGGAGTTTTTGTTTAAAATTCTTAAGTAATACTGTAATTAAAACTAATTAAGAAAACAAGTAAATTAAACGAAAACAAAGTTTGTTATGAAAATAAGATGATGATGAGAAAACTACCTAGGCTAGACTCCCCTAAATTTCTGTAATGAATTGACTCGGGAAGATATTTAGTTATGGACTTGGATCGTAAAATAGACACTTAAAAGAAAAACCAAATAGGACCCTTGACCCTTCTCAAGAGAAAACCTATGGATTTTTAACAAGTTTTAACGCATACCAGTATTAAAAATCAAGTTCGCTTACGGTCACCCAATTGTTTACAATTTAGTTCCTTTATACGAAATCCTACCTTACAGCGCGGAAATCAAAGGCAATTTACTATGATTAATTGATTTGATAAACAATAATAAATAATCAACCCTAGACGGACTCCTCACGAAGAACTAAATCTAGTGAGATTAAATAGTAAAGACTTATCAATAACCTAGCACTTTACAGATTTTAGGTTAGCAGCTCACTTAAATTTATTTAACAATATTATTCCTATGATCTTATCGCGAAATCAAATCATAAAATAATCAAGAACACAGAGTAATTGACCTAATAGCAATCCTATCAGATGACAAACAATAATCAAGGAAAACTATGGAATAAAACTCATCAAACAATCCTAAGCAATCATACGCATCAATTAATTATAAGCAAATCTTTTACTAAATCATAAAAAACATAACTTAAATAAATCCCAAGTTAAATCAAAACGTCAACGTAAGTTCATCATAAGCCTAGGCAGTCTATAACGTTTAGCCTAGCATCTTAAAATTAAACGAAACAAACAAACAAGAATTCATGGTGTAAAATAAACGAAAACGAAAGAAACAAAAGATAAAACCCGTGTTCTTCGTCTTCAACACCAGCTGATTCTTCGATTCCAAAGTTGCTGAAAACTCTTCTCGGTTGCCTCGGGATTCACCAAATTCGGATGTGGGGTTAAGGTATGATTAATGGTGAGTTTAGGGGTCTTTATATAGGCAACAAGGGTCCAAAAATATGTTAAGTCGGCCAACACACGGAAGATTCTGGAAGTCGGGCACCGCCACACCATGCCGCGCCGCGCGGCGGGCTTCTCCTCCCCCGTCGCGCGGCGCACCGGCCAAAGGGGGGGTCTGGTTCACTTCGTCTGGTCTGGTTCAATCCTGGTTCGGTCCTGTTCATTTCCTGACGCGTCGGTTCTCCGGTTCGGCTTGTTTTTGCTCGTTTATCGCCCTCTTTTCACCGGAATTATAACCCGAAACCTAAAACATAAAACATAAAACTAAGTTAGTAGTATACAAATCTTTCAAGAAACCGACCAAAAATAATAAAATATTAGATAAAATATACACTGGATTCAAGTATAATAAACGTTATATCATGATAAAAAGGTGGTGTTTGAACTTTGAGAGATGGGTTCAGGATCAGGTGCATGGGGTCAGAATGTGTCAAAAGTTAGGAAAGAGTAAAAATCAGGTCCTGAGGAAGAACCACAAAGTAAAATGGCTTAAAAATGGTAAAAGTGAAGAAAGGCAGGCATTTCGCTTCGCTCAGCCATGAGAAGCGAAACAGGCATTTCGCTTCGCTCAGTCATGCGAAGCGAAACAGTTCCATGCGAAGCGAAAAAGCATGCGAAGCGAAATTCCATGCATGCGAAGCGAAATTCTTCCATGCGAAATTTTATAAAATTCATTTTCTGATGCATTTTTATTAAAGGACTGTTAACGAAAATAAATTTTTTCCGACGTGACTTTCATTATTATTATTATTATTATTATTATTATTATGATATATTTTTGTTTATGTTATTTTTTATTATTTTTTTTCTTTTTTTTCTTTTTAAGTACTTTATATAATTATAATAATACTTAGTATTATATATCAAATGCTCGACTCGTCATTCGTCGGTCTCAAGTTTATTAAAAGTGTTCTATTTTAGCCCATCGTCTCTTGAAACCATTAAACTCACCCATGAACCAAATAATAGTAATATTCATTAAAAACTTGGCTTAAAAGCATCCAAAACGTAGGGAATATTTATATATTATGTAACATCCAACTTTTTGTTAAATAATAAATGACGGAAAGTTTAGTTATTAACTGTGTGTCGTTAAGTTAGTCGTGTGTTAAGTTTTGGATAATATTTGGATTTGGAATTGTGATTGGGTTGTGGGGCCCATGGCCCTATATAAACCTAACATCTCCACCCTTTCACCATTTTGTACCTTTCACCACACACACACACACTCAAGAACACACACACTTTCTCTCTACATTCCGGATCCAAATCCGTGTAAAAAGAGGAAGAATCTCGTGTGTAGACATCATCAAATAACAAGAATCACGTCCAGATCTACGTATTGTCCGGATCTGAACTCGAACCCGAAGCAAAAGGTAGATTTCGGTTTAAATGGTTAAGTTTTATGGTTAGAATCGGCATGCAAACAGATATAATGATAGATCGGGTTGTGAAATGTAAGAAAAATATAAACTTGGTAAGTTATAACCACTTGGGTGCACTTTAAGGTAAAAAAGTGGCGTTTAGACTTTGAGAGATGGGTTCAGGATCAGGTGCATGGGGTCAGAATGTGTTGAAAGTTGAGAAAGAGTAAAAATCAGGTCCTGAGGAAGAGCCACGAAGTAAAATGGCTTTAAAATGGTAAAAAACGAAGAAAGGAAGGCATTTCGCTTCGCTCAACCATGAGAAGCGAAACAGGCATTTCGCTTCGCTCAGCCTTGAGAAGCGAAACAGGTTATGCGAAGCGAAATTCTTTGCGAAATTCCTCCCATGCGAAACTGTTTAAGTTGTTATTAAAATGTGACCCGATTAATTTTCTGATGCAGCTCAACCCCAGCCAGGGGCTCTGCCCCTTGGACCCTGCTAGGGGCCGCCGCCCCTAGACCCCGCTACCAGGGGCGCTGCCCCCGGACCCCCGTTAGTTGAGAGTTTCATTAACTTAGATGTAGGAAGTAGTAGTAATGGATAATTGACACGCGTAATGTATTGTACAGTTAGGCGTGCACAATTAAGGAAGGCCATTACCATTAACAGCGAGAGAAACCGACTCCGGGTGAGTTTCTAGCCCCTTTATCTGTTATATTTTTGGGTTGTGTGCATACTCCTTTGTGATAGTTGTTAATACACTTAACTTAAGTGGTAAGTGTATGATATGTGTATGTTATATGTATGACTAAGTATTGAAAGTTATTATGGAATGTTTATACGAATGAATATGTACATATACGTATATACATGGCCAGAAGATATGTAAAGTATTGAATAAAAATGAATGTATGATCGAGTGACGTGACATGTATGGTTATTGGAGACAAAGGGACCAGACCCTAATAATATCTGAGACAGAAGGGACCAGACCCTGATAATATCTGAGACAGAAGGGATCAGACCCTGAAAATATTTGAGACAGAAGGGACCAGACCCTAATAATATCTGAGACAGAAGGGACCAGACCCTAATAATATCTAGAGATAGAATAGGCTATGGTAAATCACAAGGCCTTATTAAAGAAAGTATGTAACCGCGTGTGCATGTATATAAAGTTTGTATGAAAGAAGTAAGAGTAAATAAGATATGCATACGTATCTTCGGATGCGTATGAGTAAGGATATGAATGTATTGTATGTTAAATGATTAACTAGAATTCACTCAGCGTAGCTGACTTTTAGTATGCACGCATGCAAATAGGTTGAGGTAGCTGGATTAAGGAGGGACACATGGCATGGACTGAAGAGACTGACATCCATGATGAAGTGTTATGACTTTTTTAATTAATTATTTATGAAAAGACAATTTGTATGTTAAGACAAGAATGAATGTTTTGTAATGTGATGCTTGAAGTTTTTAATTATTCCGCGAAGTTTTAATTTACTCTGATTTTAGAACTGTGTTTATGAGTAAATCCAACACCAAAGTAGGGTTACCGGGAACGAGGCCTTACATCAAAACTCGTTGCCTCCCCGTCATATTAGCTCAAAACTCGTCGTTTTCTAACCATGCTAGCTAAAAAAACTTCTACCTTGTCTTACTAAAAACATGGATCCTAAACTAATTTAAAAAATATTTAAATATTTTTAATTTTATTGGTTTTTAAATTATTGTATATAAGATTTTCGATAATAAAACAATTAAGAAAACTAATGCATACTATCAAAATCATTTTATTTGTACCTTGTTTAGATATAAATTTTTAAATAACAAAATTTATTAAATTTAATGTTTAAGCTAATATGGCGGAGAGACGACAGGTTTTGAGCTAACATGATGTTGAGACGACGAGTTTTGAGCTAACATTGCGGTGAGGCGATGAGTTAAGAAACATGTCGTTTCAAACTCCTAGCGTAGAGGCGACGACACGCTAGTAAAGGGACAAAGATGGAATTTGAATTTTATGATGACATATTTGGAATCTATCTCTAAACGAGAGACATTTTGAAAATTTTCTCTTTCTTTTTTATAATTAACTTTGTTGTAAAAATTACATTTAAATTTATAATTCATCTATTGCTTAATTTATCAATTTGTCTTCAAGTTATTAAACATAAACAACCATGTACCTCCATATAGGGGTGAGCAGCAAACCGAATTAACCGAATCGAAACCGAATTAACCGAAAACACCGTACCGAAAGAACCGAACCGAAGCATTAACCGACGGTTAATTTTTTGTTTTTTGAAAAACCAAAATTTCGGTTTCGATTCAATTATCCATTTTTAAAAAACCAAAAAAAACCCGAACCGAACCAATTGATGATGATAAAGATTATCAAGATGATGAGAAATGGACTAAACTTTTAAGATAAATAAATAAGATGATGAATGAAGATCGGGACAAAATGTTTAATGCTTTTTAATTTTTAAACTCTATTTAGCAACTTTGTATTCGTATGATTCCACATAGCACGTGCCTATTTTTGTTTTTGGATTCAATATATATGTGGACTATGATACTCTAACACGTTCTTATACAAGCTTAAAATATGCATTTTCCTTTTTTTATTTTTATTTTTTTTGCAATGTCAATACATAATTGAAAAAAACCGAAAATAACCGAACCGAAACCAAAATTAACCGAAAAACCGAAAACTGAAAAACCGGAAAACCGAAAACCAAACGGTTTGCATATTCAAATTACCGATTACTTCGGTTTCAGTTTAGGTTTCGTCTAATAACCAAACCAAACCGAACCGTGCATAGCCCTACCTCTATAAAAAGATTATTTGCAAATTACATGATTTGCATCCTCCTCAAATTATTTTTCTCTACGTCTGTTCCCTAATTAACTTGATTTTTGGAAATAAATACTTATATTAAATTAAAATATTTCTATTAAAGTCTACAAAATTTTTTTTTAGTATAAAGAAGCAAATTAGAAAACTTTAATAAACGATGGAATAAATATGGATATTTTATATGATGAGGTGGGATAACTTTTGCTTAAAGGATACCCAAGCAATTATCCCTTGCCCACATTATGTATCCAACCGGCCTCGTTTTCTTTGTAATCCTCAAATGGAGAGAGAGCCTAGATACTTTGCTTTCTAGGTTAATAGAACCATTTATATTCATGGAAAGTGTATATATATATAAATTACATATTAAATTCGTTTAATTTGTATTTATATCTTATTACTTGACTAAACATGACCAACGTTTATCCGAGATCGACCACAAGACCTAAATATGGCAAAGGGACTATGGAAAAGAAGTCCTACACTTTTTGGGATTTTTCTTTTTTATGACACATTATGATAAAAGAAAGTGTTATAAATCTTTCATGCCACGGACTTAGGTTCCTATCTTAAGCAAAATAAAACTTGAGAGCAAGGGTTAGATGAAAGAATTAAAGGAACTACTATTAATAGTCATTCATTTGAAGTTGATATTTGATTGTGATTAAATCATATTAAAATGTAAGCCTAACTAGCACGGGAACGGGTACGGGAGCTGGATACGGGGACGTTACGGGTACGGGAAGCGGCAAAAATAAAAAATCCAAGATATAGGTACGGCTAGGGTACGACAAAAAAATATATAAAAAAATACAAACATATTAATCAAAGTTCAAAATAGATTTATACTAATATAAAGTGCAAACTTCAAAAAAAAACCTACATCAATCTTAGGTAAGTAACTATCAATAAAAAATAAAATAAATATATAATTTTTATCTATATATATAATCAATTTTAAACATTTTATGTATAAAATTATAAGTTGATGACTAAATGTAAACTAGTTTAGACAAAGAGGGTTAAATTTTAAATTGCATAACCTAATTTAACATTTTATGTAAAAGTTAACAAGTTTTAGGAGCTAAATGTAAACAGATGAAAGATCGAGGGGTTAAATGGTAAAATTACCCTAGAAAAAAATACTAATCAGCCGCCTACTTTTTCTTATTTCTTCTTCATTGGTTTTCCGGCGCCGGAATTCTTCACTGAAATATGCCATGCCGCCGCTCCGTCATGCTATTGGCTATAGAAACGTCTCGGAATCGTTTGTTGACCGTCCCTATTTAACGGGTTCGTTTAAGAAACATTTCCGACGCGTTTCCGTCCCCATACCGTCCCCGGGACCGATACTCTAACCTCCAAGCCGTCCCCGTGCTTCAGAGATGTAAGGTTTTATCGATTGAAAACAAAACAAAAGGACACAAAGGTATTATAGACATTTTGCTTGGCCTAAATTTTCTAGAGTCAAAAATCACATTCGTTATCTATTGTCTAATTTTATTTTATATACAATGAAATTTGCAAATCCTTTTACAACTCAACTAATGCTTAAAAAAAACTTTAATAAAAAATTAATTTTAAACTTGTTAATGCCTATTAAAATAGGTGTAATATGTAATACATGTAATATCATATTACACATATATAATGTGCGAAACACATATGTAGTATACATATATTTTTTTATGTATTCTGATTTTACATTTTCAAAAAATAAAATGCATAAATAAAAAAAATAATGCAGCATTATATAACCTGATCTACAAAAGTCGACAGAATGGGCCAAGCCCATTCCACGCTTTTGTTTGAAACCTTCAGCCCTTCACATCCCAAATTTATGATTTTTATATTCAAGTAGAACATTAATGAGAAATCACTCAATTCAATACTTTGTACAATGATGATAATCATAAAACATTAAGGGTAATGCTTCTTGGAGGTAATGGAATACGAGAATGAATGAAATTGACAAGTGAATGAAATGGATTATTACATTATTTTGTCTTGTTTGGTTAACCTATAGGAATGAAATGAATTATTTTTATATTGTTTGGTATTCAAAAAAATTATATGGATGAAATAAAAATAATAAAAACACTCATATCTCAAAATAATTTTTTCTTTTACCAAAAAAAAAACAAACTAAATTGGCGACGGTGGTGGTGGTAGTTCCCGTGACGAAAATGGTTGTGGCGGTCAAGAGGCAGGGGTGGTGGTTGTGGTGGTGGCGGTGGCGGCGGTGGGGGTGGGGGTGGCGGTGGACCACCCGGTGGTCAAGCGATGGTAGCATTGGTAGTGATGCTGATGGTAGGGCGGCGGCAAGTGGTGGTGATCAGGCAACGACAATGGTGATGGCGGTGATGGCCAAGCGGAGCCGATGGCAATGGTTGCGATGGTTACCGCAACGATAGTGGCGATGACGGTGGCGGTGGTAACGCTGGTTGTAAGGTGGCGGTGGCGGCGGTGGTGGTGGCGACAACGGTGGTAGAGCTGGTGGTAAGGTGGTGGTGGTGGCGACGGTGTTGGTAGTAGCGATCAGGTGGTGGTGGTGGTGGTTGTTGTTAAGTGGTGGAGTTTTTGAGAAGGTATAATGAAGGAGGAATGAAATGAAAAAAAAAGAAGGGGGGTAGGAAGAAATTGTTTTGATGGAATGGAATTCAATGTGTAATTGATGATTTTATTCCATTGAGCAACCAAATATCACATTTTTCATTCCTACGTAATAAATCATTCCATTTCTCTTGTCATTACTGCATACCAAACGCTACCTAATGGTCTCATTATTATAAAAATAAAATAAAAGACATCCTAAATTTCTCTTATGAAATCCTTGAATTTATATTCACTCTATTAATTTGCCATTTTCCCTTATCCGTGGCCGGAGATGAAATGAGTTACTTTTTTCGTACCCGATGGTCTAAGGTTTAATTTCAAGAATTATGTATGAAATTCAAAAACAGAGTTAACGATCTGTTAGTTTGGGATTATTATTGCTAACAAAACAGAAAGTTCATCATCATATATATGACACTTAACTACACTTTGGATTATTGCGACTCCCCGGACCTCCATAATACAAAATAGGTTCCGGGACATATTCTTTCAATATATACGCGTCGTAGCAGTTCCACTCGTCGGATCTAGCATAGAGCGGTTCTGGTCGCTTTGGTGGATTTGAATTCTGTTCTACTAACATCCCTGTTACCTTTCCTGAGGTCTCAGTTATTGGATCAGCAAACTCTCCACTGGCCATATTTGTTGCTGTATGCGGACTGGTTCCAACTTTAGGGCTGTAGACTTCACCTCCCCACTGGACCAACACCGCTTGATGTCTCATTGTCTCAAAGATGTCTGCGGGCCAGTACCCGACTTCCTTATCGTTGTATTTAAGCCACCAGTTACTTGTTTGTGGATCCTAGATAGTAGATACACGAAAACTATGATATTTAAGATTCTTGGATGAAAACTTTGTGAAAAATGAAATATTTTTACCGACTTTGGAGATTTGAATTGTGATTTCAGATCCATAGAATGAACCGATATCCATGCCGAGAGTGACATCTCTGGATGTTTGAACGAATCCAGGACAAGTGAGATCGAAGCAGCCTGTATTCTGCATACCGTCAACCTGTAATGTGTGGAATTGTTAATTCAACACGTTTGAAACAAGTAAATATATCTCAAAAATGTGTAAAATTATACGATCCGTATGTTAGAAACCTACGGTCCAGTATGCAAATAAGCGGGTATACTGATCGTTGTAAACAATCGGGTTCACCTGAAACATAAAAATTTCGTATGATATCAAGATTTAAAATGTGTTGTATGTAGCAGTAATGGGATTGATCGAGTAGTAGTTACCGCCCATCCAGCTTCCGCGGTCTCAAAGGTTTGTAAGGGGCCAGACCTAAGCATAATTTGAGAACTACTATAAGCACCAATTGATTCAATGTATGGATTAAATACTTTGATATTGCCTTTAGCTCCTGAGTAACTGTATCCCATCGTTACAGCCCCTGCAAACTATATAGATGTAGGTTAAAAAAGGATAGACATATGTATATGATAGTAACATTAACATGGAAATCACGGGTTTGAGTTTGGTCTAAATGAGTTTGCGCAAGTTTCTAGTCGTCGAATCCCCTGAACATGCTTAGCTAAATGGGCGATGTTCGTGTTCACAAGCTGACCTGGTTAAC
The DNA here is from genome assembly GCF_021521415.1 of Bidens hawaiensis. NCBI lineage: Eukaryota > Viridiplantae > Streptophyta > Magnoliopsida > Asterales > Asteraceae > Bidens > Bidens hawaiensis. The sequence continues at coordinate 244,342 of NW_027492925.1, read as the reverse complement.
CCTCTTATATATTTATGTATTTAATAATCATGTTTATGTAATAACTTAAACTATTTGTTTATTTTTTATTAAATAATTTTAAAGGTTAAAAAGAAATTGGTATTTTTCAAACATAAGTGCTTAAGAAATCATAGGTAAATCTAGTATTTTAATTACATATTAATATGCAAAAGCAAAAAGTAAATAAAATAATTTTTTAGGTTTAACAAGTCGTGCTCATGTGTTTAAGATGGTAATGAATTCCGAACCTGATGGAAAAACCCAAAACCCGACATAAATGAGACGGGTAATACCCGACCCATTAGGGTTTGGGATTAGTTTTGAAATTTTTCGCGGGTTTGGGATTTCTATTATACCCGATTACCCAATAACATAGACTCATTTACCCGATGTACCCGATATAGCTTATATATATATATAACGTTAAAAGTAGCGGAAGGTTAATCAGGCATCATGTGGTGGCGTTGATAGCCGAAAGACAAGGGTACACGCACCAATCGGCCAGTGTCCTGGTGGTTGAGTGTTATGTGCCTTATGTCCAAGGCTTGATGTAAAACTACTATCGAGCCAGGGGTCTCACCGGAAGCAGTCTCTCTATTTCTATGGGGTAGAGGTAAGGCTGTCTACATCTTACCCTCCTCAGACCCTACCATAGCTTTGCTATTGGTGAGATTTACTGAGTATGATGATGACGATGATATATATATATATATATATATATATATATATATAGAGAGAGAGAGAGAGAGAGAGAGAGAGATAGATAAAGGATGTAAAACTACTATCGAGTGTTATGTGCCTTATCTCCAAGGCTTGATGTAAAACTACTATCGAGCCAGGGGTCTCACCGGAAGCAGTCTCTCTATTTCTATGGGGTAGAGGTAAGGCTGTCTACATCTTACCATCCTCAGACCCTACCATAGCTTTGCTATTGGTGAGATTTACTGAGTATGATGATGACGATGATATATATATATATAGAGAGAGATAAAGGATATAATACAATAATCGTTTATCGTACATTACGTACGGGACACCCTCAGCCCTAGATTTCAAAAAACACATGGTGGCAAATTTGTAAATTATTTCAAATCGTTTTCATCCTAATTAACCGTTGCGTCGATTCAACCATCGTTACCGACGCCATTTGCAGACACACGCTTCAATTGAATTGAATGAAATACGCCATTTGTAGAAACCCAGTTACAGACGTTCCATATTTTGTTCATATGATGATATCGATGATAAAATTAAAGGTCAATTGATGATTGTTTGATGATTACGAGATTATATGAAGTGATTTCAGTGTTAAATTTCATGTTACAGATGTTTAAATTCATATATGAGCTTCTGAATGTTTAAGGTTTGTTCAAGTTTTATGTTACTGAACATTTAAAGGTCTGAATGTATAAGCTGAACTTCTAAACTTTTTTTGTTAACCTTGAATGTATAAGCTAAACGTATAAACTTGAACGTTTAAACTTGAACTTTTGAATTGAACGTTTAAACTTGAATCTTTGAATTGAACTTCTAAACTTGAACGTTTAAACTTGAACTTTTGAACGTATTACTTGAACGTATTAGTTTAAGAGTATTAATTGAGGGTAACTGAACGTATTACTTGAACGTTTAAAGGTGTTCGTTTTGGTCAGAACGTTTAACTTGAACGTTTAAATTTGTTTTGGTCAGAACGTTTTAGTGTCTTCAGTTTTGTTCAGAACGTTTAAACCTGATATTTTGAACCGTAATAAGAGCTCAACTGAGTATAGTATTATGCAATTTCATAATCGATTGATGAATCTAAATCCTTCTACACATCAATTTGATTGATTAAATCATCATTTTTGATCAAATTTTGAAGATTCTTGATATTCAACGACGTTTCATTTTGATTTTGGTTTTTGACTTTAGAGATTTCGTACTTTATGCTTTGATTAGGGTTTAGAAATTGGATGAGACGATGAGTTCAGAATTTGAATCAGATTGGATTTGTAATCAACGAATTTGATCATGAACTATTTTGGGTTATTTATGAAACTTCCACCGCGTGTTTTTTAATCCAACGCTCTAGAAGGTCGCGTACGTAATGTACGATAATATATTATTGTACAATAACCTTCCCCTATATAATATACTAGATTTTATCCCCTGTATTACAGGGGTTGTTTTACATTATTCGTTTTTAATATTTATATATGTATATATTTGGATTTTAATTTTATTTATTTTAAGAAAGCTAATAATTAATATACTTTTAGGTTTGATGATAAAATGGTTTCACAAATAAACGATATGTTATAATCCGGTTTAAAAACTATCTGGGTTTGATGATACCCATTACCCGTTTATTTTCTTTATTATAAAATTGTTTCTTAATTATAAATAATATCTTTTTTTAAAATAAAATAGGATATTAATTTTTAGTATATCCCTATTTTATAGGTTCTCATATCAAATATTTGATGAGATTAATTTTTAATATAGTGAGATGTTATAACCCGTTTAAGAGCTATCTGGGTTTGGTGAGACCTTTATCCGTGAATTCGGGTTAAATACGTGAGAAATCTTCATTTACAAATAAAACAATCTGATGGCTTGAGAGAATAGTTGTTTTACATTTTTTGTTTTTTAATATTTATTTTTTGAATTTTAATTTTCTTTATTGTAAGAAAGTTAATAATATACTAAGGGTTTTATGATAAAAGGGTTTCATAAATAAATGATATGCTATAACTCATTTAAAAGCTATCTGGAGTTTGTGACCCATGCCCCGCTTATGTTTTTAACTATAAAATTGTTTATTAATTTTAAATAATATCTTTTTCTTTTTAAATTTTATATTAAATTTTAGTATATCCCTATTTTATAGGATTTTCATATTAAATAATTGGTAAGGTTAATTTTTAATTTAATGAGATGTTATAACTCGTTTAAGAGCTATTTGGTTTTGGTAAGACCCATACCCATGAATTTAGGTTAAATCAATAAGAGGCCTCCAAAATCAAGCAATTTGGGAGCTTCCATAAAAGGGGGGAGCGACCACATCGTGACATGTAGGATTTTAGGGTCTCCGTTTATATATATTATAGATATATATATATATATATGTATTATATATATATATATATATATAGAAAAGGGTTAAAATAAAAATACATAGTTTTGTATGAAGAGTAGGAAGGACATAAAATTTAGAGTTGGGAAACTATTTGACCCTATTTAGGGAACTATGTAGGCTAAATCCTAATCCTAGGAAACTATTTAGTATTTTTGAAACTACTAATCTTAACCACTAGATCCTAGATCCAAGGGTCTAGATTTATTCTTACTCTTTCTAAAAAACTATCTCTTTTTACTATAACCTACTCCTATATATATATATATATTCCAAATATATTATTTGTCAAAACTGGTTTATGCCAATTATTTTACCTTTATGGTAACCATCTTTGTAATCGATTAGTTATATTTTGTCAAAACCCGGTAGAAACCCGACGGATTTGGGACGAGTTTGGGACGGACTTTTATAACGGGGGTATGGATTTGGGAATACCTAAACCCGACCCATTGCCATCCCTACATGTGTTCATGTTGATTCTCAAGTTTGTGTAATGTTTGTTGATTCTCAGGTTTGTGTAACGTTTCCAGCCATGTACGTGTTGGCTTTGACACGCTAACCAGGAACACTACCCGGCCATTTAAGCATGAGATTACGCAAGAAGATTGAATCCATGGGTGGGATGCATACCGAGTGATCTTTGGTTACGATGACCTTCCCGGGAGTTGGATGTTTGTATGAGGATCTATGAATCGGGATCGTTCCATTTGGGCAACTTCCATACTGCCGCCATAGGTGTAATTGTGCCTTGGAAGAACTAGAGTTTCGCAATGTCCTCGGTGTATCTTCCGTTGATTGAAGATGAGTGGATTTCATCTGAAACATACTTGTGAATTCATAGTTAAAAAAAATATACTCTTTCATTCATATGAACATAACTCAAATTGAATAATAAAAAAAGGTTATATACTTTCATTCAGATTTTATTTTGGATAGCATATTATCGAAATCACATTTTATATGACTTATGATGTCAATCTTTTCAACCGTCAATACTGATTACCTAAGAATACTATCAAGGAGAAAACCCACCACTGTGAGAAACCTTTCTTTGATCTCAAGGATCTTTTAATACTCAACGATCACCCTCATGTCATTAGAGTAAAAGCCAACTTTAAACTTCTTAAATAATATTAAAGAATAAACAACAAATAATAAAACAAAGTAAATAAACAATAATAATAATAATAATAATAATAATAATAATAATGTGTATCATTTGGGTTAACGGTTAGCGGAGTCGTTTAAATATAAATAGGGTTGTTTTTAACCTTTTACTTTGCATTATAACTAATAAAATTAAACTCCCTTTTATTTTATAAATACATATTACTAACACCATAGTTTTATTTAAATTGCATATATGTATTTTACAGTGATATGAAAACTAATTAATACACTTGCTTGCTTTTTAAATATAACAATTAAATATAAAAATCCTTAATTAATATGTGTTTGTTGAATTATTTAGTAGAAATATAATGCATTTAATGCATATATTTAGAATAAAAGTTAGTAATTAATATAGCTAGCGTATCATATTATTATTAAATTTAAATAGTAAATTATTAGAATATTAGAATGTAAATATATAGAAAGACATTAATGATTTTTCCCCTTTAAACGACTAAGCTTGAGGTGGTGAGGGGATTTTTGGTGAAAAATTTTGTTGTTCAATAAAAAAGTTAAGCAATACTATAAAACTTTGAGGTTTTTTTATAGATAAAAATTAAGTGTTGAGTGATTGTCAAGTGTCAACTGCAATGAGTCTTAATTTTGTCACCGATGAAACTTATAATCAGTGGCGGAGCTACACCTAAGGTGTAGGTGTCGGCCTACCTCTGTGAAAAAATAATTTCAAAGGTATATATATGTTAAAATCCTAGTCGACCATATGAAATTTGGACACCGACCCTTTTCTAACTCTTGTGAATTTTTTTTTAGAATCCGTCACTGCTTATAATGTAACTTAGAAGTTAAAAGCTAAACAAAAAGATAGTATATATGCTAATTAACTAAATGAAAAGTGCAATGAAAGTAAATGTGGAATAAAAAAATATGCCTGTTAAATAAATCCAATTCTTGTTACAAACTTGGTCAAAATCTCACACGTATAAATGTTTTCTTATACTAATAAATGTTAAAACATATCAATTATTTGATAGATAAATCCTAAAATATTAGGGAAAAAACAATACCTGAATGGTATGATTTTTCAGAGCCGGATGATCAAAAGCAGGTTGCTTGAAAATGTCAACACAATCAATTATATCTCCATTCGTAACCTATATAAACACTTATGACAAGTTAACGAAGGATGTACAAGCATACTCAAGATAATGGTGAGAGAAAATAGTACTCGACGAGTAGCGTGCAAGAGCATAGAATCATGCCAATATACAAAATAAATAGACGTTACAAAACAACACTAAGTTACCGGAAGCATACCCGAATAGTTTTTATTGCATGTCTATTGGGGATGCTTGTTTTCCTTGCCATGATCATGGACACAAAGATCAAAAGAAAAACGACTATTAGCTTGGATGCCATGCTTCAATGGATGTGCTGTGAATGAACATGAAAAATGATGATACTTATTTATATGCAAACAATGTAACTAGATTATCGTAATATGAATGATATTCCGTAATGTGATTTGTCGAGCAGTTAATCTTTTAACATTTTTAAATCTCTTGTTCCCATATGTAGATATAAATACAATTTCTTTTAAAGGAAATATCTGTAAAAACTACCACAAACATCTGTAAAAATTAATTATTACAAAGTCAACAAATTAATACAAAATCCACAAAATTAATATAAAATTAGAACTTAAAATTAAATTACAATAATGAATAATAAACTCTTGTGAAGGTATCTGGTTTTAGACATGGTTCAAACACATCTCCCGTGATGAAAATGCTCAAGTATCTAAAAGAGTGTTAAAAATGCTCTTTTGTATATATATGATAATAGCCGATGGTTTGTCCTTCTCTAAAGAAGCCAATCATAGTGCGTATTTAAATATGGAGATTTCTAGTCAAGGGGTGACTTAAGAAGTGTTTATGCACCTTTTTTTTTTTTGCCTTTATCCACGATAGAATACACTTTTATTCTCCTTAGTGTGTATGACAGTATGTTCAGTTTTAGTGACTAAATTAACTCAATAAAATGCTATAGAAATTCTTACACATACATCTTCCTTTTATGCTGTAAAAAGGAGATCTCAATTTGTTTTAAAGCTTAAGAAAAACGTCAAAGTGTTGTGGATTCTAATTTTATAAAGAAATCAGCGGTCATGCTTGAAGCTTGAGAGCCAGCCTACACACGTATTACAATATACGTGCATACATAAATTATACATACATAAATCATAAATGCATATGCATAGTAGCATATACTATACACATACATATATACCATATACATACATTATAAACTCGCATACATATATTATATGCACATACAAAAATCTCAAAACCATCCATAAGGAATTGCATACACTATCTAGGGATGTTTTAATCATCAAAATGAAGAGAAATATAAGCGCTGGAGATCGGCATGGTGCTGAGGCGATGATTGGAGGCAGCGACGTGATGATCGGAGAGCATAAGCAAATATGGTTGGAGAGGAGCGGTGGATGTTCTAAACGCGTTAAATGTGTTTTCAGATCTAAAATTAAAGTGGGCGAAGTTTTTGGTTTCAGTCATAATGGATCTTGACAAAAATGAATACATGTCAAAACATTTCATTTTAAAAATGGCCAATTTGGTTCAAATCCAAAGTAAATTCACTTATGGATTCTACTTTTACTCATTGCATGAAATTCATTTTGCTTCCTATGTGACTCTATACATCCGATTAACACTATTCACTTCGATTAACACTAGTTCACATGTAAACTAGTGTTGGTTAACTTAGTTAATGCTATCATTTGAAGGGTATAATCTGAGATAATGTTATCATTTGGGAAAATCATCAAGCTTGTGGCGTGCACGAGCATCATCAACTTTGTTTATGTTATCATAGAGTTGATGTATGCAAATCAAAAGATTACAATGCAAGTTTTTGGTAAAAACTGAACTTGATATTTATCTAAGTAATTCCACATTAGTCTTGGTAAAAAAAAAATATGAGGACGATTAATTATTATGCAGGCTATAATAGTTTTGTAAGTTGATCACCAAGTGACAATTACCACCAGTGGTTAACAATTTGGATTATTGCGACTCCCCGGACCTCCATAAAGTAAGACAGGTTCAGGAACATCTTCATCCAACAGATCTGCATCATAGCAGGACCACTCATTGGAGGAAGTGGTAAAGGCTCCTGGTCTCTTTAGTGGATATGAATCTACTTCTACCAGCATCCCTGTTATCAATCCCGACTGTCTATTTACTCGGTCGGCAAAGTGTCCACTACCCATGGCGGTTGCTGTGTGCGGATGGGTTCCCACCCTCGAGCTATAGACTTCACCTCCCCACTGGACCATGCTTGAATGATTCTTCAGTAGCTTAAAAAGCTCGCTAGGCCAGTACCCAACTTCGTTGTCGTTGTATATAAACCACTAGTTATTTGTTTCCGGATCCTATAGAATAAAAATATATGGGTCATGCTATAGCTACTTCACCCCATGTGATTTCACACCATCAAACTACTTTACCCCATCTGATTTCACATCATCAAACTACTGTACACAAAACACTCGGACGACCGTTTTGAAATATATATATATATATATGGGATGGTTCAGGAGAGATATAAGATTACTGTGAGAAATGAATATGGACCACTAGTTTTACTTTATGTTTTAAATGCTTAAAGATAAATGAGGAAAGTATTAATGCATGTCTCTCTTCAATTAATAAAACTAATAAATATAATAGTTATCTATTCAATTAATATAACTAATCAAATTATTATAATTGAAAAATAATAAGAATTCATTTATTTTTATAACTCATTTTTTCTCTCTTGAATTTTTATCATACACAAGTACAATTTATTCATACATTAAAATTTCTTTCTATCCAAAACCAATGTATTCCAACTCAATATATTAATATCCATCAAAACGTAGTTACATTATGATGAATAGTACAAAAAACTATCTTGCACGTGTTTGCATTAAATATCAACAAAAAAGTACACTACCTACACAAAAACATATAACTTACACTTGTTCTAATAATAAGAAAACATATAACCTACACATGAAAAACATATAACCGACACAAAATTCAGCATCAATAAACTACACACGCACACGAAAAATATATAACTTACACTCGAAAATTTTATCCTACACAAATACAATTTATTCATATATTAAATTTTTTTTCTATCAAAAAACAATTTCTTCCGACTCAATATATCAATATCAATCAACACGCAGGTACATTGTGATGAATAATACAAAAAACTATCTTACATGTGTTAGCATTAAATGTCAATAAAAAATATACAACCTAAACAAAAACATATAACATACATTTATTCTAAGAATAAGAAAACATATTACATACACACGAAAAACATATAACCTACACACGTATAGGATATGTGTATCTATAACTAGAGAGTGATTTATTATGGACTTATGGTTATTTTAGTTGTATTAATTGAAGAGAGAGAATGCATTTATTGTTTCATTTACATTTTTTTTATTTGTTTTTAAACATTTAAAACCTAAAATAAAACTAGTGGCCCATATTCATTTATCACATTTCTCACAGTAATCTCATTTCTCTCCTGAACTTAAACATATATATATATATATATATATATATAATTTTGAAAAATTTTGATCAAAAGCCGTCAAGCTTTGAAAATTTTTAGTCAAGACGGCCGGTTTAACCTCTATCAGGACGGATGTTTAAAATGATGTGGGATTATATATATGTCACACAGGGTCTGATGGAAACAAACTTTATGGTTGCTGTATTAAAAATATCCACTTATACTTACCTTGGAGATTTGAAATGTCATTTCAGTTCCATTATTATATGTGCCAATATCTCCTCCCAGCATTATCGCAGGAGATGTCTGAACAAATCCAGGACAAGTGTGATCAAAGCAACCTGTTTTCTTCTTACCATCAAGCTGTAACGTACGTATGACTTGATATAAGTTGTCATGCAACAAATTATATGCTCAAATTCTCATAGATTATGCACTTTTAAAAAATAATAAATAATAAAAATTTCTTAAGATTGCTTAAAGATTTTACAAACTGTTAGCTTTTTTATTTTTATTTTTTTACCTTTTTATAGGTTTACTCGATCAATTTTTGTTTTTAGAATTTGATAATTTATAGTATCATATACATAAGAAGCTCACATATTTGATTTTTATTACTCGAGTGAAGATTTCCTACAATGTCACCCATCATAGTACTACACTACTACTCCCACGCGAGTATACTTAATTGTGGAGCCCATCGCTTACGTTGACAACACAAAACAACAAATTTGTGATTTGCCTATTAAGATCCTCGTTTCAAACTTACACTCCATGCTACAAACAAGTGGGTTTTAGTATCGCAGTAAAGAGTCGGGTGTACCTGAAATCATCAAATACTTAATTTGTGTTATAAAACTTATGAAAACAAGTATTAACGTAATGAAAGCACTACTTAGTACTTACAGCCCATCCAGCTTGCACAGTCTCATACTCATTAAAGCGGCTTACTGGAGGGTTACCCCAGAGCATAACTTGAGAACTACTGTAATCACCGGTCAATTCGACGTAGGGGGTCCATACTTTGATGTTGGCTCTAGCTCCTGTGTAATTGTATCCTCCCTCAAAAGTGATAGTGAACTATATATAGATTTCATAAGTTAGAAAAAGTTAGGCGATATCACAATATATGTATAAGATTATTGATGTGAAATGGGGGAGCGATTTTCGGTATGGATGAACTTGGTGGAATAGTTATTTGTTTGAGGATCTACGGATTGGGATGGTTCCATTTGGGCAGCTTCCATACTGGATCCATAGTTGTGATGGTGCCTTGGAAGAACTAGACTTTCCCAATGTCTTTTAAGGTATGCTTCATCCGATCAAAATGACTGGACTTCATCTGAAACATATATGTATTAAATGAAGAATATATATAATAATATCTATCGTCAACATTCAATAAATATAATAACAATCATACCATGTAAAAATCAGCCAAGCAATTAATTAGCTAGGAAATAAAAATAAAAATAAAAAATCCAAATGAACTGTTTTAGGCAAATATTTGTTCAATATTTTAGATTTCTTTTATTGGATTAAGCAATCATATTATAAGGTAATTTTTTTTTTCTATTTGTAGGTTATTTGTTTAACAGAATATTAAGTATTTCCATGCATGGTGTTTTGGTTTGTAGGTTGTTCGTTACTCATGGTAATATATAGATAATCAAATTTGCTTATAAAGGAAGAAATCAATTTAATAAATATTGATTTTTCGTTTTTTTTTCTGTTAACAGTAATTCATTTAACGTATAATTTGATATTTCTCTATTAAATTGTAATTTATGTTCTTTTAAAACCCAAAATACCTTATTTATTTGACATGCTGATATGAGTTAAATTAAAAACTGACTTTTTGCTAAGTAAAGTATTTTATAAAACTGCGAGACAGAAAATACTTTATTCTAAAAAAACTAAGTTTTTTTTTATAGAATCTAATTTTATTGGAACGCAGAAAAAATATCAAACAAAATTATGTATGCATATTTAGCAAAAAAGGTCATGTATTGCAAATCTTCAGAGAAAAATAAAAGTATTTGTAAACTTAATTGTTATAAACTATTTACTTTTATATAGCATAAGTAAATATTACAAAAATAGAAATTAAAAAAATTTATTTTGCATAATTAAGAGAAATTACAGAATTTGGAAACTTGAAAATCAAACAATAAATACTTTTATAGTCATATAATCAAATTTAATCAAATGCTAAAATGAATAAATTATTCAGTGGGCGAAGTGTTAAAAAAAGCACCTGAATTGCATGATTTTTCAAAACAGGATGTTCAAAAGCAAGTTGTTTGTATATGTCAACACAGTCGACTACATCTCCATCTTTAACCTATATGTGCACACTTTTAATCACCGATATAATCATAACCTGATAACTATACACAAAAGAAAGAGAACAAGAATTAGCCACATACCCGTATAGTTTTTATTGCACGCCTTTTAGGAATGTTTGTTTTCTTTGATATGACGACTGTGGTTGTTAAGATCAATAGAAACAGAATTATAAGTTTGGATGCCATGTTTCAAATGGATGTGAATGAATACGAAAAATGATAGCCAATATATATTATTTATATGTAAATAGAAATAAAAATAAGAGCGTTCACATTGAAATCTTCTTCTCGGTCTCTAATTCTCTATAATTTAATTTAAAAAAATTTTATTTTTCTTTAAATTTTGTTTATCTTAAAAACCTTTCATATCCAATATTGCATCTCTTAATTTACCTACAAATACTTATTTTATTATTATCTTCATTTGTATACACGTACTAAATATAAAGATTTGAATATGATACTCCAGGTATAGAAGAATGCTTTAATTTTGTATAACTTTTTTTCTATAAAAGATAATCTAATTTTACGAAAGTTTTAGTTTTCTCTATATTATATGAAAGCTTGGATATAGAAGTGTCAAGAGCAATTAGCCTTTTCCAAAATCTTTGTATCATCAAAACAACATAAAATTTACCTATATTTATAAGAGGAGTCTAAATATTTCAGGAAACTCGAAAACTAATACGGTAGTAGTTAACAACTATTACAAAACATGGTGTTAGTGACTAATTCAAAAATATTGGTCGCAACTTAAAAAAAATAAAGTGAATCACAAATTCTGTCCTAATTTTTTAAGAAAAAAAAATCATTTTAAAGGTTTTTATTTTGAAACCATAGACTATCATTTTTAACTGGTATAATCCTTAAAACTAAAAGTTTGTCATTTTTAAAATCAAAAGCTTTAATAAAATTAATTCTTTTCCCAGCATGAAATTTCATATATACCGTTATTAGTGTATGCATTAAAACACCAACTTTAATGCATACATTAAAATTAAAAAATCCTAAATTAATGTAACATTTAATGCGGTATCATTATTTGTTTGCCAATGCAAGGCCAGCCCAAAGAGGAATTTGCCTCTTAAACGATCCTATCGAATCTGGACAATAGTGTAATCTATATTTGTTGGTGTGTGTGATAGTGAAGCAGGACTAACATTTGTCTTTAAAAAAAATTATAACATTTCTTAACTTCACATATACGACAAAATATAGTTATTTATAAGTCAATCTTGGTCACACACGTCAAACATGATAAAATCTTGGTCAATTATAGTCAGCATTGGTCAAGCATAGAAAAGGTTGCAGTGGTAGTTGTCTGAAGGGTGGACGGGGACTATCGATTAATCAGTATTAATTAGATTGGACTTTAATGTACGTATATTTTTCAATTTTATATATACACGTACATATTTATATGTAATTTTCAGTTTTAGATATAGTGATACACATTTTGGCCGGAAATTGACTGGGATATCGTTGGAAACCGTTGATTTCGGCCGGAATGTCACCTGAAACCGCCGATTTTGGCTGGAACCTTGCCAGAAAACGCTGACCAAGCCTGATTAATCCTGAATTTGGATGGATTTGACCATTAACAATTAATTGGCTTATTAGCCCAAAATTAATCAGTGGTGGGTGGGGACTAGCAGTTAATCGAGCTCCTGAACACAGATAGACCTTGGATAATAGTGTATATCCAACCTTATATCAATCATAGTTAACTAAAGTTAACATCAGGAATTCAGTATTATACGACAATTGGAAACTAATGCTATAGACATGGGCAGAATCAAACATGAAAATATTATTATGATTGTAACATCATTTTCCAAAAAGTTCATTGATCCTTAACTAATTACAGCTAGCCATTGGTCAACTACAATAAGGGTTATCCCGAGCCCCCGGACCTCCATAAAAGAACACGGGTTCGGGGACACGCCTTGTCAATAGATACGCGTCGTAGCAAGACCACTCATCAGAGCTGATGAAAAGCGTATCTGAATCTGGACGCATTGGTGGATTCGAATTCGATTCTATTAACATCCATGTGATCGTTCCACAACGTCTAGATAAGCGGTTAGAAAACTCTCCATTGCCGATTGTGGTTTGTGTATGCGGATGGGCTCCCACCTTCAGGCTGTAGACTTCGCCACCCCATTGCACGGAGGTCGCTTGATACTTCATTAGCTGAAAAATGTCGCCAGGCCAGTACCCAACTTCGTTGTCGTTGTATCTAAGCCACCAGTTATTTGTGTTTCAATCCTATATATAGATGTAACGTATAAATGTACAAGATCAAACATACATATATAAAAGTACAATATCTACATAAAAGTACTCACACCTTGGAGATATGAATTGTGATTTCATAACCAACACCCGTAATATCTCCTCCAAGAAGAACCTCGCTGGATGTCTGAACGAATCCAGGACAAGTGAGATCAAAGCACCCCGTGTTTGTCATACCATCAACCTGTAACGTGTGATATTGTTATTTTCTAAACTTGACAAAACTTTGAATTAAGCTGTTAATTTGTAATTTATGGTATCACGGAAATTTTGCTTTTAGAACTTACACTCCAGTATGCGAATAAGCGAGTTTTAGCATCATTGTAAACAATGGGATTGACCTGAACGTTATCAAATATATAATGTGATTTTTTTATAAAACTTGTGACACCTAGTATTAAAATGTGACATGATCAATTAATGTAATATACTTACCGCCCAGCCAGCTTGTGCGACCTCGAAGGCTTTTAAAGGCCCGGTCCTGAGCATAACTTGATAACTACTGTAGTCACCGATCGATTCAACGAAGGGGTTCCATACTTTAATGTTGCCTTGAGCTCCTGAGTAACTGAGTCCTTCGATTATCACCACTGAAAACTATAGATATAAGTTAGAAGTTAAAAGTAGACTTGTATGTGAGGCTACTCAAGAATTAAGATTGAAGCTAGCCATTGATGTGATTGATACCGAGTGATCTTTGGTTATGATGATCTTGCTTGGATGGACATCAGTTTGATTTGAGGATCTACGAATCGGGATCGTTCCCTTTGGGCACCTTCCAAACTGCAGCCATACTTGTGATGGTACCGTAGAAGAACTTGAGTTGTGCATTGTCCTCGGTGTTTCCTTGTTGGATCAAGATGACTGGACTTCATCTAAAACATATATACATATGTATTCATACCCATGCTTCAAATTTAATATGTATCTATTCATATGAAGTTATTAATAGGTGTATATACAATGTTCTCATATATATTCGGCCGCAATATGCTTCACTAGTTGGATCAGTTTAAAAAACTGGAGAACGTCATAAATAATTTAAAATAACAAAATTTTTATTTATTTATTTTTGTGCATTTGCAATATTAATAACTTATAAAGTCATGCATAAACAAAATAATTTTAAAGTATAAATAGATCATTAATTTGTATTTTAAAAGAAACAAAACAAAATAAATAATTAAGTTGGACACAGCCATAGTGTCCAAATTCTGGCCTTATGCGCCAGTTGTGTTCTAAAAACATTGTGTATATACTTTCATTTAAAAGAATATTATTGAGTATATATAATAGAAATAATCTGTTTTATTGAGGTAAATCTTTTCAAATACACGTTATAGGAATTTTTTTCATTCAAATTGGCTTTACCAGAAAACTTTTTATTACAAATCATTTTCTTTTGTTGGAATAAACAATCATATAATAATTATATTGTAATGGTAATATTAGCTACATGATCGTATATATACAGCTAGCTAGTATCTATATTTTCACACATATATTAATTAGTGGTCAACTATAATTATCTATTAATTTATTAGTCAACTACAACGCAAGGAAAAATAATAAAAAGACCTTTAAAACAAGTAGTCATGTGTAGGTAATGGTTAAACCAAAAATATATTATACTAAAAAATCATGACATACATATAAACACGAACAAGACAAGAGTTATCATAAATAATACAATATAACCCTTCTAACATGACATTTTTTTTATTTTAGGTATTGTTTGCTTATTAATTAATACTCAAGATTACAAATATATGACTAAAAATATAAATTTAAGCAAACCTATTATAAATTACAATACAGTTCACACTCAGTTCACATTTGTCTTTAATCTTTTAAATATTGACCTAAAATGCCAAATAGTTTGAGTTATGACATAAAATAGAGTTTGATTTTTTTAGTAATCGTTTTCAAAGGTTTGAGTCAAACTTAATATCCATTCATTTAGTCTAAACTAACAGTGTAGATTACATGTTATGTTTGTGTTGTATCATAAATAGACGCCGCCACTTCTCAAATTTCAAGTTGATATAAGTTATGACATAAATTGTCTACTTTATAATGCTAAAACAAGTAACAATAAATTATTCAGTATGTAAAGTATAAAAATACCTGAATAATATGATTTTTTAGATTCGGATGATCGAAAGCAGGCTGTTTGTAGATGTCAATGCAGTCAACTAAATCTCCACCTTTAACCTATGTAAACATTTTTAACGACCGATCAGTTAATCAGAGCCGGCCCGTTAGTGTTACAAACTAAGGCTAGGGCTTTGGGCCCCCATAATTTTTGAGGTCCCAAATTAAAAAAATATATATGTAGTTAATATGAAATAAGGATAGTTTGATTTTGGATAGAAACAAGCAACTCTAGTCTGTTGGTAGACTGAAACCTATATAAATTAGTTGGTTGGTGGCTGACGAGTGTTCGAACCTCGTTGCGATCACTATTTTTTTTCTGGATATACCTCTCTTAAGAGGGAAACAGCTGGCGCAACAAGAAATCAATATTTTTATTCTTTTTTTCACAATAAAGATCAACTCAATACCTTTTTTTTCTAGTACTTCAACTACCTATAATTTTTTTAAAACAAAATTTAATTCAATAACTTAAGTGTATATCGTAGTTTTCAAATGGCAAAACTGTTTCAAGTTTAGAAGATTAAATTATATTATTTATAACACTCACTTTCTTCAAGACAAAATGTCATATGGACATTATAATTGTAAATGCCCATGTTGAAGGTGTCCAAAATGTGTTTGGTGTTGTTCTCAAGATATTTTTCATTATCTTCCAAGCAACTTGCTTTCATTTCGTATTTCAACACATTCGTGTTGGTTGGTTTCTTTTAAAAACAAATTTAACATTGTCATCTACTATTACAAAATATATTATCTAAAGAGAAATAAAACTATTTTGATATATATTTTTTAACTTATTCGTTTAATTAAATGTGAAGCAGAATGAATAAAAATTTGAAAACTACAAACTCAACTTTTTTTGTAAAAAAAGGCCCCGTATTTTTTGTTTGCTTTAGGCCACCAAAATGGTTGGGCCGGTCCTGCAGTTAATAATATATTATGAAGAATGGACACAAACAAATAAAACACAAAAAAAATGAGTACAAGAACCCCATACCATAATAGTTTTTATTGCATGTCTTTTGGCAATGTTTGTTTTCTTTGACGTGACAATGGATGCTAGCATCAATAGACACACGATAATAAGCTTGAATTCCATGTTTCAAATGAATGAATGTGAATGAAGATGAAAAATGGTACCAATTATTTATATGCAAACAATTAATGTAATTAAATATTTGTGATATGAATAAGATTCTGTAATATATTTTTTTGATATAAACAATTTACCTTTTGATTGACCATTATGTTCATTGCCTTTATAGAAAATAAGAAAATTGTTAAATATGGACAAATGTTTATATATTTATGTGTCTACGAGATAAGATAAAAGGTTAAAAAAATAAAAAAAGACTTTAAATTTCTTACCAAGAACTAAATAATTAAATGTTTAGACCATTTTTTATGAATGCATTAAAACATCAAATTTCATGTAAAGATATATCTCCAAACTCCACATTTGATGTAAAAATTAAGGCAATAAATTTTATTATTTATTTTCCCGGCATTTAATGCAATAAATACTTAGGCCGATCATATTTAAACATTTAAATTGTAATCAAACGTGATCATTTAGTGAATCATAGTCAACTATGGTCAATCGTGGTCAAGATATACTTTAATAATAGCACCGGTAGGTCATTAAAATATACTGGACTAAGTTGGAAACCTGTTTTTCATATACTACTTTTACTTCTTTAACTATAATAAAACCAGTAGAAAAGAGTTAATTACACTGTTGGTTCTTGTGATTTTTTAAAAAGTAACATATTTAGGATTTAACCTTTTTTAGTAACATGTTAGGGCTTAATAGTTTTAAATTTATAACATTGGGGCCATCGGGGTTAACTTTTAACAGAAAACGTGGTCAAGTGCTAAAAGCTTGAGGGCATTTATGGAATTTCCACATTCAACGCTTTTAATTCATCCATCTTGTTTATGATACTCGTGTACTGTAATGGTGGTTGCAATACTCCACAACATGTCCTTATAAGCATTGCCTCTCCATTTGGGCTTCATATTTTTATGTATGTATCGTAAAACAATACCGATATTTAGCTAATTGGAGTACCCTTTTTAGAGCTAGAATTAATCCCTTATGAATGTAAAATTGTATTGGCCATCCAAATCAAGGTTTTCGTCGAGAATTTCCAAAAACAATTTCTAGGAAATCTAAACGTTCTGCCTCTACTGTAGCATAAGCAAGCGGATACATGTCGTTATTTGGATTCACACGGGACCACACCCACTGCAATTAACAATTGCCCGGACGTGGGCCCTTCACGAAAGCTTCATTCAATCCAAGTCACTCCCTTTTACAAGGTCGAAAACCCTGTTTAAGTGGACCAAGACATGTAGATTCTCTTAAAAACTCTTGCCTAGGTGGCAACAACATGGAAGCACTTTACATTAACTAACCATGCTTCATAACACATGGCCTTGTGATCGATTTTAGAGCGAGAAATAAAACATAGATGAGTTCCACTCAAGTCATCAACAAATTGTTATGACATAAAGAAACAATGGTCTACTTTTATTTCTGACGTCTCTTTTGTTACCACAGTATCAATGAACTACCTGTTGGCTGGTTCATTACTAGTTTACTACATAAAGACTCCCAACTACTACGTTTTAACATAACAGCCCCTAAACTATTAAGACCATAACAGACTCCCCCTTCGAAAAATGGGAATAGAAAATCAAGACTTCTCCTTAGCTGTGAACTAAAACATTACCAAAAACCTCGAAAACAAGACATGAGTTGCTTAATGGTTTCATGCATACCGAGCATTATGCATGGTTCTCACCAGTGAACCTAGACCAAATGGCAATACATACATAAAATATGTAGTGGCAATGCCAACATTGATAATAAATATGATCTTAGGTTATGCATTGCCTTTTAGAGATTGATGACCTGCAACAAAACCCTTTTGGCCAAATCATTGTATTAGTTAATTACCATTCAGCCCTCATACTTGGACTCTGGTGAACCATTTCCTGGTTTCTTCAAGCTGCCCAATATGCCATTAATCAAGTTTTCATTTCCATCCACAGGTTTATCGGCCACAAACGAGTACCGTTTAGCAGGTTTTTGCGTGTCATCATACGCAGGCGGTTTGTTATTGTTCAAGTGATATATACTCCTATCAGATCCGTCTGCTGTTATCCTGTTGGTGGTATCCTCTTTGTTACCATACCATGAATCGAGTATCTGCAGTAACGAGCTTTCTTCTTTCTTACCCTTAGCTTGGTTCTGTAATCCTGCTGGTGAACTCTCTGCATCTGAATCAGACAGATCGTTATCTGAAACGGTTTCAAAGTCATCTTTCTTGGTTTTTATTTGTTCAATGGGCCCCAGTTCTTCCCATTGGGTATCATTATCATCCTCCTTTCTTGATAAATCAGCCTTTTTGGAATGAACACGAGCGCCAGATGGGAAAATACGACTGCATTCTAGCTTCACCCCAGGCATGATCTGAAGCAGAGTTGCAAGCTTCTGGTAACTGAGCTGTTGAACTTCCAAATGATAACCGTACTTCACAAAAAACAGTTCTTTAAAGCTGCTGATTTTGAAACCATCTGGATGTTCTTTAACAACCTCGTTCACAAGCTTCTGGCAATCACGTAATATCATACTTCGGTTTTTGGAAGAGGTTTTCACTTCAGGTTCATAGTTTTGCCCGTGTGAGTCGGTGTTCGTGGATCCTTTTGAATTTGAAGGTTTGGTGGATGAGCTGCTTCTAGAAGGTCCGACAATTCTGAAAGGAAAAATTCTGGACGGATTTTCTACCACCCATTTTTTCTCTGAAATTAACGAGTCCATGAGGTGTGAGATTTGATTTTCAGTCAGAGATTGAAGTTGAGACGGCCCGAATTGCTGGAAGTTGTGCACCATCTCCTGTCTAATTAAAACCAAAAACACATGAAATAGCTACAACTTTAGTTAACCCTTTCTTAAAACTGTCATAAAATATGTCATATTACAAGCTATATGTTACAAGAAGTATGTACCTGGTTTTAGACTGCAAAACTGAGGCTGAACCTTTGGAGCTTTCTAAAAAAGCCAGCATGTCATTCCAAAATCTTTCTGTAAAAACTTCCTGCATCTCTGATATCTTTTCATCAGTTTTACTCAATTCTGCCTTCAGGTCATCAGATTTCTTATCACTTTCCCAAAATTTACACCATTTAACAATCCGATTAAAGATGCCAGGAGGCTTGCATCTTGAATTTCTCACCACTTTCTCACCACTTTTTGTAGATTTCTCACCAATTTCTGCATCTTGAACAACTTCATTAGCTGATGAAGAAGATGACTGATCTTTTGAAACCGAAGAGTTTTCATCAACACTAACCGTATCAGTATGAGAAATCATCAGTTGATGACCATCATTACCTCTAAACCATTTCCTCCACATAGACTTAAAAGTTCCCGCTTCAGATTCACCTCTATTTATCTTTACTAATTGCAGTTGACCAGAGTTGAGTTCACCTTTTTCCATCTTCTTCTCAATAACAGGAGGCGGCTCTACAGCTTGCTGTGGCAGCTGCTCCTGTTTTATAGGAATTGCTTGCGACTCTGTTTTGACATTTTCATCATCTAATTTGGAAGATGCTGGCAATACTTGATCATCTGATTTTGGAGGCACAGAAGTGTTGTCAGCAACATCCTCCTTAACATCAACAACTGGAACCAAGTCCTTTAAATCTTTTGTAGTACCCTGACCAGAAACAGTATCGGGACCTTGGCTTTTTGGGCTAATTCCATGTACTATATGTTGACCGTCTTTCTGAGATTGAAGTCTTAACAAATTTGGCATGGCCATGAGAAAAGCTGAGAACTTTTTATGACCATACCAATCCCTTTGAATTGTAATATTACTCTTTCCTAATTCAGCTCTAAGTTCTGTAATTGGTATCCCTTTAGGATATAAACTCAATGTGCTGCGTACCGCATTCATAACTGCTTTTGGAATTGGGCGAATATTGTCTGAATTTGAACAATTAGAAACCTCGTCTGATTGCACAGATGAAGTTTGGTTAGAAACATGGTTACAAACTGCAAAAGGGTCTTCAAGAGCGACTCTATAATGGCCATACCATGAAGCATAAGGACCATCTGGAGGTTGGTTGAAATACCTTCCAGTTAAATTTTCTCCTTTGACCAATGAAGGCCACTGCCACATGATACTTGCAGCACTACAAAGAACTGCAGGAGCATTATCTGTACTAGCAAGCAATACATTGTAATTATTCATTCTTAAGCGGTGTAACGTGCTGGCAAAATCTCTGTCACCAGATATTAGAAAAAGATGAGCGGGTGGTGGATTTTGAGATACCCAATACATTAGGTCTACTAAAAGAG
This sequence comes from Bidens hawaiensis, assembly GCF_021521415.1. NCBI lineage: Eukaryota > Viridiplantae > Streptophyta > Magnoliopsida > Asterales > Asteraceae > Bidens > Bidens hawaiensis. Next base: position 223,317 of record NW_027492925.1, on the reverse strand, counting down.
ACCTATCTGCACTGTTCTTTCCACCTGTATGAAACAATAGAAACTTAACAGTTACTAACTGTACACATTCTAATAAGACTATGATTCTGCATATAAAATTATAGGAGCAAAGAGTACTTTCTGTAACCAGTTCATCCAAGTAACCAACAAATCATGATGACTACTCTGTTACATAGGGGTGTGCATGAAACCGAGAAAACCGATGCAAAACCGACAAACAACCGACGGTTTGGTTTCATGTTTTTTGTGAAAGCTGAACTTAAGAATGGGTTTTGGTTTTGCTTGTAATGAAAACCGAAAAAACCGAACCGAACTTATAGATTCCCATTTTTTATATTTTATTTTAAGTAATTTATAAGAATTTAATAAATATGTAACTCTAATATTTTAGCCCAAATGTATAATAACCAATAAGTTATTAATTAACAAATTGAATTAAGCTGAAGTACATTATTATGGGCCAAATTTTTTTTCTGGTCCAAAAACTTCAAGCTTAAATGACAAAACCAAACCGAAAACTGAACGGTTTTCAAAAATTCAAAAGCCGAAATTACGATTTTAGCCCAAAACCGACCCAAGCCAAACCGTGCACACCCCTAGCTGTATTAATTATTAAGCCCTAAGCCAATACTAAAACTCTATTTGCTGGTCCAATTTGGGCAAAAAATTATAACATAATTCTTAAGCAAGTTGCATATAAACATATTTCAACAATTGAATATAAAATCACTAATAAATCATTCTCAAGTAAACTAATCAATTTCAAAAACCTAATTCACAATTAATCAACAGAAATTTAAAAAATAAATAAATAAATAAAGGGATAAACAAACCATTGGGAACATGAGTAAGGTTGATCCCAGTGGAAGACAACGCCTCCTGATTCGCCCTAGACAGCTGCATAACGTCACCAAACGCCGTCACCTGAATCGGTCCTTTGATTCCAACTGACCTAACGGCAGACGTTATAAACTGCGTAACTTTAAACACATTAACATTACACGGCACCTGACAGTTTTCGAAGTCCCACCAAACCGAAACCCTAACGTTCCTCACGTCCTCTGGATTACTACTACGTCTTGAGTGGGAGGGGTAGGATGACGTGGCGTCAGGTGATGAGGTTGAGAAATGGGTGATGGTGGTTAGTGATGGTGTACGGCGGAGGAGAGAGAGGGAGATGGTTATGGAAGTGAGGTGTTTCATGGCGGTTTGTGTGTGTTAGGCTTCCGTTGATGGAAGCTTGACGAAGGGAGCAAAAGGTTTATGGGTTAAAACCCTACGGTGTGTTAACGTGTTTGGTTATTAAGAAGACGACATCACATGACCGAGTTTTGCGGTTTGTTAGCGTTTCTTGGTGACTCACATTTCTTTTTATGTTTTATAAATAAAATGTTAGTCTATGTGTTACGGGCTCTAACCACGTAGCGCAGACACCATCATGGACGGGAGCGTAAGTTGGGGGCTTGGCTTGAGTATGAGGCACCATTTGATGTTTTTTTATATTTGTTTTATCATTTTAGATAATATATAATAAATCATATAAAATTATCGCAACTAAATACTATATTTCACATAAAGCCCCAACAGATTCTATAACATATCTTAGTGGTGTGAAGAGTGAAAAATTGTTAGGTGTCAAATAGTTAGAGGCGCATTTGTATAGGTAGACTAATGTGAGGATCTTAATTACGAGTTTGTAAAAAGTGATGCATGATGAAATGCAAGGTATCGATTCATTTAATTGGGTTATACCCTTGTTCTCTCTAAGAGCCCGTTCGTTTCACAGACTTTTTAAAGGATTTGGAATTGGAACTGGAATTGGATTTGGATTTGGAATTGGAATTGGAATGGAATGTTTGAGAATCCCTTTCATGTGTTTGGTTGGTTAATATGTATTGGAATTGGAATCTTCTTCATTCTCGAGATTTTTTTTTTTTTGAAGAACGAGGACAAGGAAGGAAACATTTTAGTTTTTTTACATTTTTCGTTTTTGATTTATATTTTGAGTTATGATTTTTTTATTAATTTTTTTGAATTTTTTTTGGAAGGTTTTTATTTTCCATAACAATCCTTTAAAATAGGTGGGATTTTGAAATCCCGTGAAATGTGGGATTTGATGGGATTTAGTTTCCATTTTCATTCTTTCATTTAATTAAACGAACATATCATAAGTGTTCTACTCTTTATCGGTCTTAATGCCTTATAGCTTGATTACCGGTTTATCACGTAACAATTTGTGTAAAGAAAACCAAGCATCATGAATGGGCCGTTTATATGATCAAAATCAAGATGAGTAATTAAGATATATAGTTAAATGAACCAAATAGTTAAACGAAAGTTGGTTTTAGAACCAAACAGGATCTTAAGTCTTAACTATTTGTTTCATCATGGGTTCGTTTATATTAGAGGGGGCAATTCTGACCCAAAGTCATTTAATTGGGTCAGTTTGGGTTAAATTTAAAACCTTTTGGGTTGAAATGGGTTGGGTAATTTAATTGTAAGGGTTGAAATGGGTTAAATATGAAAAATCGTTTAAGAATGACGGGTCAAATTGGGTTGATAGTTTTATTAGAATGGGTTGTTTAGGGTTAGGGAATAGATCTCCAGTGAAAACCATGGGTTCGTGACTTCATCAGTTCATCAGTTCATCTTCGCCTCAGCAGATTCAATCACCGTCAGCCCCGCCGTCGCCGCCATTCGACGTCCAATCACCACCGCCGTGGGTAAATTCTTCCGGTATGGATTCATGTTCGGCAGAGAAACCTCACGGAAGGAATTAGGCGATCTTATCGCAGATCTTCGCCGATCAAATCCTGATTCATCGTCTTCTAATCCTCCACACTCCTGATTCGGTAACCTTTTCGATTTCAATTCGGTAACTTATAATATCCTATTGTTATACTAAAGCAGCAGGTGCAACTGCTCATTTATTGAATTAGATTAGTAGTATTTAACTTACTAATTGATTTATTTAATTGCAATGTACCTTTATAACTGTATTATTGTGGTCTACTTTAACTTAGATTGTTCAAATTGCCACTTTTTTTTTCTGTCAGGGATTAGAGCACACATGAAAACCGAACCAAAAACCGAAATGTTGACTTTTGTTAATATTTTTTACATGACTTTTGGTAGGTCAAGATTCAAGAATATTTGGCGATATGTCAAGCAACACTGGTTTTGATCAACATAGTATAGGTGAGGAACGAGATGATGAAGTTAATTCAAATGATTCAAGTAAACGTTCTTATGTTTGGGACTACTTTGGTTGCGTAATGGTTGAACCTGATGGGACGAAGAAAGTAAGTTGTAAAGCGTGTGGACAGAAGTACAAGGTTGGTTCAAATTTGGGAACATCGAACTTAAAACGACATATCCCTAAGTGTTTTGATATTGATGAGCTAGGTCCACCAATAAAGCGCGCCCCTTTAGATCTAGAAATGTATAAAGAGAAGATAGCAATTTCAATCATCAAACATAACTACCCTTTTAGTTATGTTGAACATGAGGGAACACGAGATTTGCATAAATTCTTACATCCTGATGTGAAGGACATGACAAGAAACACTGCAAAGTCGCATATCTTAAGAGTATATGATCGGGAGAAGATGATTCTTAAAGATAAATTACAAAGCATAACTAGTAGGATATGTTTGACTTCTGACTTATGGACTTCTCTCACGACGGACGGATATATGGCATTGACAGCTCATTATGTTGATGAGGATTGGGTTCTAAGAAAAAAGGTACTAAATTTTAGATTTATACCTCCTCCACACACTGGTTTCATCATAGCAGAGCACATGATCAACTTTTTAGCAGAATGGGGTATTGAGAAAAAGATTTTCACAGTAACACTAGATAATGCAAAGTATAATGATGTTTTGGTATCTTCTTTGAAAAGTCATTTGCGTTTGAATAACGTATTAGTGTGTGATGGTGATTATACTCATGTGCGTTGTTCTGCCCATGTATTAAATCTTGTTGTTCAAGCTGGAATTAAAGTAATTGAAGGAGCCATTGAAAAGGTTCGAGATTCGGTTAAGTATGTGAGAGGAAGTGCTGCTAGGAAGTGTAAGTTCGCAGAATGCATCGAATTACTTTCATTACGGTGCGGTAAACATGTTCGTCAAGATATCGTAACGAGATGGAATTCTACGTATCTTATGCTTGATTGTGCATTGGCTTATCGTCGGGCTTATTCTCAGTTAGCACTAGTTGATTCCAATTTTAAGAGTAATCCATCAGAAGAGGAATGGGAAAGGGTGGAAGTAATCACAAAATTTTTGAAACCTTTCTATGATATCACTACTTTGTTTTCTGGAAGCTTATATCCGACTTCCAACTTATATTTTCATCAAGTGTGGAAAATTCAATTGCATATTGAAGAAGCAATTCGCAATACAAATGATATTATTAGTAACATGGCAAAAGACATGAAAAAAAAGTTTGATAAATATTGGGAAAGTTATAGTATGGTGTTATCTTTTGCGGTTATTTTAGATCCACGGTACAAGGTTAAGCTTGTTGAGTATTGTTTCTCAAAACTTGACATGAAAGTTGAAGAGCGAAAAACGAAATTGAAGAGTATCGTTGATGGCATTCATAAGCTATTTATGGAGTATGATATTCAATCGGAGACAATGCCCGATTCTTCAAGACCCGAGAGTTCAAATGTTGGTGACAACACGTTGGACGAGTTGGAGGGATTTGACTCATTTGAAAGCCAATATAGAAATGATGTTAACGAAAAGTCTCAGTTAACATTGTACTTAGATGAACCTCAACTAGACAGAAAACAACCACTTGATGTTTTACGGTATTGGAAGGATAATCAAGGAAGGTATCCAAAAGTGGCTCTAATGGCTCGTGATCTATTGAGCATCCCAATTACTACCGTCGCTTCCGAATCATCTTTTAGTATTGGAGGTCGGGTTTTGAGCAAGTATCGAACTTCACTTCTACCATCCAATGTCGAGGCGTTGCTATGCGCTCAAGATTGGTTGGATGTTTTACAAGGTATTAAAAGTTCATTCTTTTGCAACTAAATTTTATGAAATATCTTTATTAATATAGCACCTTTCATTTTTCACATATTTAGATGAAAACGAGATCGAGATGGAGGAACAACTTGCTGAAGACATTGAAGCGTTGATTCCGAGTTATAATAGTAGCAATTTTAGATTGACCGAGAGGTATTAAAAACTGAATTCTCTTTGCAATTTAATTTTATATTTGTATATGTTTATTAATATAACAACTTTCCTTTTTTACATATTTAGATGAAACGAGATCGAGATGGAGGAACAACTTGTGTTGACCAAGAATGCAACTTGTAGTAGGGTTTCTAGTTGTTTTGAATTGTTTAATGTCATCATTGTTATTTTGGATAAAGACATTGTGCAAATATGTGATCTTAAAGTACTTAAATGATGTTTTGATTAGGAAATGTCATCATTGTTTACCTTGTTTGAAGTATTGGTTATGTAACTTGATATGCGAGCTGTTACGCGCTGAAACGAGCTGAAAAACCGCTTAAACAAACTGTTACGCGCTGAAACGAGCTGAAAAACCGCTTAAACGAACTGTTACGCGCTGAAACGAGCTGAAAAACCGCTTAAACGAGCTGTTACGCGCTGAAACGAACTAAAAAACCGCTTAAACGAACTGTTACACCGCTTAAGCGAGCTGTTACGCGCTGAAACGAACTGAAAAACCGCTTAAGCGAGCTGTTACGCGCTGAAACGAACTGAAAAACCGCTTAAACGAGCTGTTACGCGCTGAAACGAACTGAAAAACCGCTTAAGCGAGCTGTTACGCGCTGAAACGAACTGAAAAACCGCTTAAGCGAGCTGTTACGCGCTGAAACGAACTGAAAACCGCTTAAGCGAGCTCTTACGCGCTGAAACGAACTGAAAAACCGCTTAAACGAGCTGTTACGCGCTGAAACGACTGAAAAACCGCTTAAGCGAGCTGTTACGCGCTGAAACGAACTGAAAAACCGATTAAACGAGCTGTTACGCGCTGAAACGAACTGAAAAACCGCTTAAGCGAGCTGTTACGCGCTGAAACGAACTGAAAAACCGCTTAAACGAGCTGTTACGCGCTGAAACGACTGAAAAACCGCTTAAGCGAGCTGTTACGCGCTGAAACGAACTGAAAAACCGATTAAACGAGCTGTTACGCGCTGAAACGAACTGAAAAACCGCTTAAGCGAGCTGTTACGCGCTGAAACGAACTGAAAAACCGCTTAAACGAGCTGTTACGCGCTGAAACGAACTGAAAAACCGCTTAAGCGAGCTGTTACGCGCTGAAACGAACTGAAAAACCGCTTAAGCGAGCTGTTACGCGCTGAAACGAACTGAAAAACCGCTTAAGCGAGCTGTTACGCGCTGAAACGAACTGAAAAACCGCTTAAGCGAGCTGTTACGCGCTGAAACGAACTGAAAAACCGCTTAAGCGAGCTGTTACGCGCTGAAACGAACTGAAAAACCGCTTAAACGAGCTGTTACGCGCTGAAACGAACTGAAAAACCGCTTAAGCGAGCTGTTACGCGCTGAAACGAACTGAAAAACCGATTAAACGAGCTGTTACGCGCTGAAACGAACTGAAAAACCGCTTAAGCGAGCTGTTACGCGCTGAAACGAACTGAAAAACCGATTAAACGAGCTGTTACGCGCTGAAACGAACTGAAAAACCGCTTAAGCGAGCTCTTACGCGCTGAAACGAACTGAAAAACCGCTTAAGCGAGCTGTTACGCGCTGAAACGAACTGAAAAACCGCTTAAGCGAGCTGTTACGCGCTGAAACGAACTGAAAAACCGCTTAAACGAGCTTTTGCTGTTAAAAAGATCTGTAACGTGTTGGAAACACGCTTATTCGTTGGTAAAAAAAAAATTAAGCGAAACCCGTTTTGACCTGTTCATACATTGACTCGTTCTAACCCGAACCTGTTGACCCTAACCCGTTCCGACCCGAACCGAAACAACCCTTCTTTTAAGTGACCCGTTTCGACCCTAACCCGTTTCGACCCTAACCCGTTTCAACCCTAACCCGTTCCGACCCATGACCCGTTTCGACCCAACCCAACCCAATTGCCACCTCTAATCTACACCAATAAATAGCCTTCCCCTCACACTATCAGATTCAGATTCAGATTCAGGTTCAAAGAATGTATGTCATGATTGACTTCGAAGAGCATCACCTATTTTTCAATTCCAAGTTCTTTTTCAATATCTCTTGTGAGGCTAAATTGCAGGGTGCTGTGCCATGGGAACAATGTACGAGTAACGGGCAGCTTCCTTCTCAACTCCTGCATTTCAAAACATCCGTCAAGCGCCGTTGTTTATATACAGTTTGCAAATATCAATTTGAAAGACTACAGTCGAGGTAAACCCTAAGATCAGATATCTTGGCTCGGAATGGTAACGGCAGGCTATGCATATGGGTGTAAACGAGCCAAACCACTCATGAGTTACTCGATATCAGCTCTATAAAAGCTCGAATCGAGCGGAGCTTAAACGAACTCGAGACTAAAAATAAGCTTGTTCAGTAAACGAGCCATGGCTTCACTTATCGAGCTCAGTTGGCCAAGCCTAAACGTGTGCCTACTATATATGCAGGTTCCACTTTAATTATGTATTATCATACAGCATAGATATAAAAACTAGGGTAGGGTTAATGTAAAAAACAATAGTTTTGTGAGAAGCATAAGAATAGATCTTGGCCATTGGATCTAGGATCTGGTGGTTGAGATTAGTAGTTTCTAAAAACTATATAGTGTCCTATTTTCATGGTATAGTATTCTATTTAGGTGGTGTGCTTTATTTTATAGCATTCTCACACTTCTCACAAAACAATTGTTTTTTATTTTAACCCTCTTCATAAAAACTAATTAATTATATAAATAATTATAAATGTATATAAACTATTTAATAACGAAGCCGAGCAAGAGCTTGAAAAAGTACTCACAAGCAAGGCTAAAGACAAAGCTTCATAAATAGAGATCGAAACGAGCTTGATCTCTTGTATGTTAAACGAGCGGAGCTCAGGCTTGGCTAAGCTCATTTACAGCCCTAGTTAACTAGTGGTCAGTGAGGGCAGGATAAGGTTGGGCCAACAACTTTTTTATATGATTTTTATGAAAAGCAAACTAAAAACACTTAATTTGTTAAATGTGATCGCAAAACTATATTCCTACAATTAAAAAAAAAGGTTTTCTAATAAACCAACTTAATAGATTTTATGCACTTGAAATCATTTATAAAGGTTTTCCTGTCTGACCCGTTTTGGTTTTAAGTTAATCTTTTTGCTTAACGCATTTTACTTGTTATAAAAAAAAATTATAGCCCGACTCATTTGTATGCAAATGGATGCAAGTTTGAAATCACACATTTTTATGTAATAAAAGGGGGTTTACCGTTATTCATTAAAAAGAAAAAAATATATACCTTGAATGTGGAATCCGGCAAATTAGAATAAGACACCTGCCATTGAACATTTTCTTGCAAATAAATCGACATTAAAACGTTTTAGGGCTCTTAAAAGAGAATATGAAACACCATACCTGCAGGGAAGTCAGATATTCTGTCTCATGGTGGCGAATAATATTCATCAATGAATCTGCAGAATCATCTGGTGACTGGAAATATGCAACACAGATCAGCCACATGACAAAATTAAATCAAAAACATTTCAACACCAAATTATTTTGGTTAAGTTAGTTCAGAATTATGGCAAAACTACCAGCTGTGATATACTGCAAAGTGACTTTAGTTGAGTTAGTTATGTAACCTGAAACATAGTTGAATCTCTGCATTCATGCTTTGCATCTAACTGAACATTCCCTTCTTCAAAATAATGAGCAGTCACCTGAATATTTAAGATAAAACGTTAAGTTATCTATCTTTTTTTAAGTTTTTATTATATACCAAATGTAAAAAAAGTATCTTTGAGTATCAGCAAATACCTGCATTTTTCCTCTGATTTCCACAGTTTGTAGTTCATCCTTAAACTCAATGTTCCATATCGATACCCAACTTCCATTACTGATAAGGGATAAAAAATACAATTTGTATTACAAGGTATATATAAATAAAGAAAACAATTAAATTAAGGTTTGCTAACCAAAAATTCTGTGGACTATGTCGAGTGGCTGTAATCACAACAACTAGCTCAAAATCCGACCCGCAATCTTCAGCATCTTTTCCCTTTGTACAGTAAACCGAGAAGACGCCTTTTGGATATGCCTCTTCAACATACTTGGAAATTTCAGCATCCAAAGCACATCTGTAAGTGTTATCATCACACATTTTTGTAATGTGATGAAACGTTGTAAGTTTCACCAGTTAAATAATATTTGTAGTTAGTAAAGTGAATATCACAACTGTAAGTCGGTTACAAAAGTTGGTTAAAAAGAAAACGATATTTAAAAAAAATGTTACCGATACTCTTCTATGTAAGCGGATGAAAGCTCATCATCTCTAGCTGGTCTCATTTGTGTACAAACCTGAACCAGATCAACATGCCATATAAGATCAGAAACACTCTTTCTCAATTCTTACATATCAGTAAGTTTAGAACTCTTAAATCCAACAAATGCATAGCAAAATCAAAGTATCTAAAACAACACCAAACCGAGGCATCTAGTTTATTAAACTTACTTGTCGGACATGGTCAACCTTTGCCACCTGTGCAGTCCTAGGATCAAGATACTCGTCCTCACTAATCTCACTAAACGATGATACCAGGACCTGCAGAAACACCCATTTGGAAACTATAACTTTTGACAGTTAACTAGAATGATCTACTTAACTCAAAATTTCAAAAGTTGAAAACTTTTCTAAGTATTGAAACATTTCTGGTTCAAAGTTCAAGCTGTGATGTGTACTAGTGAAGTGCTCTTCATTTACAGGTTATTCTGAATAATCTAAAATTTCAAAATGATCATAACATTGTTATGCATTTGTCCTAAAGCAGTCCCAAGTCTACTGGCTAGAGAGCACAAACGGATTCGAGACAACAGCAAATTTGACCTAACAAAAATGAAAAAAACATTCAAGAGGAGTCAAATACTCGAATTAACTTCTCTCAAATGTTTATTTGTAAACGAAACAACTTATTCCCTAGAATTAAACTCATCGTTCGAGATAAGTAAGCATCCAGTTTCCAATAAAACAAGTTAATCTGATACAGAATGTTATGCAAACACAGATCAGTGCAATTTACAGTAATATATCAGTAGAATGTTCGGTGTATAATCAATTGAAATCAGAGTAATTACAGTACTGTTCATGACCTATAAACCTAACAAACTTCATTATACAAAATTCTAGGTCAAAATAAAAAAGCAGATCATCAAGTGTCAATAAACTAAAAGCATACCTCACCGCTTCGATTAGGAAACTGGAGGCAAATGAAGTTCGATTTGTTGTAAATCGGAAATGCTTCTGAGGCGGCCTTGCGATAGGCATTATCGTCGTTGAGAACTGACTTGAGGTCTGTATGTATGTATAGAAGACATTAATAATAAGAGTAGAAAACCATGTGATCTCGAATAATAAAAGAAAAGAAAAGAAGAAAGAGTAAAAGACCTTTGGCGACGTATTGGATTTCACCAGGCGGAGAGTTGAGAAGGAACCATTTGGCTATATCGATTTTCTGATCCTCAGTGACTACTACTTCTTCTTCTTGAAGCTCTTCTGATGTATCATCCATAGTTATGTTTGACTGTGTTGTTGGTGAGGATGGATTGATGATCAGTTTCAGGATTTCAAAATTGGGGACGATGGAAGGCAGTGTTTGGTATACGGACAAGACAAAGGGTGTGTTTGGTATTTCTTATTTTAATCAATAAATTTAAACAACGACTTAACTTTTTAACTTATCAATTTTTTTAAAAAAGTGTTTGAATTGATTTATATGTTGAGGAAAACAACAATTTTGAATTGATTTTTTTTTTTTTTAATAATTACTTAGTTGCTTAGTTAATTAGTGTGATAAAGATTTTAAGGCATAAATTCTAACCGGGTTGATTATTAGGCGGAGATTAGATCTAATAGATAGATATATGAGTGATATTCGAGAGTTATATGAGAATGATAGCAAAACACATAGTTGAAGGTATAATTGTATTCATATAAATCTTATGAGCATTGTTACATACATTATGGACTATATATAGAAGACAATACAACATCTACAATTGTACTATTGTTTCTAATGGCCGACCACGTACGAATGCTGTCATTTTTCAACTGTTGTCTGTTATTCTTACACGATCTTCTCTTTTTGTTTTTAGTGAGTAGATGCTCTTCTTGTATTTCTTGTAACAATGCTCTAATCATAGGCGTAGATGCTCTTTCTAGGGTATTACCCCTACAAGTTCTTCTAGTTAGTCGATGCGACATTTATTTAAAAAATTGGTTGCCAATTTGGTTTTTCTTAAGGCTCAATTTAGCAACAATTTAATTATCGTTGCGTCGTGCTCTTTATTCACATTTTGATATAAACTTTATTCAAAATGAGTCGTTTAAATGCACACGGGTGTCACACTAATTAATATTAATGAGAGGTTGGGGTACAGAGGTAAAATAGAGAGAAAGTAGAAAGTAACGTTTTTGTTATTTTTTATAAAATGGACATTTTGGTTTTTTTTCATAAAACTAGTGTTAATGGTCTGACTTAGCTGAAATTAAAATAAAGCACGGTGACCGAAAATGTCAAGTGCATGTAGACCGAACCAAAAGTTGATTTAAATAACACAAACCACAAAAACCAAAAACGAAGATCACTCTTTTATTAGATTTGTATACTTACAACAAAATAAATAAGAAAAAAAGTGTATGTAAACCGAACCAAAAGTTGATTTATTCATCACTTTAGGCTTACAAAATTAGAATTCACAACTTTTGTATGGATGTATTATGAGTAAAGCTGGAACCTTAATGGTGAAGACCAAGTTCAATATAACTAGAATCATAATTGTGCAGACCAAGTACAATATAACTGAAATCATAATGGTGCAGACCAAGTGTAATATACAGCAAGTCTGCAAATTAACAGAAAATTAAAAGGTCTAAATAATTATTTTTAAAAATATAGACATTTAAACTCTTTTGGTGTGAAAAGTTATTGCAAAATGTCATACTACATTGTCACGTGCCTCCATTAGCATGGACAAATGATTCCTAAAAATCATGAAATAAATTTATAACGCTTTGCAAATAAATACTTAGAAAGACATGAAATACTTTGGAACATTATGAAGACATGTTAGAATCTTATTTACCTCATTTGGTTTGGTCATGTTGATGAATGCTCATTACTTGTTGGTTATTTGTAAAAGTACCCTTAAAACAATATAAAACGTTATAATTTGTTTACGTAATCTTGTGTTCCACCACAAGTTGTTTGATACCATATTGTTATTGAGGAAATGTTAACCTTATTAAGTCATTCCGATGTATAAAGTAATAAACAAACTTGTTTTGAAAATATGTTTAATTTTTTTCTTTTAGCAATTACTCGAGAAAAAAGTAATATGAATTCTAGGACACGGGGAACAATCTTGATTCTTGACTTACTATATAAGGTGATAAATAAATCATACTTTTTTTAATACATATATATAATCGGATAAATTTTGGCTCTCCTTTGGACTATTTGCAATACCTTAGTAAATGTGTTCAAAAAGTATTGATGGACTAAACATCATGAAGACACCGTGGGGTTTAAACAAGTGTTATGATTTAGTGAGTATAGTTTTATCATGAAATATTTAATTATTATTAATGCATATACTCACACCTATATATACGTATACTTCTTTTTTATGTGGGTTGGTGCTAGACGTATCACCCATGTGACTGATCTCTTGGTCCTAATCACTTTTTCCTAAATTGGAGTCTAAATTGCTATCCACTTTAATATATAGCAGGTGACAAATAAAGGAGTGATCTCTCGACCGTCTACACCCCTATTTTGTGGTCATGTACAGAATTAACATCAGAGAATGTTTTACATTTTCACTTTTGCAAAACAATAAAGTTAGCATTTATTTTTATTTTTTAAAGATTGTAACAACAAAGGTTTCCTATCTTATTATTTAATTAATTCAAACGACGCCACACGATTCGATAACTAAAATAAAATTCGCGACATTTTATTTGTTTATTTATTACCGAAACGAGGACGTTACAATTATATTTTATTATACTATACAGTACACTTCAAGAACGTACCTCCGAACGTGTCGTGTCGGCGCCTGACACCCTCATCTGAATCTCTGGCGTACCCGACGCACGTGGCTTGAAATAACAATAATATAATATACTATATTATAATATAATATAATATAATAATAACGTAATTAAGAAGATAAACATAATCCGACCTGGCAACAGTTGACTGGTACGACGGCTGACTATCGTAAACACCAAGTACCTAATAACAATAATATTTTAATACTAATAATAATATAAAAATTAATATTTTAATAATAATCATAATATTAAAATATAATAACATAATTATATATTTAGAATAATAATATTTTATTAACAAAGAGTAATATTGTAATAATAATAATATTATTAATATTAATATAATAACAATACAATAATAATATTTTAATAATAATACTAGTAATACTGTAATAACAAATTTAACAATAACGGTAATAATACGGGAAACCTGATTCAAATTTGGAAGGCCCGGCGAGTTAGGTTTACCGTAAAACTGTTCAGGCTGACTATAATAACCGATTTAATTTTAACAAAACGTAATATAGCATGCTTCAGTTAAAAAGGCAACTAACAACTTCATACTAAATAAATACACAAAACGAAACCTTGTTCAAATTTGGTAAGTCTGATCAGCTAGCCTGACCGTAAGGTTGTTGGGGCTGAGTATCATAGCCGACATACTCTTAACAAATATTAATGTAGCAAGTCGTAGTTAAAAAAACAACTACCGACTTCATACTAAATAAATATAAAACGAAACGTGGTTCAAGTCGGGTAACCACGACGTGCCAGGTTGATCGTTACCGTCGTAACCCGGCTCCTCCTCGTAACCTCGACGTGCCAAGCTAATCCTTAGCGGCATTACCCTGCTCCTCCTCGTTCGACTCCGGAGGGTGGTGAGGGTGAGGTTGAGGGTGAGGGTGAGTAAGGGTATAATAAAAAAGAGAAAGGAGGGAGAGGGAGGGAGGGGAGCCGGGCTCCAATAATATAACACCCAATACGTCGCGTATAGGTCTATACACGGCGTCTTAGGGGTACGATTTGACAACCTAGCCCAGCCCAGCTTTTGCCAGCTAGGACGTCAAATCATACCTAATACACTACGTATAACCCTATACACGGCGTATTAGGGCGTGTGGTGGGTGTCCCTAGTAGAACCCCGTAAAAATATTATTATTTGAACTAAAACTCATACATAAATTAGTTTATGAAAGTTTTTTGACTTTTCAGTCAATGCTTATTGTCTGTTTACTTTAGGGAAAATTTCCAAAATAGCACTCTTTAGGGAGGAGATTTTCCAAAATAGCATTTTTTTTCCTCAAAATAATTTAAGATTTGGACTGGGAAGACGCATTGGAAAAAGATAATAATAATGAGGGACCGGTTCAAATTCTGAAGGAAAGTAACGTAGCAAACGGGATATTGGAAAATAATGAAGTTAAATTTCAAATTATTTTGTAATCTTGGAGCAAAAGTCCAAATTTTTCTGAAACTTTTTCTTTTAAAAAACCGTCTTAAGAGACTGTTTTTTTATGTTTCCTACCTCTTCCGTCCATATTTTCAAATTCTTGGAAAAATATATTTTTTACAATTATACCCCTAAATCACCACCACCACCACCACCTTGAACCACCACCATCACCGACGCCGTCGGCCCAACCCCATCACCACCACCATCACTACCACCATAGCCGCCTCCACCATCGTTGCACCCATCACCGCTACACCATAGCCGCCGTCTCCCCCACCCCATCACCACCACCGGATGATTGCTCCCAAAATCCCACCAAGCACAACACCACTGGCTCCGATACTGAGCAAGAAGTTATTCAACAACGGAGTCACACCGGACGCCGCCTGTGCCACCTCCGGAACCACCATGGACACTGTTACAACTGCCGCAGCCAACGCCGTGACAGTAGTGGGTTGAAGAAGGAGGTTGTGGGTGGGAGAGTGGTCTTGTGGATCAATGGCATGGCCATAGAAACAGTCGGTGGTGGTGATGGGGTGGGGGCGACGGCGGCTATGGTGCAGCAGTGATGGGTGCAGCGGTGGTGGAGGCGGCTATGGTGGTAGTGACGGTGGTGGTGATGGGGTTGGGCCGACGGCGTCGGTGATGGTGGTGGTTCAAGGTGGTGGTGGTGGTGGTGGTTCAAGGTGGTGGTTTAGGGGTATAATTGTAAAAAATATATTTTTCCAAGAATTTGAAAATATGGACGGGAGAGGTAGGAAACATAAAAAAACAGTCTCTCAAGACGGTTTTTTAAAAGAAAAAGTTTTGGAAAAAATTGAACTTTTACTTCAAGATTACAAAATAATTTGAACTTTAACTTCATTATTTTTCAATATCCTGTCTGCTACGTTATTTTCCTTCAGAATTTGGACAGGTCCCTCATTATTATTATCTTTTACCAATACGTCCTTACAGTCCAAATCTTATATTATTTTAAGGAAAAAAAAGACTATTTTGGAAAAACTAAAAAGTGCTATTATGGGAATTTCCCCATTTACTTTATTGGCCACGCCACACATTCAAATGGTGAGGCTCTAATTTCCATGCACCTGACACTAAAGTCTTGTCGTAAAAGTATTCAAATCTATCATAAAGTCTTGTTTTCACTGTAAAGTTATCAAACAAGAATGCTTTCACACAATAATGCACTCTCTGGTCGCTAAAGTACTCCAAACAAATAGTTGAGTGGACAATAAGAACATATACAGTAAATCTCGGCCCAAAAAATAATTGAGTGGACACGGTATGCATGAATTGGTTACTTCGACATTCTTTCCTCTTTTACCGAAACACTATATTTGATGACTTTTTGGGTCGTCAAATTGAAATATTGCATCCAAAATCATCCCGATTAATTAAGTAATAGCCATGGCTACTGGTGTCACTTATGATGTTTTTTTGAGCTTTCGAGGTGAAGATACTCGAACACTGATCACCTCTATGCAGCCCTAAGGCAAGCAGGAGTCCGCACTTTCAGAGACGATGATGCAATGGTCCGAGGAAGAGAGCTAGGACCAGAGCTGAAAAAGGCCATCCGTGAGTCTGCAATTTCGATCATCGTCTTTTCAAGAAACTATGCATCTTCCAAGTGGTGTCTTGATGAGGTCTTAACCATCATCCAAGAACACGAGAGGATATCCTCTAAGCACGAAGTAGTTCCAGTGTTGTACAAGGTGGAGCCGTCTGATGTCCGGAATCAACGAGGAAGCTTTGCAGAAGCATTTGGTGAGTATGATAAGATAATTGAGGCACAAACATATCCACATAAGAAGATTGAATGGGTGGAGAAGGTGGAGGCGTGGAGGGTTTCACTTACAAAAGCTGGAAGCCTGACGGGAATGGTTTTAACTGCTGACGGGTATGTTTGCTTATATATGTACGTATTCAAAGAAACATATATTGATTTTATGTTCATTGTGACACACCAAGAAGAAAAGAATTATCGAATATTATCCTGTTCATCCACGGAATAGAATAAACTTACAATAAAGCATATAAGCTTTTGAAGCGCAACAATTATAATAACTAATGCATATTGATCAACCTACCAACTTTTCAAATTTATTATGTTTGCAGATACGAGGCCAACTTTATAGATAACATTGTCAGTGTCATAAGAAAGAAACTCAACTACAACCTCTTGTACATTGAGGGTAAACTAGTTGGAATAGAGTACGATGTTGCTAAGATTGAATCATGGTTACAAGATCCATCACCTGATGCAGTTATCCTTCTTATTCACGGGATGGGAGGCATTGGAAAAACAACCATATCTAAATGCATCTATAACTCAAAACTACCATGAATATGATCGCAGTTGCTTTCTCGCAGATATTCGGGAGACCTTAAAGCAACCAGAAGGGTTGTTGCGGTTGCAAAGTCAGCTTCTTACCGCATTGTTAAGGAGTGACACAAAAGAGGTTATATGGAATCCTGATGAGGGAACCGCTAAGATTACAAACGCCTTATGCAATAAAAAGGTACTTCTCGTCCTAGATATTAGAGCACTACTAGGGCCACAACAATTTTATCCTGGAAGTAAAGTGATCACTACACCTAGGGACAGAGGGTTGTTAACTTATTTTGGAGTACCTCCAGAGGTCCATACTATGAGAAAATTAGGTAACAGTGACTCAAGTAAGCTCTTTAGTTTGCATGCCTTTCATAAAGACCACCCTATTTATCAGAACTTGTAGTTGATCGCTGTGGAGGGTACCCTTTGGCTCTTAAAGTATTGGGTTCTTCTCTAAATGAAAAGACCATTGATGTGTGGGAAGAGGCAATGCACAAACTAGAAGCAATTTCTAATCCGAAGATTCAAAAGCTTCTGCAGCTGAGCTATGAAACTCTGGATGCTGAAGATAAAGAATTATTCCTACATATTGCTTTTTTTTGTGGGTGAGGATAAAGAACTTATTGTGAAACTGTTAGCCGAATGCAATTTCTTCCCTAAGGTTGGGATCCAGAATCTAATGGATAGATGCCTACTCTACATTGTAGATGGGCAAGTGATGACGCATAATTTAATCAGGGGGATGGGTCGAGAAGTTGTTCGCCAAGAATCACCAAAGGAACCTGGGAAACGAAGCAGATTGTGGAACTATCAAGATTCGTTTGATGTACTAAAAGAAAATGGAGTAAGCAGTCCATATCCAGTTTCTTATATATCTATTTAATTTAATTATTAATTCATTGTATATGCTTACCTTTTAAATTTCCTTAATTAAGGGTACAAAGAAAGTAGAGGGACTTGCTCTTGATACGCGAACGATCAATGAAATTGATTCAACTTTAACAGTAAAGATGGAGAATGGAAGAAAACGTAGTTATGAAGATTTTAGTGGTCTAAATAAAGAAATAAAGTTGGGAGCACTAAAAAGGATGAAGAACCTCATGCTACTTCGACTCGACTATGCAACATTTTCTGGAAGCTATAAGAATTTTCCCAAAAAGTTAAGATTGCTTCGTTGGCATGGGTTACCTTTAAAATCAATACCTAGTGATGTACCTTTGCAGAAGTTGGTAGTTCTTGACTTGAGTTATAGCAAATTAAAGCAAGTCTGGGAGGGGTGCAAGGTATGTATTTTTAGTTTCGTCTTCTAACTTCCATATAAAAGTTATATATACTCTTGTTTTTAATGCCACAGGTAGTTGGATCTCTAAAAATCCTTAATCTTAGTTATTTTGAGGAGCTTATTAAAACCTCTGATTTTCATGGACTCCCTAGCTTGAAGAGTTTGATCTTTGAAGGATGCTTAAGCTTGACTCATGTTTGTGGATCCATAGGGTGCCTTGAAAGGCTAGTTTTGTTAGACGTAAGTGAGTGCGGAAGTTTGAAAGATATTCCATGCTTACCAACATCTCTCGAATCACTTAAAATGAATGGTTGCCCAAAGATATTCCTTGGAGGTTCTAAACAAGTTCAATGCTTGGATTCATGTTCACTTTTTGTAGATATTGGCATCTCAGGATGCAATCTCTTTGATAATTCTTTCCCTGAGGATTGGAGTAACCTCTTCTCTTTAAAGAAGTTAAATATAAGCAGAAATCATATAACTTCATTACCAGGTTGTGTCAAAGGTTTACCAAGTCTTGTAACACTCTTTGCTTTCGAATGCTCACAGCTTCAATCAATTGTAGATGTACCAAAATCTGTAACATCCCTATATATCTATGATAATAAGTCCTTGAAGGTAGTGAAACCATCACCAAACTCCGTTGCCCTCACGGGTGTTAGTCGATGCCAAAAACTGTTTGAGGTGGAGGCTTGTTTTAAGGTTGAATCAATAAAAAATGTTAACAGGAAAGTTAAAAGATATCTTGGGTTAGAAAATGGATATACTGAAGAAGATGAGTCCATCAAGGTCCTCTTTCTCTCTCTGTCTCCTACTCTTTATTGCCTGTGTTTTTCTTTTACCTGCTAATGTTATGAAATGGTATGTACAGGTATCATATGAATTTGGCATATACAGTGCCTTCATTCCAGGGAAAGCAATGCTTCCGTGTTTTAGGCATAAAGAAATTGGATCAAGGATATCATTTAGAGTCCCTTCAAATGCTAATGGTTCAAGAATAATTGGTCTGAATGTGTGCTTCATGTCTACTTTAACTTCTAGAGGATCAGTTATTGACTATGTTAAAGTCAATAATAAGAGCAAGGCCTTGGTATGGAAATACGTTCCTACAATATCTAATGTGATATGTAAAAATAGGGATGACAGATTTAATTATGTTTGGTTAAGCCTTTGGCGAACTGACAATCTACTGGATGATGGGGACGAAATTGATGTAAGCATCCGTCTGTGGGATGATGATGATGTAGTAGAGGAGTGTTGTGTGAACCTGGTGTACGATGATGATGACGACGATGATGATGTCGTCTTATTCAATCGCATTTCATGGGGTGACAGAATGCGGGTAGAAGTATCAGATTACATTCATAACTGGGAAACATATCACTTTGGGACTGATGACCCATTTTATCGTAAGTTCTTAAGACGTTCTAGCAGGATTGGATTGGACAGTCGACATAACCCTTGTAATCCTATGTGTATGAAAAATGTTTGTTGTTATGATTAGATCCAATTGTGGATTGGTGGGGCCTAAACTGGAGGGACAGAAGCATTCTTGCAGCGTATGTTTTGTTACAGTTCCCTTCCCTTCCCTTGCATAAATCTACTCGATGATATTTGTTTGTTTACCTTGTTTCGTTGTGCAAGTGCAGGCAATCACTTGAGATTTGAAGAATAAAACATGAACCACTGCCGACTGATATCTTCTTTCAAAAACACGTACATTCATACATGTAATTAAGGTATCAAATTGAATAAACAAAACATATTTATCATTCTTGTTTACATAATAATGAAGCATCTCTACACGATATGACTTTTGATTTTCTTCCTTTTCGGTTTCATTTTGTTTTTGATTACACTGTTTCGAGCTACAATTGCTGGTGTGGAATCTTGGTTCTTTCAAATATGATGTCTACTTAAAGCTCTTCATCATGCACACCATCTGTTTGATGAAATGTGTAGTTGATGTATGCATACTTGCACAGTTGCACTGAAAGCTGTTGACCATAATGTTTGCGAAAGATTTGTATTGCTAGACTGTTTAGCACTTAGCACCAAGAAGAAACAGATGTTCCATTATTTTAACATGTCTAAATGTTAGACATTTGGAAAGTGCTAAAAGTTTAGTTAATAGCGCACTTATTAAAGTTTGATTCCCAGTTATGAAAGTTATAACTCGATGGCGGTTAAACTTATAGAGTCGTGGTGGGTGGTCTTTGTGATGATAGGAGTTATATTGAAGCAAACCATATTTTTTTTACCATAATGGAATATAAGCTTGCATGTCTTTCTATTGTAATTGAATCCTGATGCTTTATTAATATATCAATTGTGACTTGATTTTGCTTAGGTGCTGTTTGTTTTTGCAGACATAAACTGTCTGCAAGCTGATTTCATCTGTTTTCATGTCTGCAACTGAAGATGTGGTCTGAAGATCTGCAAGCTGAAAATATAAGACTGTTTGTTTTTATAAGCTGATACTGTCTGCATAACTGTCAAACTTATCTCACAAGATAGAAGTCATTTATTCAAGTTACATCTAGTTTTTAGTCTTTGCTTGCCATGCCGATTTGGTTTTGGTGGGTGGTGGAAGGTGGTGGTGGTGGATGGTGGTAGTGGCGGCGGACGGTGGGTAGTGGCGGTGGATGGTGGTGGTGGACAATGGGTGGTGGTGATGGATGGTTTTGGTTGGTGGTGGACGGTGGTGGTGATGGATGGTGGTGGATGGTGGTGGTGGCGGTGATGGATGGTGGTGGTGGTGATGGATGGTGGGTGGTGGACGGTGGTGGTGATGGATGGTGGTGGTGGTGGCGGACGGTGGTGGTGATGGATGGTGGGTAGTGGACGGTGGTGGTGATGGATGGTGGGTGGTGGACGGTGGTGGTGGCGGTGATGGATGGTGGTGGTGGTGGCGGTGATGGATGGTGGTGGTGGTGGGTGATGGATGGTGGTGGTGGCGGTGATGGATGGTGGTGGTGGTGGCGGACGGTGGTGGTGATGGATGGTGGGTGGTGGACGGTGGTGGTGATGGATGGTGGGTGGTGGACGGTGGTGGTGGCGGTGGATGGTGGTGGACGGTGGCGGCGGGGTACGGGGGTGGTGGTGGCGGCGTACGGTGGGTGGTGGTGTTGGCGGACGGTGGTAGGAGCAGTGGATGAGAGGGTGGCTGCAAAGGGAGAAGAGTAAGGTTTTTTTATGAAGATGTTTTAAGCAAGATTTCCTTGCTTTTCTTTTAAGATGAAAGAAGATAACTTCAGATCTGTTTTAAGAAAAAAAACAAACAGTCTTCAAGGGTAATGTCTGCGCGCCTGCAGACATTAGCTCCCTTGAAGATGTTTGAAGAAAAAACAAACACCCCCTTAAAATAGCGTTTTGCAATGTTCAAATTACTAAGAATTTGTTTTTGTCGGATCGGGTCAACAAAACTAACTAAAATTCATACAATACTCACTTCTGAATGCATGGCTTCCTCGATTTTACATACATGAATCAATGTAGGATGAACAATGCAGATCTAGAAATTTCCTTAAGGGAATATAGGTCAGGTAAAATGATGATCAAAAACATTAAATGATTTAATATAACATAAAACAACATACTTCACTAAATTATATTTTTCAGTTGTTCCCTATGCTTTTCATTTTATAGAAACTATCCATTGCATAAGAACACTACGAGATAAGGATGATGTAAAAAAAATGTAGAAACTGACCACAAAAAAGGCACGAAAAACATTCTCTTCTAAAATTACCTTCAAGGCTTTTAAACGCGCCAAGCATGCTGTGCTAAACACGCACAGAAGCTTATTCAATCTTTAATCAATAGAGAAAGATTGTAAAAACAAATGGCATGCCGAAAAGTCAAAATTATCAATGTTCAGAAATGAAAGAAAAAACAATAGGAATCTGAAATTAAAGTATAGGAGTGCTAAAATGTATTAGCATCCTAGTAATGCCATTACATGTATTCAGGTTACAAAAGGTTACGGGTTGCTTGTTTACATTTTAGCTGCAAACGTCCGTTTTTATGGTTTGCATTTGGTTGAAACATATAATGTTGAGATCCAAACTCCAGTGTGACCATTGGTGGTACAACCAACAGAGTATTATTGATCAAGGTATGTTGGGATTTATTAAAAGTCAAAGCCAGAATATAGAGAGTCAAATGGGGATTACCGATCAAAATAGCAGGAATGATGGTCAAACGCATGAGGCATAATTGGTGTCACACCCCAACCTAAGGCGGAAATGTCGGGGCGTGATCCGATTGCTCACAGCTCGAAGATACTATCATAATTATAAATGACAATATCTAATTAATTATTTTAATTCAAATATTCACACACGTTTACAAACATTACAAAACAATTCAAATAACTGATTATAAACATGATTTAACATTCGTCTTCATTATAACCTATGGTCTTGGCTAAATATACGTACTTCAACCTAAGCAACCTTCATATACGTAGAAAATGGAGTTTGTCAACAACACATGTTGAGTGAGATGATCACCAATTTGACACAACATTAAATAATAGCATATATATGTATATAGTTTGATAAATGCGCAAACCAACCATGTGATAATAATCAATCGAATCATAACAAACATGCATATAACCAAATCATGTATGCCAATGAAATCGTTGCCAAGTGAATCGGGCATTGATTACAATGACTAAGGTTGTCGTTTTACCTTTGCCAAGTGAATCGGGCTCCGGTTACTAAAACGTCGTATGATCATACTAATGAGAACCCTCTACAAGGGGATATGATGGACCTCTCCGAAACGTTATCAAGTAAACAATTAACATGTAGCAATTAGCAAATAGCATTCAACTGATATTCACACAATGATTATGCTTGCGATTTTGTGTTTATATATAGATAGAAAATATGAGTAACTACGCATATGTCTCCAAAACATTTGAAAATAGTGTATAAAAAGGGGAATGATCAAACTCACCTGATCGATTTAGCCAAACGAAAATGACAAGAACGATAATCACACTCGTCGAGAATTACCGACAAGGATCCTAATTAAATGATGATATAAGTGAATTATAAATGATACAATACATATAACGATCTTAGGTTTTAGATATGATTTGAGTTATAATTATGTTTGATATGTTATGGATTGAACAATTGATCTTTACCGATTATTGTTATTATAAAATCATTATTTGTCATAAAAATCGGGTTTACGAATAATCTACCTTACTATTAAATCAATAACTCTTTCCATATATAATATGTATTCTCATAATTTCTTTCTAATAAAATAATTCAAAATTATATTTAATTACATTCAACTTAATTACATTCAACATATTTTAATCTAATATACTATTAATAATAATAATACATGTGTTTTTAATGAGTTTGGGTTTTCTTTTCAAAGTTTAATGGTAATTATTTTTTATTTTGTTTTTATTTCAGCTTTTGGTTTTTGTTCGCTTTAGTTTTTATAAAGTTGTTTCGTTTCGGTTCGATTTTATTTTTTTAGTTTCGTTTTAGGTGGATTTAACTTTATTCAGTTTTTCGTTTTGGTATTGACAGTTTTTGCTTTTGGTTTGGTTTCAGATTAATCGGTTTTAGTTTTTTAGTTTCATTTCGATTTTTGTTTAGTTTTATTGGTATTTGGTTTTATTTAGGTTTTCGATTTTGATTTTGTTTTGTTTTTTTTAAATTTAGTTTCGTTTCAATTTGTATTTAGTTTGTTTGATGTTTGGTTTTAGTGTCTATTGAAAAATGAAAGAATATGTAGGGTTCACAAATTAAGCGAAAGACTCAATTGAGTTTCAACTTTCAAGTGGGTTGAAGTGATTGAAGCTTCATATTTTTATTTTTTTTATTTTCATAACCAATAATAGTGAATTGGCATTTGGTAGAAAAGATTTCAAAAGCTAAGAACGTTGTATATGTTATCCTTTATTTTTTTTCTTAGTCTTCAAGTGTGTTATTTCAATTTTCATTTGTAAAAATGGGTCATCTTATAAATGTTTCGATTTTCTTTGGCTCGGGTCAAAATGGTTCATTTTAAAAGGGTATCGGTTTAGTTCTGGTCAACGAGTCAATATAAAAAGATATTGATTTCATTCAGCCTTCAACGGGTCTTTTTAAAATCGTATCGATTTGGTTCGGGTCATAATGGGTCAATTTTAGAAGATATCGATTTGGTTCGGGTTAAAATGGGTCATT
This sequence comes from Bidens hawaiensis, assembly GCF_021521415.1. Classification (NCBI taxonomy): domain Eukaryota; kingdom Viridiplantae; phylum Streptophyta; class Magnoliopsida; order Asterales; family Asteraceae; genus Bidens; species Bidens hawaiensis. The sequence goes on along the minus strand of NW_027492925.1, from coordinate 198,780 downwards.
CTCAAAATTTAACGATTTGATTCTGGTCAAAACATGTCATTTTAAAAAGGTTTTGATTTGGTTATGTTCTTAAATCGCTTTGGACATGCTGCATTTTATTAGGGTGTAAGACTTTTCACATGAAATGTAAAAACAATTTTCGTAGTCAGTTGGTCACTATGTTTGTTAGATTGGTATATGAATGTTTATGTCATCAACTGTGTTCCCGGTCCAGGAAGAAAAGTAGCACGGATCATTCTTGGATGCTTATCGGGAATCTTTCATGGATGCTTATTTTCTGATTTGCTTGATTTCTAGACTAATGTTAACGAAGTTTGTTTGTCATCTGTTAATAATATGTTTTAAGGTTTATGAAGCTTATGTATTAAAGTTTTAAATTTTCTTCATAAACATTCTACTATGTAAAATTATTCTTTATAAGTTTATTCATTTTAATACTTTGTTTGCGTACGAATATGAATTGCAATTAGAAATCATGTTGTTGTCTCAAAAAAATATATTAAAAACTAACTTGTCATTTGAAATTGTATATATATTTAGTTGACGATTTCTATATTTTCGTCTGTGTCGTACACGGGTCAATAACCTAGTTAGTTAAATAAATATGAATTAAGACCTACTATAATAATAAACGTTTAGATATATAATTATTATAAAAATTATATTTTGGAAATCTTAACAAAATTCGACGGTAAAAATATATTTAACACCTTTAATACGTTTTAATATGTCTATTAAAAATAACACGTACACACACACGCACACACAAACACATATATATATATAAACACGAGCGAATTTATAAAGACGTTTTTACAACGAGACATCAGTATTAGTGTTGGTTTTTAATATAACAAAATAATGATTTATTATTAATAATAATAGGACACACACACACACACATACACACACACACACATATATATATATACACACACATATATAGATAAAGGATAAAATACAATAATCCTTTATCATACATTACGTACGCGACACTTCTAACCGTTGATTTTCAGAAACCCAAAATTACAATTACACTAATCTGTTCGTCCCTCTCCCTCAATCCGTCTGCACCACCCCTCACCGACATCAGCACACCTCCTTCACCTCCGCTCGCCGGAGCTATCAACACTCTTTGTCACCATCATCGCCGTCGACAACAAACTCATCGGAAAAACGCAAATCACAGGGTTGTTTAGTTGAATTGAAATTGAAGCCAATTGATCGGTTAATCTTTGAAATCGATTCAATTAATCATCAATTTGGAGCTTCAATCGATCAATTTTAAGTTCTGAATGACGGGTTTTAAAGTTGTCTGATAAAAGAACGTATTAGCAAAGCGTATTAACATAAGGGTATAATTGTCTTTTAAACATTTTCTTAAGAAAATATCAGAGAACGTTTTAGCAAAACGTATTAGAAGAAATCAAAGAGGAACGTATAAGTGGAACGTTTTAGCAAAACGTATTAAACATTTTCATAAGAGTGTTGATGAATTTTGACATTTTTAAACTGAACGTATAAGAGGAACGTATAATAGAAACGTATAAGTGGAACGTATTAGAAGAAATCAAAATTTAACATCACCACAGCCTCATAAGGTGATACATATCAATCTCAAATCAACAAAATTGGAGCTTTGATGATAACCAATCCTCTTGTAGAAGACTCATAGGTTAGTCATCCACTGAGGAAAACCCCAAACTGTATAAACATGATTGAATCCCCAAATTGATCGACACCAAAAGTCAAAAGTGCCAAATTGAATAACTTTCAATTTCAAAGGTGGAATCAAATCAAACTATAGTTCTTCAAACGTAGTTTATTACCTCAAAGAATGCACAATAAACTCAATTGAGGGACTGCGGATCCGCCGTCGCCATGGAACGGCCGGTCGTCACCTATGGTTCCAAAACGGAAGATGTCCGGTTGTTATTTGTCAAAGAAAAGAGAGAGAAAATGATGGATTTTGATGATGGAGAGCACAGAGGAAGACGGTGGTGTGGTGGAGACCAGAAATCACATTGATGAAATCGTATGAAGTAGAAAACACGTTGAAGAATTTCAATGAATACATTCAACTAATATTTTCAACTAATACTTTCAAGTAATACATTCAACTAATACTTTCAACTAATACATTCAACTAATACTTTCAACTAATACGTTCAAGTAATACGTTTATAGCTTCTAAGTGGTCTTCTTCGTCGGCGGTGTCTTCGTAATCGGAATTGTCGTCAGTGAAGTTGTGGTTGGAACCAAGGGGGTGGAGCATGCAGGAGCTGGACTGTTGATTGACCTCCATTTGTAAGCAATTGGTGGTTTGATTGCCGTTTGGAATGCGGTTAACGGATTTCGGGGAATTCTGAATAACAGAGATTTGGCGAAATTGAAGAATAGAATTGTGGAATATAGTTGGACGGAAAATCTTTGGAAGAAAATACCCTTCTAATAACTGGCGTATAGCGGGGTATAGTTGTATTTAAAAAATTTAATCGCGTATAATCAGACGTTCATGATACTCGCGTACGTAATGTACGATAATGTATTAGTGTACGTTAACCGCCCCCTATATATATATATATATATATAACTTGTAACGAGATCATTTGACATGAAACTTTAACTTTATGATGTTGGTTTAGATAATATATTGTTTATTTGATTTTTAATATTAATTATAATGTATTATAAATCATTAAAATAGGCTAAAATAGGCTAAAATTAATAACAAAAACAATTGCCATCTGCGGCTCGAACCCGCGAACTGTGATGGACCAGTGGATGAACACACACTCCAGCCAGTTGGGCTAGAGTGTCAGTTGGATATAACTTGGAAAAGATTAATTATATACAGAAACTACCAAACCCAATTTAATCATAAACCCTAGATTATCCAATTGATCAGTCCATCATTCGTTTATACAATTAATGTTGGGGTTATTGTTTATTGATGTTCGACGAATAGGACACATATTGCAATTACCTTAAACGATGATTAAACACAGGTTAATCTGAATCAACAGAGCCGGCGATGAACTTGACGAACAGAGGCATACAAAGACGTCGACGATTCAATTAAATATGGGGGTTCAGATGGCGCTGGTATTAGGGAGGTGCAGGCATAAGGAATTGAGTTATGAACAAGCTTAGATTATATAATCGAATTTTAGGTTAAAGGCGGTTTGGGTTTATAATTCATGGGTTAGGTTATAACAGGAAGTATAGTTTTTGTAGGAAGGATAAGAAGTAATCTTGTCTATTGATTTTGAGCATGAAATCAAGTGTGAAAGAAGGGGGAGGGCATAAAAGGAATAACATATTTGTTGACTTTCTCTCTCCACATGCAAGGCACATGCCAAATTCTCCCATCATTTTAAAACGTCAATAACTTTTTTTACGACGTTTTTATTGAAAAACAAATTCACCATAATAACGAGTGTCTTTTCCGGCGAGGTGGTGGCGGTGGGTGGCGGTTGTGGTGGCGGTGGGCGGTGAGGTGGTGGTGGTTGTAGGATATAAGTGTTATAAGTGGGTTTTCGAAATGAATGTAAGTGGGTTTTTAGATCAAAGTAAGTGGGTTTTGACATTTAAGTGTTGACTAAAATACCCTCCTTCCTAGCCTTCTTAGGAAAATCAAACTTTTTATTTAAACCTAACCCTATAATTCAATTCATATTATAAACGATCTTGTTTCTTAATTATTGATGTTGTTTAGGCCGTTTATGGTAAAAGAGATCAAATCCCTGATTCAATTCCAAGTTTAGATCGTTAATTGAGGTTCAAGTAAACTAAACGGGTCGGATTTGGGTATACGGGTCATGGATACGGGTTCTGGGTAAATGGGTTATCAAGTGAATATACTAAAATTGCGTTTTAGTCCCTGGAGATTGGTAATGGGAACAATAAGGGATCAAAGTTTATCTTTGGCCTAAAAATGTACATTTTCCAAAGTTAAATATACATTAATTAAATATAATAAACAAGTATAAATAATAATAAAATTTCTTGATAAACATGATTATTTTCAGTGATAAATCTCCCGAATCATAAAACGGGTCGGGTATTAGATATAAAATTCGCATGCGGAAAACCCGAGTTGTTACAATTGGTATTTAGTAAATATTCAGAAAGCAAATGGGCAAAACCGCAAATCAGAACTAGAAGTGTAAATGACTTGTTTGTTGGCATCGGGTCACCCCGTACGGAGTAACTAGGCATTCTATGTTTATTGGCCGTTCAAAATAAAATTGCATAGGTTTAACTTGGTTGACTTTCGGGTCAATTATGGAAAACTGGGAATGCTAAACTTTTCTATAAGGTTTTGACTTTTTAGTGAAAAATCAAAAACGACCAAAAAGTAAACTTTAAGTCAACCGATGTTCATAGTCATTGTCAAACCGAAATTGACTTAATTCTGATTAGTGATTATCGATTAAGAGTTTCGGTTTTTTGGGCTAAATATGGACACAATATTATAGTCACTAATGTTAAAGGTATGCGGTTACAGGCACAGTATATACCCGTTACATTAGTTGTCCTGACTTTTTAGGATTTCAAGTTTATCGGTCGAGGTCGGGTTCCTTTGATAACTTATGTCATTTACAACAATTTCATTAAAAATCACATCAAATGACGAAAATCTACTTCTAGAAATAGCTATTTGGCATATCGCAAAATATATAAAAATGACAAACATCTCCTTGTCCTAATATAGGGGTGTTTATGATCCGTTTGGCTCGTTCTGACAGAATTTCTGAGTTCACTATACATTATAATTGTAAAATGCCTATACCCGTTATAATCTTTATTTTTTCATACTAGTTCTATTAAAAATTTTACCTTTTTTACAGTAGCTCTAACAATGGGAAAGGTATGTTAATCTCTCCAAAATAATGTAAAAATGAATTAAATAACTAATTTCAGTTCTAGTAAACAATCAACAAAACAATAAAATAATCATAATCCTAATCAACCAACATATGAAATACAACTGCAACTTCAAAACAACCCAAATGCATCATCATCCATTGCTAAGGGTTACAACATTCAATATATGCATATAAAAACCAACTTGATGAGTATTATTGTGTAGTCAAAGCAAATACTTCAGTAAAAGCGGTTTTCTTTTGAAGCAACAAACAAATAAAGCTAGGATTTAAACAAGCGGTCAGATTCTGTGTAGCAACCATCAAAGCTTTTAAAAGTATTAAAAGACAACTAGCCCAGCCCTAACCTATTGTTAGTAAACAAAAGCTCACAAAGTGATCCCCTTTGAAGTTGTTGTCAATCCTGCATCAAAAGATTCACACATTCAGTATATATCAGACATTAAGGGTTATGGCTTAGATATGTGATCTCAACTGTTAACAAGTTGCATTCCAATAATATGATAAACACATATGAAAACAGAACACAGAATGAGAAAAATGAGCACAAAATTCAATTCAAAGCCTACCTTGCACATCCCTAAGTCAAAACATTTTCTTTCCATGCTCAAATTATATGTTGATATTTCAGATATTTAGCAGAATCATATGCTATATAGGGATGGCCCTATATCTGCCATATATTAAATGAGACACAGAATATAGTGGAAGTGATTAACTATTAGTCATATAAAAACACATCACAACAATGACAAAACAAAAGATAATGAATCAAATGAAAGTTATTAACAATTTATAATGATTACTAAGCAGCATTGCAGCAAAGAGGTTCATTTGTATTGAAATATGACCAAAAGAGGAATTCTGGCATCTATTTTGGTGGTGTTTTCCCAATTCTTCTGCAAAAAACGCAATACGCAGCAATTAAAGAAACTAAGAAAGAATTTATAATTTTATATACACTTGAAAAAATGAACTTTTCACCATATTTACTCATAAGTCAAATTATTTTCCCTTCTATTTCCATATTGAAGTATACTACTAGCACTAGAAACACATCAATCACCCAAAGGTAACGCGCCAAAGGTATCAAATAATAATATACCGATAAATACTAGATATGCAGGATTGCAGAAAAACTTAACTGACTCACGTTTAGTCTATAACAGTTTTACCCTTACAGCACAAGTCTGAAGCCCTTTGACAAAAAGTCATCTTTCTTCTTAATACTCTTCTCCTTATCTTTCACCTTCTTTACAACATTCTGAGACGCGCTACCCATCTTCACCTGAGCAAGACTACCCGTAAACATCTCAGTCACAAACAGGCTCGGCATACCCGCAACCTTCATCCGTTTCGCAGTCTTATCCCCAAGATGAAACCAATAAAGCCTCTCAAAATTCTTCTCCAAAAGCACTTCACGCCCGTCCTTCGAATACACAAGCGGCCTCAAAATATCCAGTTCCCTAATAATCTTAACATCCGCAGTCGATATCAACTTATTCCAAGAATCCATAACCCCGTACCGCTTCATAACCCACACTTCCACATTGGTTTTAGGATAATTACACACCATACAAAGGCACCCGCCCAAAGTACCCAAATTAACCTCCGCCTTTTCATGGTAATCCGGTTTTGGAACAAACCGCACCTCCTCAGTCGTTAAATCAAATGCAGCTATCAAAACGTCAACATTCAAATCGCGCCTGTGACCGTTTCGACTAACCAACCAGTGTAAACACCCGTTTGCATAAACATTCAAGTAAAACCTATTACGAAGAAAATACGGAAAGTCCCCAACGTCTCGCCACGCCTCGGATTTCAAACTAAAAACCTCGAGCTTCGAATGAAGAAGCTCGTTAAACAAGCTGCAATACTGAACCAATCTAACCACCTTATAATCATCATTACGACAATCATACCCAAACCCTTTAACACAAATCCCTCTACCTAACCCCTCCAAACATTTCGCAGGCGGCAACCGGGTTTTCGCAAACTTCCGGACCACCGGGTTCCAAAACGCTATTTCATTATCCGGTTCCGTTGTACAGAGACATAAGACGCCGTTACAAGAGCCTAAAACGACGGTTTCTAAGATGGCGAAGTAAAGGGGGTTGTGGGTTTTGGTGATGGTGTACGTGGGTGAGTCTAGGTTAAGGTAACAGAGGGTTCTGTTGCCGCCGAAGATGAGGTTACCGTTGGAGTTGGTTTGGTCTGAGTGGGTGAGGTGGAGGTGGGTTAGGTATGGGCTGTCGATTAAAGTACGGAAGGGTTTGGAAACTGACCGGAATCGGAGGAGGGAGGTGACCGGAAGGTGTGAGAGGATTTGGGCGAGAACGTCCGGCGGGATGGGCACATCGGACATAGTTTAGTTTTCCGGCGAGATGAGGGTGGGTTTTATATTATATTATATTTGTATTTATGGGTTTGTGAGGATAAGTTGATCGGACATATTGAGTGGTGCGGGTAAAAACTTACTAAACTCAAGTGCCGTGAAAATTACTTTGTCACATGTCACGTGAACTTTATGAGATTCAATTTCGTACAACTTTACCTTTTTAGTCTCCACTGAGAGTATACAAATGGGGATTTAATGGGATTTAATGGGAGTTAATGTTTTCTTTATCATGGGGTTTATTATTGGTTTGGAGTTGAATTGAAAAGGTAACTAAATTAAAATTTCGGTTATGGATTTGGACTTTGGTTTTAAATTGAACTGAAACTGAATTACAATTTAGATTATATTTGGAAAGTAATGAGTAACAAGAATTTGAAGGGTTTAGATATTGTCTTATTAAGATAGTGGAAAAAATCTGAATTCTGAGTTTATTTTGGGTTGTATAGCGTTTAGATAAATTTAGCGTTGATTGAATTCAATGGAGGTAATATTGTTGTGTTAAATTTGTAAGTTTGTGGATTTATATTTGCATTGTTGTCTCATAGACTAGTCTTTTTTAACAAAAGCTTCTCATTCAAAAAAAAGATATCGAAACTAAATTAACATTTGGTTCTTGGTTTTATAAAATATGGAATTCGTTCAAACCAATAATCCAAATAAAATGACTAATAAATCATGATTATGTAAGTTTTATCATATAGCTTAATTATACTAAAATTTTCAGGACAACTCAATTCAATTACTAACAAGCAGAGAAAAAAACTAAAAAGAAAGTTATTTTGTATGGTTAGTGGAAACAAAAAACATAACCAAATTTGAATTTGTTTTTATGTTAGGTCTGGAGTTACATGGATCCGATTTAGGTTAGTTTTACTTTTCGACCAAAAAAACTTCGAACCAATGAGCACTCCCATTGTTTATATCAAATCTAATGAAATGATAACCGAGGATGAATACAACTTTAAAACTTAAAAGGCTTAAAAAGTTAAAATTTCCATAAAGAGTTGAGTAGTGAGTGGTTTTTTATTATTTTTATCAGCTTATCACTTTCTTTAAAATGATTATAAATAGACTAATGAATATTGGACGATGATTTCTCTAAAATCGTATATTGAAGGGTGAAGGACAAGAGTTCCAATAACGTTTATTGTGTGCCCTCGTCCGTGGATGTTTTTTTGCTTCTTAGTCGGTGCACACAAACGTTAGATGATGGCCGTGTTGTTTTTTAGGTTAATCTACAAGACTTTACCCTTTGTAAGTTGTTTAAGTGTAATCATATCTTCTATTTATTTTTGCTTTGCTTTCACATATGATTTTTATTTGGATTTGATTGGTTTTGATCAACATTAGTATCTTTTTTCCCTCCAAGGTGTGGAAGGCCATAATAAATTTATGTTGAGAGGTGAACTTGATCATTTGTTGCTATTATCTTTATCCACCTAAGATTTAAATATTTGTTCATTTAATATATTGATCGCCATGTGTTTGATGACTGTTCTCCTAAGATCCTTGGTGTGATGTGTTTTGGTCTATACCAAAAAAGACAGTCCAAAGTCCAAACGATGTGAGTTTTAATTTTGTAAATCCAAAAAAAGTCTAAAAACGTGGCTTTAGATTATTGTTGTAATGCTTTCATTTTTTGAAAAAATATAATAGTTTCTTACTTTTAATCATATCATAAATACTTATTCAATACTAAAAGGCAGTATGGTTATTAAAATAAATAAAGTGGTTATAAAATACAAATGTAGAAGTTGGTGATGATGTAAATAGGTGTTTATTGACGAGTTATATTACTAGGCAAGCCTTAAGCCTTTACGCTGTGTTCCCGAGCTCACTTAACGAAGGAATGAAAGCAAATGAAAACATTTCCATTCATTTCCTTTCTTTTGATTTTCCTTTCCTTTCCATTTATTCAATTCCTTCCAAAATGGAAAGAAATAAATTACACTATAAAACCCTCCATTTTTCTTTCCTTTCCTTTCCTTTGCTTTGCTTTGATTTCTTTCCTTTAATAAAACTCGGGAACACACTTATTGTTCTTTTCTTCCTTTAATGAAACTCAGGAACACAACATTTTCTTTCCATCCCTTCATTTCCTTTCCTTTCCCTTGTTAAATAAAACTCGGGAACAGATTAGAGATTTCTAAGTCCTTGCGTTGCATATGCTCTAATTTCAAGACCATATCACTCTTTCATGATGAGATTTTCGGCATGACTCGGTCCCTTACAATAAACTCAATACAACTAATATTCTTGACGGCATCAACAAAGCAACAGCATATATGATTATATATCATATCATTCGCAAACCATAATACTGCTTCCAACTGAAAGATAAGAACCCCAGTTTCTTTATGATCTCATTTCTAAGCTGGTACCTCAACATCTATAGTACAAAGAACCAAATTTATAAGTTTACTACATTGGCACCACCACTAAACTTTATGCAGTGCAAGGCTGGAAAAGAGAAGTAGCCTCTGCATGTTTGTGTTTTGATATTGAACTCCTTTTTTATTAGTTTATATTATTTAAATAAAAAAAGAATAAAACATTTACAATAAAGCTATTAACATTAAACACCTTTCTGCACACTTGGTTCAGATAACTTTCCGATGCATCCACACTCGCACCCGAACTCAAAAATTGACTGCATGAAGCTTGGATGTGCTATATTACTCGACAGTCAGCATTTGATTGACCAACCCCATCCACTCATAGTCTCATAATTCCTGAAAACAGAGTTCAATTTATATTTGTATACAGATTATGCAAAATAAATTATAATTGACAAACAAAAATAACCTGATGTTTTAATGTTCCAAGATTGGGTCCCCACAATTTCATCTGCAATTTAAGACCCGCGTGTCCTTTACCATCTTGTCCTTCAACTGCAATATTGCTTGCCACATCAGATTCTTACAACTGTCATGTGTCACCTCTTTTTCTTCTTTCTTTGTCGCCTAAGAACTAATGTGACATATTTAACAGTCGTTTCACACGGTTGAAATCCTTTTTCGTTCATCTCATCAAACAACAATTTTGCTTTCGACACATATGATGTCCTCAACGCCCTCTCCAGCTCAGCATGCATCGACAACTTACACCATCCGGTTATAAGTATGTCATAAGTTGACGAACTAGCAGAAACCCCTCTCACTTGCATCTCATTCATGAGCTCTCTTGCTTGACTCATCATTCCCACTTTAGCAAACTCACTAATTAGCACATTATAAGTACTCGTTTGAGGAACAAAACCGTTTGATATCATATCACAATAAACCCTAATCGCTTCCTTCTTGTTCCCAATTCTCGCATACCCACAAACCAAAATGTTGTACACATCAGCATCAAGTTCAAATCCTCTTTCCGACATGTCATTAACTAATTTTAAACATTCGTTCATAAAACCGCCCTTTGAAAGACCCCTAATAAGCGTATGATAAGTGGTAATAGTTGGATTAATGCCTTGAACCAACATATGTGAATATGTGTTAAGAGCTTTTTTCAAATGAGAACTTTTGCAGTATCCATTGATTAAGATATTGAAAGTTATGATGTCAGCAGAAAAACCGTTTTGTTTCATATCTTGTAACGCTGACGTGGCTTTTCTAGTCATACCAAGTCTACAAAACGCCGCGATAAGGGTGTTATTGACTTTTTGGGTCGGTTTAAGCCCCATAGCTAAAAGACGTTCATGAGTTAATAAAATGTGATCCCCATTTTTAACCTTTGAAGCTGCAGTAATCACGGCTCTATGATTAACAGAATTAGGGTAAAACCCTACACTTCTCACTTCATTTAACAAATTTATAGCTTTATCAACCTTCCCTGCTTCACAGAGTCCACTAATCATAACATTGATAGTAACCTCATTAGGCATTAAACCGAGGCTCTTTATCTCGTTCCACATGTTTAAAGCATTTACCATTTTACCCTCTCGGCAATAAGCAGCGATAATCGTGTTAAGCGTCTCGAGATTTGGCGCCAAACCAAGTTCTTTTATGCTTAAATAAACAGATTCGACTTCATATTTCCCCAACCCTAATAATCCATTTGCTAAAACGTTATATGCAACACCATCAAACTTCATTTTTTGCTGAGTCATCTCATCAGCCAATTTAAGAGCAGTTGACTCCTCACCGGCTTTAAAATAACCATCCATTAATGATGTATAATTAACAGAATCAGGTAAAAGTCCTTTGGAAACCATTTTTTCAAAAAACAAACCCGCTTCATCCATTTTCCCCTTTCTTTTATAATTATTCACAAAAGCATCAAGCACAAAGTTGTTTTCTTCCAACCCATTCAACTTCATTTCTTCATAAAATCCAATAGCTATTTCTTGTTTTCCCGCCTTAAAATAGCCATCGATTAGGGTACCGTAAGTAATAATATTTGGCATCACTCTCTCACCCGTCATCTTTTGCAAGATACCAAAAGCTGCATCGAGCATATTGAGCTTTAAAAACGCGTTGATCAAAGAAGTGTATGTAACTACATTTGGAGATATATTTTTACCCTCCATTTCTTGTAATGCTAACTCAGCACCATCCATATCTCCTGACTTGCAGCGTCCATCTATCAATGAAGAGTAAGTTATACAGTTTGGAACAAAACCAGAAGTTAAAAGTTTGTTAAAAGTCGTCTCAGCTTCCTTAAAGTTTCCATTTTTAGACAACCCATCCATCAAAATAGTGAACGTAACAACATCAAATGGAATCCCACACGTTACCATTTGACCCTGGAGTCCAAGGGCAATTTGGGGATTTTTGTTTTTAAATAAAGAATATACTAAAACAGTGTATGTTATATGAGTAGGGTTCACACCAACCCTTTTCATTTCCTTGAAAAGTGATGACCCGTCATCAATTCTCCCATCCTTGAAAAGACCATATATAACCGAACTGTAAGTGACAGCATCAGGTGATAGCCCGTTCATTACCATTTTATCATACAAACTAAGTGCTTCATCAACCCTTTTCTGCTTAAAGTACCCATTCATTAGCGTAGTATACGTAATAACATTCGGCTTCAAACTTACCTCTTTTCCTATATTATCGTCACTATCAACTAACTCATCAAAAACACTCTTTGCCTGATCAAGATTCTCCGTCTTGCAGAACATGTCAATCAAAGTATTATACGTTACAATATCTGGTAAACATTCTTCTTTCTTCATCCTATCAAGCACCTCAATAGCCGCATCAACATTCCCAGCTTTAAAATACCCATGAATCAACGTATTAAAACCGATAACATCGACATAACCAAACCGATCAAGAACCCATTCCGCATATCCCAACAAACCCGTATCCGTAAACCCCTTAACCAAAACATTACAAGTAAACTCATTAAAATCAATCCCCTTTTTAATCATCTCGGAACACAACGCTAAACCCTGTTCAACAAACCCGTATTTACAAAACCCCCATATCACCGTATTGTAACTCACAACATCACACTCACCAAAGCTTGTATCTTTCAGTAACCCTAACGCTAATTCAACTCTACCTACTTTACACAAACAATTAAGCAACACATTACGAGTCTTAACATCTGGGTGGGCCCCACATGAGATCATCTCGGAATAAACGAACCATACCTGAGAAACCAACCCATGATCGTTGAATTCGCAAAGAAGACGATTCCATGAGGGTAATGTTTTGGGGGCGAAATGGTAATTTCGCATGGCATTGAAGGCTTCTGAGGCCTTTGAGAGGCGGTTGTGGGAGAGGAAGAGGTGGATTAGTGTGCAGAAGAAGGAGGCGTAGAGTTCAGTGGGTGGTGATGATGATGAAATGGGTCGGATTGGTATGGAGAAAATGAAGGAATTGAAGAGGGTCTTGTTGCACTGCAAGTGTTTGATGAAATGCCGCAACGAAGACCCCATTCTATTGTGTGTAGTGGTCAGGCTTGGTTATTTGGGGTTCAAGAGCGTGCATTTGATTTTGAACCCATTACGACTATGAGTCTATGACGATTAGTGGACTTTTATGTATGATTAAATTTATAAGAGCATATAATATTTGATGTCAACAATTTTTTCAAATATATAAAAGTTAAAATATATATCAAAATTAAATAAACCCTAGGATTTAGTAAGACAATCATCAAATAATATTTTGACATGCAGTGCTGATCGAACGCCGTTAAATCTGCCTGAGTTTGTTGTGGTTCAGGCGAACGGTGGTTTTGGTGAATTTTCTGATTTTTTTTCTTTTCTTTTGTTTTCAAAAATATGAAACAACAATATAAAATAAATTTTAAATTTTCTAATAAAAGAAAATAATATATAAATAATTTTTTTAATTATTAAACCATCTGAAACAAAATTGGACCATGTAATACAAAATAACATAATAAATTAGACCAAGTAATATAAACTGGGCCAACAAATAAAAAATAACATGTATGTTATTTAGTTAGGCCAGGTAATTGTCTATAAAAATAAAGCACAGTAAAACAAATTAAGAGCTTGTTGCCTTCTTCTTCATCGTGATGGCCTGTTGCAGCAATATGCCTTTTGCCAAACAAGCCAACACTAAAAAGGGTAAGATCCAACTTCTTTCACGAATCACAAGACCAAACTTCTCTTTACCAGCCACGAGTGGGCTCACGCCCCCTCGCTCGAGCCTCCCATCGCACCACCACGATGCGGTGTGCGATACTGACGTGGCTCACACCACCCTTTTCGCGGCTCCAATCGCGGACCACAACAGGTAGTCTAAGAGACGATCACTCCATTCTAACAAATGAATTGTTGTCATGTTTTTAATCCATACAAAAGTTGGTTTTCATAATGTGTTTTTTTCCCACTTACCATATTATCCAAAAAGATACCCGACACTATCGCTTGGCTGAGTTTTTAGAAGTGTATATCCCCTCTCACTAAAGATATCTCTTGTCTAAGTTCTTTGACCAAGCTTCCGCGTGGAAAATGACAATTAAACCAAAGTTAAGTATCACATGTGGATGAATAACCTTGTTGTAAATGTTAAAGATTCGCATAAAGGTTTTGCGTCGGAATGACTTGTATGCTATAAATGTTATGTTGTATGTCTTAAGTTTGTAATTCGTCCAACATGTTTTAACTTCAACACATAAATCGACCATAGAAATCAAGATTTCAAGGATTGTAAAGGCAAAGTCGAGTAATTCATAACCATATAAGGGAAGATGTATCTTCAATCTAAACATTAGTGTATGTAGAATGATTTGTATTGTTGAATGTAAGCCATTGAATGTCTATTTGGTAATTTGGTATTACTGGTTGCAAGGATAGAAGTTCTTATTGCGTATATTATGCAAAGTCTCTTTAAGAGACGGAGTCATAAAGTTATTATGTGACCAATGTTGAAACATGAATCACTACGTCGTAATGTGATCATGCTGGATATTATAAAGAAAAACACGAGTTGAAGGAGTCAACGTCTCATATAAGCCATTAAATTATGTGATTTCATGTTCAAAAGTACCTACATATGTTGCTTGGCATTGTAGTTAGAAATAGGTAAAAGTAGGTGGATATACGTATATTGAAGACAATGATGCTAGTAATTTATGTTGTGTTGGAAACCCAATTAAAAGAACTCGCAAAAGTTTATGTAAGTGGCATATTACACACTAGTCTTCAAACTAATACACCGCAGCCATTAACCATACATCAGTGAAGAGAAAAGTGGATCAATATATCATATGTTGGTGCTTCTTTTCCTTTGTATAATGACGATTTATCTTGGGTTTGTTTATCATTTCTCAAATAACATTGTTAATAATGCTATGTTGTGTTGTTTATATCTCCAGGCAAAGCACATGAAACAAGTGGTAGATCATGATCGAGTTTCGGGATTGAGGAAACATGAAATGAATCCGGGTCGGATCCATGTCGACGTTCCCCGATCTTCAAGATGAACGAATCACAACTTCGTCTTCTTCTCTGGTTGCTCGAGATCTGCCATATAAAAGTGAGGAAGCGGGGATGACTGCTAAGAGTTTCCTCTTTTTTACAGACACAAAATATGGTGGATGTCAAGGATCAAGAAGGGATCCTTCAAATGAGAGTTGAATACCCATTGTATAGGAACTCCATGGCTACCATCATGAAACCCTAACCATATTGGGCCAGGCCCGGTTAGGGTAAATCCCCTACCTCATTGGGCTTTTGTAACACCCGTATTTTGAGATTAGTAAATAAAAGATAATTTATTGTTACGTGTGTGCCGTTAAGTTGATTGTGTGGGTGAATGTTTGGATAATATCTAGATTTAGAATTGTGAGTGGGTTGTGGGGCCCATAACCCCCTATATAAACCCAACCCCTCCACCTTTTTCACCATTTCCTTCCCTTAACAACATACAAACATTCAAGAACACACCACACACTTCTTTTCCACATTCCGAATCCAAATCCATGTTAAAGGAAGAATGTATCGTGGGTGTAAACACCATAAAACAACAAGAATTACGTCCAGATCCTCGAGTTGTTTCATATCTGAACCGAACCCGAGAACAAAAGGTAAGCTTCGGCCAAAGGGCTAAGTTTTATGGTTGGAATCGACATGCAAACAGATATAATGATAGATCGGGTTGTGAAATGTAAGAAAAACATAAACTTGGTGAGTTTTAACCTCACGGGTATGTTATAGGACAAAAGATGATGTTCGGACCATGAAAAACACGGGTATACAAAGTTGGTACGACTCGAAACCCATAAAAAGAGTAGAAACAGGTCCTAAGGAAGAATCTCGGAGGAAAATGACCTTAAAATGGTAAAACAAAGTAAAAAGGGGTTTTTCGCATGAAAAAGGGCTTCGCATCGCATGCCATGCGAAATCCAAGAATTCCCCATCGTACGCCATGCGAAGCGAAATCAGCATGCGAAGCGAAATCACATGCAAAGCGAATTCCCATGCGAAGCGAAATTCTCATGCGAAGCGAAATATTTCCACGCGAAGCGAAATTCTCATGCGAAATTTCAAGCGAAAATCTTAAGCGAAATGGCCATGCGAAATTTCATGAAATCCATTTTCTGATGCATTTTTGTTAAACGGGAAGATGAAGTATCTACCCTAGGGTGTGAAGGTCCTCCCCGGTCATGGGTAGATCTGAATGGAATCGAGGTAGGGTCAATCGGGGTTACCCGAATACGAGCAGTCTGCCGGACTCGCGCAGTAGCTGAAGTCGTCGGCGACAGGTGTATGGGTGGAGTGGGTAATCTGGCTACTCTAGCAGGTGAACGATACTGACTATTAACTTCGTCTTGATCCCTGCGTGGTGACCTGGGTGGATAACTATCGCATCTGTAACCAGATAGATCAGGCACATTCCTGGGTAGCTCTCTACAGATAACTTCTTATTCCACCTCTTCATCTTCCTCCTCCGGCTCCTCTTCTGGGTCTTCTTCTTCTGGATCCTCCTCCTCTGGATCCTCCTCTGATTCTTCCTCGGGATCCTCCTCTACAGATATTACCGGTTCTTCTTCCGGTACGTAGTCGTTATTCCTTGACATGACTCTTCACAAAGGTTAGTTATAAGAATAATATCTATTGCTAGCGCTAACTATTATCGAGGAGATTAATTAATTAAACCAAATTTAATATTAATTATATTAGAATATAATATTAGTTTTATTAAAATTTTAATTATTATTATTTAAATCAATATTGAATTTAAATGGATATAATATTCATTGTAAAATTTACCGTCATCAACAGTATCATACGTACACGTATTCATACACCTTGTTTCAAATAAGCACGTATGAGTGTTACATATATATATATATACTTTCACATTACCTTTTATACACATATGTTACCACTTTTACCTAATCACACATTCCGCGACTTCTATCCGAATTCCCTCGTACAAGCAAGTCTGTTATTATGTTTCGGACCACAATAACTCACTTGCCCTTACAAGTTCATCCCGACATCCATCAGTATATAATATTAATTTATTATTTAATTATTACCCAGAGTTAATCGAGCCTACGGTTATATTTTAGATACCATAAGGGATAACCTAATCCTTTATAACCAATGGCTCTGATACCAACTTCTGTCACACCCCGACTAGCACAATGCGGAAGCGTAAAACGGGAATGTAACAGACACCTCTGATATCAACACATTGTTTATAAAGAAACATTACAAACTAATTTACAATATATTACATTTCTTCGTTCTATCATTGTTTTACAGTTTAGGCGATACAAACAAAACTAGTTCGTTAACTATACATTCTTACTACTAACACCCTTGCTTCTATTCACATAGCATCAACCACACACTTCAGGCACGTGACAGATCACCCAATCATTCCGATTTAGGTATACCTGAAAAGCAGTTTAAAACGGGTCAACTACTAGAGTTGGTGAGTTTCACGAGTTTCAAGAAAACAGTAATGAGTATTCACAAGTCAGCACTAGTAATCATGAAATAAGTATGTATGTATGTAAATGATGTATGTGATGTAATTATGCTAAGCTACAGTGAAGCCTGGACTGTTCGTGCTGCGTGCCTCCATTTCCCACGCTCAATCAACCACTGTGGCCTCTTTCCGCCCACAACATGCCCCGGTAGCTATGCTAACACTACATAGCTGGTTCGTAAAAATTATGGTCAGGTGCAAACGGTTTTGGTGTCTCGGCAAACCGTGCCGGCTCCGTTTGGGTTTGTCAAACCAATAGTACTATTCACAAGCCACCGGCTCAAAGTTAATCACTGTGATCGTGGGGACTTTCGTGTGTTTGCACTTAGATAATTCACATCATCACATGTTTCAGATAAATATATAGATATAAGCAAATATGCTTTTCACCCCAAAAGTTCGTAAAACAGTTTAAAAGTGGGGTCATGAAACTCACGGTTTAGTAGATAATCAGTACTGTATCAGCTCGTGGTTTGTTCAGTCCGATATCAGTAGTTCCTATAATCAATATTATAATAATATTAATATTTTAATATTATTATAATCTCAATACTAAACTGGGCTGTATAACTAATCTGGGTGTAGCTGGAACGCCCAGAAAGTTGGAATAGGTTTAGGTTGTGATGTTGTTCAATGTTTAATACTTAAAACCGAACTTGGCTCAGACTCCCGTTTTCCCAGCTGGGCCAAGTTGCTCGTTTACGCGTTCAGAAAATAGTTATGGGAAAATAAGCTTGGGTAAATGTATTGGTTAATAAAATGATTAAGTTATAAAGAAGGATCACATACTGGGGTCCCGGATTAGACACGGGGCCCGTTTCCGTTTATTCAGTTTGATTTGAGAAGAAACGCGCACAATCCACCCGGATTGTCCAGGTTTCTCATAGAAAAGTTCATTTTTACTTAATTAGTCCAAAAATATGATTTTTGATCACTCTTGGTGTTTTGATATTCCCGCAGGTTCGTTAGACGCGAACTTGCCGGTTGTTATAAAAACTGAATTTGTTTAATATTCAGATTAGCATAATTAATTAAACGTTAATCATTAAATTATGAAAATTTAACCGCTTATCAATTAAAATATGCAGATTTTTATAAAAATATTTTTGGAATTTATTTACTGATTTATTAATTTATAAAAATTCATTTTATCAGCTATATTTTGCCTGAAAATCGTCCGTTTACCCCAAACAATTTCCAAAAATTCCATAAAAATTCCTAAATACTCAAATCATGTCCCAAAACAACCTGTATCAATTCCAGAATGTAAAAAGCTCGTGAAATATTCTTTTCGGCCCAAATTCGGCTATAAAAATTCACACGAACGCAAATAAACAAAACACCTTTAAACTTCTCCGAATGATTCCAAAATTCATAGGTGATCAAAATAAATTAAATCTGAGTTACCAGAATAATTTCATAATTTTTGAAGTATTTTAGCTATTTTTCCCAAATAAACGTCCCAATTCGGTAATAAATTTGCCAAATATTCTCGGATGGTCGAAAAATTACCAAATTTGAACAGGGACTTATTGACATGGTCTCTGATGTCCCTGAAAAATTTCAAGTCCTAAAAATATGCACATCACAACCTTAACCTAAATAGCCCGTAAGCGAGTGTTTCGGCATTACCTTAGCGGGTTTGGCTCGTTTCCGACTTTTTAATCAAGTTTTCAGGTTCTTGTGCTTCTAAGAAAGCTAGGTACAAGTCCTATATCACAAACCAAGCAATATTTCATCAACATAACAGCCCTTAAGTTAGGGTTTCGGCTAGTGTAAAAAAACGAACTTTTGAACCGTAAAAACGTCGTTTCAACCCTTTAATCCGTGTTTATGGCCAAAAAAACTATTAAAACAGGTTCCTTACCATGTGTATGATCAAAAATGTTTATGGACCATTTTTAGGATTTTTACACGGTTAGGAATGATTTTTAGTAACCAAGACATGTTTTTATGGTATTAAACAAGTTTAAACAAGTTCAAAAGCTACTTATTTAAGCTCTTACCTTAGGTTTTCTTGCTGTTTTTGGCTGGAGAAGAAGTGGTGTCCAGAATTTTCAAGAATTGGTGTTGAAAATATCTTGTATCTAGTTTAAATGTGAGAGAATAAAAAGGGGGGGGGGGCTGCTGCTGCGATCGGACTATCATGGGCCCACTTTGGGCCTATTTTGGCCCAAGTTTCTGATTTCTCAAGCCCAAATACGAAAAGCCTGGTCCAAATTTAGTTCGGGTTCGGTTTTTGGCGCGAAAAACTTATCGGGTGCGTTAAACAACGCGAAAACAAGTGTTTTCGGCTAGTTTTGTGTAAAATTATAAAAGCATACTATATGTTTATAAAAATCAAAAATATTTTCACGGATCGCTTAAAACATTTCAAATAAGTGTTTGGTAAGTCTTTTTCGGCTTAACGGATGATACAATGCTTGGTTTGTAACTATCTTTTGCGTTTAAATCTATAGCGGGTAGTTAAACGAACATGTTTTCGTTTAACTTGTTTGCTATCAAACTAAGACCATATTTCTAATATTTTAGCTTGCATAGATCGTATATCACTTATAGATGGCCCCCCGAGATATCTGGGTCATAACCCGACCCGTTCGGTTAATCGTTCGTTTGTTACGCAAAACGCGTTTATTTGCTTAATCGGTAAATACGTACTGAGGTGTACCTTGTTTTGGCTCAAATGTCACAAAGAGGTCGGGCGGCAGACCCTTATAATATATGTGCAAGAAGTCGGGTGGCAGACCCTTATAATATCTGTGCAAGAAGTCGGGTGGTAGACTCTTATAATATTTGTGCAAGAATGTATGTATAATTGTATGTTTGTAAGAATGTATAAGAATAATGTAAGAGTAGTACAAATAATATTTGTATATAACGGAAAGAATGTGTAAGAATAATCTTGTAAACTGTTAAACCATAACTCACTCAGCGTAGCTGACTTTTAGTATGCACGCAGGCAAGGTAGCTGGCTTGAGGAGGGACACATGGCATGGACTGGAGAGACTGGCATCTTGGAATAGAAGTGTTATGAATTGTGATGTTATGTTAAGACAATTCAACTTTTGTTTAAGACAAGAATTGTTGTTTTTGTAATATGATGGTGAATGTTTAATTATTCCGCGAAAGTTTTAATTAACTCTGATTTTAGAACTGTGTTTATGAGTAAATCCAACGCCAAAGTAGGGTTACCGGGAACGGGGCCTTACAGCTTTAGTTAGTAGACAACAATAATATAATAAATAAAATACATAATGTGATAAATGAAAGGTCATACCGGGGTTTGACGTACCCTGCCCCTACGAGGCACGGAACACTCGCGTTAGAGGCATGGAACTCTCACCGCGAAGCCAAAGAAGTCTCGCGTCAGATCTCCAGCAACCGGAGAAGAAGACGAAGTCGTGATTCATTCATCTTGAAGACCGGGGAATATCGACATGGATCCAAACCGGATTCATTTCATGTTTCTTCAGGGATCATTTGTTAACACTAAAGTTTTAGGATGGAATGTTCTTTTGTAAATGTGTTTTGACTTTCTAAAGTGTCTTTATAAACAACCACGATCCTTAATTTACTCAAATGATTAACAACTTCTCTAATGTTTTAATATTGACACAAGATAGATGAAACTTTAAGTGTTAACACGTTAGTTGTTTATTATATATAATAACTAGTCTTTTCTACCCGGTGCATTGCGTCGGGACAGCTAGCAAAACCCTAGCGTTGAAACACAGACGTTGGTAAAATCCGAACGTTACGACGATGAATCGACACAATTCAGTCAGTATCAACTGCGTTCGTTAAGATATAGACATGAATTCGGTCGGTAAACTTGCCCATTGGTAAAACTCAAGCGTTGTAGGTCACGGGCTTTAAATAAGGCCGCGAGTCTGCGTGAACTCGGCCGGTTTCTTTCAAGTTTGTTATGTTACTGGAACTAAAACAAAACAAAAATAATTAGCATTTGGTCGGTTTCCATTACATTTATTATGGTAACTGAACTAAAAAACAAAATTCATCGTCCAATACGGTGCCGCCAATAGGCCACTTGCGGCACCAAACGTCTTCTTTATATTATAGTATTAATAATTAGTATAATTTAGGTAGTTTGGTGCCACAATAGATTTTTTTAATATTTTATTAGTTTAGTTTTATTTTTATGTAAATCATTTTGACATTTAATCAATTATGTTAACTTGGCTTGGTGGTTGTTGATAAGTTTGCTAGAGCTTAGGAAGTCAAAATTAATATATGGGTTTACTTCCGATACCATAACAAACCTATCCGATACCCATCGAATTCGTGTCGATTCGTTGTCGCAACGCCCGTATTTTGCCGATCAGATAAATGTCGTTTTAAATATGTTATTTTTCATATCATAAGCTATACGAGGGTTGATATTATACCATATTCACGTCGATTATCCGCGTCAACGTTTTTTTTTTTTGCTTAAATATGTTAATTTGATGCATTTGGCCCAATATCTGTACTGACTGGTACTGTCAGTACCGAATCGGGATCAAAGTTTTGAGTTTCGGTACCAGTACGGTACGACACCAGTATTTCCCGAATTCTATAATATCGGTACCGAATCGACACCAGACCGAATTTTTTAAGTACCGATACCAAGAATTTGTGATTTTCGGGATCGTGATTTTCGGTATCGGTCAGTACCGATTCATCCCTGTATCTGGGTGTTGACGAATTAATTTTTTTCGCTTAGTTTCAGTTACGTAACCTGATGTCGACCGAATTTGCGTTGACATATAAACAAACAAACATCAACAGCTCGGTGCAATGCGCCGGGTAAGTCACCTAGTTAATAATAATAAAGAAACAAACAAACAAAATGAGGCCAGAGTTCCGCATATGAATTTATGGCATGTAAAATGTGATTATAGAAATCACACAATAAAAAAAAAAAAAATAAAACTTATGGGCTATGGCATGAAAAATATGATTAGAGGAATCATAATCAAACAAGACAAATTATACTAAAAATAATTATTGAACACTACATACAAACGTGGTGAAAAAACTATACTAGTAACAAACAAACACGTGTAGAGCAAATAAACAATGACAAATAGTACAAAAGCCTCTACGATAAAACAAATTTAAGGCAAAGTTAAGGCTAATGTTGAAAGAAAGTGTAGAAAGAAGTTGCTTGTATGTAAAAACTAGAGTCCCCAAATAGATATACACAAATCTATACACTCATAACTTTTAAATTACGTTGTTCATATCATTAAAGATATGAACCTCTAACAAATTTTGTTTAGTCCGTTCATCCTATGTTAGTTTGGATCTATTTGTGCCCCTCTCCTCCGTTGTTAAAGTTTCTATTGTTTTCATTAGAGCTGCTATCTACCTCATTTTCACATAACCAAACCATCTCAACCTCTGTTGATGGATGACCCGTGTAACAACTTAAAACATACAATTATTTAAAGGAAAACTGGATACAAATAATTCTAACTATTGACTATTCGCAAATAATAGTCCCAACTAACGAAATGCCCGTTGGCAGTCCCATCGTTTAACATATTTACTCTCAACGATCCACGACTAATAAAATCTTAACATCATTAGTTGCTGGGAAAACGTTTTTTACTGAAAAATTCAACCTTTTTCGTCGAAAAATCCAGCGGGAACACCACCACCACCACTTGAACACTAACCGTTGACCCCCACACCACCGATGACCATCATCGCCGACAAACCCTACTGACCACCACCATCTGATTCGGTTAGTGATTTTAGGGTTCTGATGACCTCAATATCTAGGGTTTTTACTAAAAAAAAGGTTTTCAAAGGTAAGATCTAAGGTTACAAGAGAGGTTTCAGACAAAAATGTTACGTTTCATGGCCAAAGACGTTTTTCAAGCGACCGACGATTAACGCCGTTAGAATCCTGTTAGTTGCGGATCGTTGAGAATAAATATGTTAAAAGATGGAACCGTCAACAAACATTTCGTTAGTTATAGAATTCCAAACCAAGAAGTAACTTATTACGTATGAGACCATCAATCTCCGTATAATACTCGTGTCACGGTACCGTGAGTGGGAAGTTTAGTTAAATCTGTTCAAACCCAACATTACGAAATTACCAAAACACCCTTCCCACTCTAAAAATACAAATACAAATACAAATACAAATACAAATACTCATCTTCCGTAAATTCTAGGGTTCCATTCTATCTATCTGAAACCCCCAATTAGACTAACCTTTCTTCCACCGCCAAAGCTCTCAACTTTACACCCACACCAAATGCCCCACATCAATTAACACCAAACCCACCATGCAGATATCCAATTCAGACGAATCACTACCTGCCACCGAAAACATCGAGTCAGCAATCGATGCTTCTGGCAAAACCCTAGATCTACAGGTTTTGGATGAACGCAATGGTAATGATTCGACCGAGGGCTTGTATCTATACAAGAATACGATTAATTTGATTCCGAGGTCGGTTGGGGGTTTGTGTAAGTTAAAAACCCTAAAGTTTTTTGGGAATGATGTCAATTTGTTTCCTTCGGAATTTGGGAATTTGGTTAATTTAGAGAGGCTGCAAGTGAAGATATCGTTGCCGGGTTTGACAGGCTTGCCGCTGCAAAAATTGAAAGCTTTGAAGGAGTTGGAGCTTAGTAAGGCGCCTCCCCGCCCGTCTGCGTTCCCGCTGTTGGCGGATATTGTCGGGCTTGAGCGGTTGACTAAGCTATCTGTTTGTCACTTTTCTATCAGGTAATTGTAGTTTATCTGTTTGCAATAGAATGACATTAGCTTTTAGAAATGAAGACTAGGACTGTAACCATGTTACTGAAGCATAGAGTGCATAAAAGTATGCAACTTTAGAAGAGAATAGCAACTATTTTATTGTTACATCTAAGTTGCTTTGATTTTTTGCTTGACGTAGATTGTATCCATTCATTTTCACCGTGTCTAGTAGGGAATATGATTTCAAAAGATAAAAATAGTTTTTAGCTACTGACTCGTTTTTGAAAATTTGGCTGTGAACTTTGTTTTGAATTCCAATGTGGACCGGAAGACTTTTTCTTCGTGTGGTGGGAATAGGAGTCTTGATTAAAGTTGTAAGGATGCGTAGTTAATTAGTTAGCTTATGTTGTGGTTTCATACGAGTTTTATTGTCAGGGCGAATGAGGCAATGCCATGTTATCTTGCTTTGATCAATGAGGCATGCTTGTAGGATTGAATTACGATTTTTGAACATTTCTACTCGTGTTGCTCTAGATTGCATCTTCTGCTTTACAACAGCATTGTATTAGGGACTTGAGATTAGTTTAGACCTTACATGTATCATTAAATTCTATATGTATAACGTTCTTACATTAATAGAATCTGGTTGTTGTGTGCCATGAGAAAGTGGTTGATTCTATAGTTTTTTGAACTTAAGGTTAGGAGATGTATGTTTCACTTGATCTGATTTATGTAACTGCAAGTTGTCTTGATATTCTAGGACAGAAGTTACTCATCATAATTTATATGGTACTGATTATCTTTTGATTTATATGGTTTCTTTTGTGTATTTGCTCAAGATGCTTGCATCAGTTAAAAAATTATCACTTTCATTTGTTGCTTGTTAAGATGATGACGCTCTTATCAACTTAAAATAAACTGATGAAAAGTTCTGCTTAACATATGCAGATATTTGCCTGCAGAAATTGGCTGTCTTACTTGTTTGGAGTACCTAGATCTCTCACACAATAAAATGAAAAGTTTACCTGCAGAAATTACTAATTTAAATGCTTTGATAACATTAAAAGTCGCCAATAATAAGTTGGTTGAAGTACCTTCAAACCTGTCATCTCTTCAGAGATTGGAACACTTAGACCTTTCAAACAATAGACTGACATCTTTGGGGTCTCTTGACCTTGACTCGATGCACAGCCTTCAGACACTCAATCTTCAGGTACATATAGTCAACTTAATCCAATTTCATGGTTATTTCATTTTGATACTTATTTGTACTGATCCTGTTATTATGTTTTTTGTTTTAGTACAACAAGCTTTCTAGTTTTTCACAAATACCATCATGGATAAGCTGTGATCTAGAGGGTAATGATGAAGACATGACCAATGTTGAGATGGACGTACTTGAAAGTACTGCCACAGAGCTTCCACAAGATTCTTCAATAATTGGTGAGCACAGTTTTTTTCTTTCTTGATGTCACTATTTTTTTTCATAGATTGATTATGATGTGAAATGAACTATAATAATCAATTGTGAACCAGACACTGCTGATTCCATATCAAGTCATATAACTGGATCATCTCCAAATAGAAGTATCCCAGCAGCAAAACAAAGAAAAGGGCGGTATATATTGCAAAAGAGAGCTCGCCAAAAGCGTTTAAACGGTCGTAGGAATGTGAAAGGCGACAATTCTGCACATGTTTTAACTCAAAAAGCAACCAAAAGCTGTGAATCCGGCGATACTTCTGTTTCATCTAAATCTCTTCCGGAAGCTTCATTGGATAACAAGAAACCTGACGTAGATGGTGACAGTTTAGAAGAGGTTGATGAAAGTTGTGTTGAGGGCAAAGAGGTAGAAGATAATATTATACAATCGAAAAGACATCCTGTTAAGGATCTTAACCCTAAACCGAGCAAGTCAAGGAGACCAATCGATACACATGTAGATATGTCTTCTAAATACAGTAAAACATCCTTCTGTAGCATTGAAGACCGTCTGCCAGATGGATTCTATGATGCAGGACGAGATCGACCTTTCTTGCCTCTTAGTGATTATGACAAAAACTCGCATCTTGGTTCACGTGAAGTTATTGTCATGGACAGGTAGTTTCTTAATCTTGATATATGTTATATTTTTTATATAATGAAATACATGTTTTATGTTATAACTGATGATGGTTCAACTTATTCAGGGAAAGGGATGAAGAGTTGAATGCTGTAACACTTTGTGCTAAAGAATTATTGTTTCATTTAAGTCAAACCCACGGGTCATCTAAACTTGATGAGTTGCAAATTGCTTCATTACTTGCTTTGTTCGTGTCGAGTCATTTCGGAGGGACTGACAAAAATGGACTGGTTGATAGGGCACGAAAGTCGGTATCCAACTCAAACTATAACAGGCCTTTTGTCTGCACTTGCCCCACTGGGACCCGCAACAGCATTATAAAATCTGCAAAACAGAGCATAAACTCTGCAGAGGATGCAGTTCTTCTTAATCTTTGTGAAAAATCCCTTCAGTTGGTAAAATCAAGGCGGAATTCCATTATTGTCCCTATCGGGTCTCTTCAGTTTGGTGTTTGTAGACATAGAACATTGCTCATGAAGGTAATTTAATGGGAAAATAACATAAAAAGTTAACGCACTTATTGTTTTTTCAAGTTAATGCCTCTAAAAATATTTTGCACATAAAAACCAACATACTTTCTGTTTTTATCATAAAAGTCCCTTAACATGCTATATTTGAAAAAAAAATCTCTTAATTATTATTGGATAAAATCATGAAAACATCTTTTTAACGATTTTAATTTTATTCAAACCATGTTATATGTTTTTAGTTTATTATTTAATTTGAGTCTTGTCATCCATGCTCAAGTATTTTTATTATATTGTTTTTGAAAGATCATTTGTTATTATCAACATAATGAACAAAAAATTAAAGACTAACATTAAACGAACTTTAATGTGTAAAGTTGTTAAGGGACTTTTATGAGAAAAAAGAGTATGTTAGTTTTTGTGTTCAAAATATTGTTAAGAAACTTTTATGAGAAAACTACTGAGTTTGTTGGTTTTTATAGCATTTGCTCTAATTTAATCTATACTTTTCTTTCATCTAATTTACTTTGTACTGATGGATAATTGTTTTGTTTTCTCATTTGCTTGAACTATAGTATCTTTGTGACCGAGTGGAACCACGAGTACCTTGTGAACTTGTGAGGGGATATTTGGATTTTGCACCTCATGCATGGAATGTAGTTGTTGTTAAGAGGGGTGATTCAGAGGTTCGAATGGTAGTTGATGCATGTCGACCACATGATATACGAGAAGAAACTGACCCAGAATATTATTACAGGTATGTCTGTAATGTTACTATGAGATAATATGCGTACAAGATGGATATTAATCCTGTTTGTTTCTTTTTTAGGTACATACCTATGAGTCGCATCAATAGTGATGCAAATGCTGATGTGAACCATTCTTTTCCTTCTCTTTCTACATGTGAGGAAGTTAAGGAAGAAGGCTCTTCGACCCTTATCCAGTGCAAACTTGGTTCAGTTGAAGCTGCTGCTAAGGTCTTGATAACTGTTATAATTGTTCACTTTTCACTTTCTTTCCTTTTATCGTTTTTTTAGCGGGTTGAATAACACTTAAAATGTGACAGGTTCGCACATTGGAGTTGAGTGGGAGTTCTGCAGATGAAATTAGGAATTTTGAATTTAACTGTTTAGGGGAGGTGAGACTGTTAACCGTTTTGAAGCATCCTTGTATCGTAGAAATTTTAGGGCATCAAATATCTACCAGATGGTTGCCATCGCCAGATGGACCACCTGAGAATCGCATATTGCAGTCTGCTATTTTTATGGAGCACGTAAAAGGTGGATCGTTAAAGGTGATTATCATCAGTTTCTTAATCGCATGCTACTTATCTTGTTATACATAATTTTAACCTTCTTGTCCATAACATTAACAGCACTATATAGAAAAGCTTGCAAGATCCGGTGAGAAGCATGTTCGTGTGGAATTAGCTTTGCAAATTGCTAAAGATGCTGCATGGGCATTATCTGAGATCCACTCAAAAGACGTGATTCACCGTGACTTGAAAAGTGAAAACGTGTTAATTGATCTTGATGATGAAAAATCTGATGGAAAATCTGTTATTAAGCTTTGTGATTTTGACAGAGCGGTTCCTTTACGTGCTTCCTTACATACGTGTTGTATTGGTCATTTGGGGATACCGCCACCCGATGTCTGTGTAGGAACGCCTCGTTGGATGGCCCCTGAACTCTATCGAACAATTCACGATCGGACTTTATATGGACTGGTACGGCTTTATGCTTTTGTTATTGTATTTAAACTTTTTTTATTAAGTTGTTTTATGTAGGGATGAGATCGGTATCATACCGGTACTGGAACCGAAAATCCCGATCTCGAAAATCGCAAAAAATTTTGATACCGGTACCGAAATATACGGTTCGGTACCGGTATTGAAGGTAAAATTCGGGAAATACCGGTACCGTATTGGTACCGAAACTCAAAACCTACGGTACCAAATCGGTACCGGTGCCAATCGGTACCAATACTGAATTTGCTTTTCCTTACTTTTATGTAAGTGTGTGTAATAAGTTATTTGTTGTTTAATGCAGGAAGTAGATTTATGGTCTTTTGGATGCTTACTTTTGGAGTTATTGACTTTACAAGTGCCTTATGCTGGGTTGCAGGAGTCTGAAATCCACGAGCTTCTTTCGGTACGTGCATTCTTTCTAGGCCTTTAACGAACCTAATGTTTAGTGAACCGTTCGTGAACTGTTTGGCAAGAAGTTTGTTTATTTAATAAATTAACAAACACGAACAACAATGTTTGTTCATTTAGTTAAAACAAACGAACAAGAACACATAATCACACTGATTCAGTTATGTTCGCTCATTTATTTTCGATTGGCTATGTTTGTTTATGTTAGTTTACTATTCTTTAAATTCATTCCTTTTTTATATTTTACAAATTTTATGTTCGTTCTCTGTGGAAGCAGCCTCTTATCCTCATGGATAGAGGTAAGATCTGCCTACATCACACCGTCCAGACCCTACCAATAGCTTTTGCTATTGGTGGGATTTACCGGGTACGATTGTTGGTGCTGTAAATTTTATGTCCATTACATTTTAATTTAGTATTATGTAATTAATAATCCACTCAATACATACAATTTACTGTAGCTTCAATTAACTTTTTAGGTAAAACAGATTGATGTTCGCGTTTAGTTTTAATTGTTTTTCGGTCAGTTGATTACGCATTTATGTTAGTTCATCTATATTAACTCATGTTTGTTTACGCTTGTGAGCTATTCGTTTATACTGTTAGCGAGCATTAATATATTCATTTTAATGATGAACAGACACTCAAAACAAGAAAACCTGTTCGTGTTCAAATGTTTAATTGGTTACCGTTAAATGAACAAACATGAACACGCTTTGTTCAGTATGGTGATGAATATATTTCCCCCTATTTTTTACAAATCTTCATAATCTTATTACTTATATGTGGCAAAATATACTAACTATTTTGATAAAAAAATTGGTCCAAGAATTTATAATAATTGTTTTGCATTATCTTATAGATGGGTAAACGACCGCTATTGACGGATGAACTAGAGGCTTTGGGTCCAGTAGAAGATACTGAAGCGAGTGAACCTGAGACTGAAGAATATAAAAAGGAAAAAACGCTTAGATTTTTAATTGATATATACCGGAAGTGTACGAGGGACGATCCAAGTGATCGTCCAACAGCGGACCGAATTTACCGATTACTGGCTGATTTTTCAAATTCAACCACTACGGCGGAAGAGTAGTGGTCTTGTTGCTTGCTATTTATATTCGGCTCGAGTTTTAGGTTGTATGAGTATTAGTTGTTTGTGTCCTTTGTACGTTTTTGTTATTTCTTTCCGGGGTTTTAGAGCCCATGTGAAGTCATTTATGGAACTCATTTATATTTGTTTAGATGATTGTTAGATCATGATTAAAGTAGGCTTGAATGACCGCGCATTTTCATACTTGATCATTGTATTTTGAACAGGTTCGCCGTGTAGTTTTGAATCCTCTTTATGTCTCTTCAACTTTCACACTCCAGTCGTTGCTTTTCTTTCCGTTCATTTGAAAGTAGCAGCTTCAGCCTAGTGAATTTCCGATATTCCATTTTTATTTATCATCAAACAAATGTGACTGTCGCTCATGCCAATTCATTCGCAAGTGAGTTAATTTTGGTTATGCTTTATGTTTGACAGGTCAAATAGTTAGTAGCGAGTCAATTTAGGTTAGGTTATGCTTTATGTTTAACAACTCAAACAATTATCTAATATATATAAAAGAAGAGTTTGGTGCTGCTAAATCGTCATCGGGCCACTTGGCGGCACCTTACTTGTCCTTAGTATTTTGTTTTTTTTTGTTAGTTTTTTTTCCCGTTTTGGTACCGTAACGAACATAACTGAATGACAATTCTGTTTTCTTTTGGCTGTTTTAATTCTAATACCATAATGAACGTGACGGAAACCGACCGAATTCGCATAGACTCAAAGTCAACGACCGGGACCTATGTTTATTTTAATTTAGTGGATTAAAAATAATTGGTATGTGAAAATTATTGATATGGAAATGTGATTCCATGAAATCCTATGTGAATAGGATAGAATAAGAACATGGGAAGAGAATCATTTTGTTTTAATATATTAGTAAGATTTCTTCATTTACTTTAGTGTTTATTGCTTAATGCTTAATTTATTTTTCTCTAATATTTTAGTTAAAAACATGTTCAATTATGTGGAATTCTTTCTTTAAAAGAACATTGTAATTAAATAAAAAAACTTAAAAAACAATCGGGTTTTTTAGTTTTTATTTTTATTTTATCATAAACTATAGATGTTTAATTTTCAAGAAGGGCAGATACCATACAAAACCAACATACTTTCTGTTGTTTCTCATAAAAGTACTTCAACAATTTTTTACACGTTAAAGTCCTTTCACATGTTAAATTTGAACAAAAAAGTGACGTAAGTTATAAAAAAGTCAGCTATATGAAACTTATTTTCTTTCTGCTTACTTGGGTCATCCGGTCGTTGTGAAAGGAAGTAATGATTAAACCCCATTTAATTATTTGTTCCTAGTTTCAAGTGTTTTAATTTTGTTTTTGCTTATTTTCTTTCATCTGCACAAGCTTAATTAATTCTCGCCATATCTTCTTTTTTTAGTTAATAGCCATTGCAGAAGCCAAAAGCTAATACAAAGAACTATATCAGGGAGTATTCAAAGTTAATAGTATTTCATAATTTTATTATATTGGTATTTTTAAGGGTTCAAATAACCAATCATAAATTATTTCTATTATTATTTATCTTATTGATTTAGTAACATTTACACGATGATATACAAAACAAACCAAGCCGACTAGCGTGATATAGACCCTACAAGGTTCTGGTCAGTGCATCACCTGACAACGCATGATTGTTATTGGTTCCATACATTTTTATAAGTTGTGTCACTATTTTGTTCAATTTTAACATGTGGAGGGATTTTCACGTGTAAAATACTATTGAGGGACTTTTACGAGAAAAAACAGAAAGTATGTTGGTTTTTTATGGTATTTGCCATTTCAAGAATTACACATCTATCTATAATATATATAAACGAAAACTCTAAAATCCTACGTGTCAGCGATGTTATTGCGATGTCGTTGCATTTCCCGAAGCTACCGGATTAAATTCGCGGGTCATGGTCGGATCCTTCTGACCCGGATATCAAGTAACCCGTTTTTCACCATCGCTTTCACTGTCAACCCTAACACCTTACAACGCTTCATAGCCATCCCTTGCTTCGTTCGCTTGACTTTGATTGATTTGAGATGGACGGAAACAAAGATTCATCACATGTTTAATTGTTGTTTATTCAAATCCCGTTTCAGTCTTCGTCTTAAAGATTGCTTTGCGGCTTCCATCAATCGGAGATACGAAGAACGTTTACAGGTTCCGCTCTTTCTGTTTATCGTTTCGTCATTAAATTTATCATTAATTAGATTCAGACGAACAAAATAGGGTTCTAGGATTCACAATCGTCGTATGATTGATTGCACGTTTAATTTGATTACCGATTGATGGCATTGAATCCAGAAATAGTGAATCTGTTTGATTTCAGCAAGTTTATATAATCAACAGATAACTAGAAACGGGTTATATTAGTCTCATAACCTGTTCACTGCCATTAACAAATCAAACATGCTAACCCTAATCGCCCCTACTATTCTCATGTTTTGTGACAAGATTTTAAAGATAAAATATTGTTGGGTCGCTTCTGGGCTTAAACCGAACAAACAACTTAAATTTCAGCTTTTGAGTTTTTGGAACCGTCCAGTTTTGGTTTCTTCCGGCTTGATTGTGGTTGTTTTGGTTTTACCATTTGGCTTGAAATTTTTTATCTGAAAAAAGAATTTGCTTAAAGTTATGAATATGGGCATATATATTTTTGTTAGTTAATAAGCGTAGTTGTTGGGTCGGTTCTAGGCTTAAACTGAACAAAAAATTTTAGATTTTTTATAAGCAATTTAAATAAATACACTAAACATATATAAAGTTTAATTTTGCAATTTATGTTTTGTGAACTATTTTTTGTTTAACTAATAATTAATTACAGATTTTTTTTATTTAGAAAAGTTACGGGACTTCAACTTGATTGAAGTGGCTGATGGTGTGGTTGAGTTTTATGAGAGGCGCTAAAGTCATACGAGATTTTTTTGCTTTAAAGAGCTTGCTAGAACTGTCAAAGATACCAGGTTTGTCCAAGGACTTATCTAATCGGTCCTTTGTGGCATACATTTGGATGGTTTGAGCTGCATTTCTTTTTGTAAATTGACTTTAAAATTTTATGTGTGCAGGAGGTTTTATGGGTATGAGATTCCGGTGAACATGTGTACACCCTGTTGATGCAGGTTTGATAATATTTATCATTCATGTAATATAAATTGTTGTTCTTATAATGTTCTCGTAATGCCATACCAGTATACCACTTACTATCTTTTTTTTTTTAATTATATATTAAAAATTCTGAAAAAAAAAGCTTCTGCAGCTGATGAGTTAGCAGCAGCTGACACCCAAAAGCAAATTGAACGTAGAAGATCGCAACAAATAAGGCAAGGAACGCACAAATTGGTAATTGAATCTTGCTTAATCTATTTTTGATTAATCTGCTCTTGCTTAATTCGTTTCCGTTAATCTATCCATTTGATTAATAGTTTAATATCTTTTTATGTTGACACTAGAATATGACAATTCACTGATATACATATTGCTAATCAACAATTATGAATTACTTGCACATTGTTAGATTTGTTATTGATTTAGCATTGTTTTGAATAGTATATAATTTAAAGAAATTGGTTGTTATATGTTTTAGTGATGTATGTGGTGGACCTACAAAAGCGTTTTCATTTGGTTTTTTAGTTGATATGTTTTAATAAGTCTAATAGGTTTGAATTGTATTTCTTCATCAAATTTCTTAATTGTTATAATCATTTTTTTGGTCATTTTCACCTGACCAGAGTAAAAGTCCATTTCTAAGAGCAACAGAGGCTTTAACTCACAAAAGTATTCATGGTATATATATTCATTTTTTTTTTGGCATTTTCTTGTGTTAATTCACTGATTTTTGTGGCCGATTTGTTTACTTCTTTGTTGGATTAGTAAGTGATAATTTGGCTGAATTGTTACTGTAGCTAGAATATGAGGTTGTTATGTTGATAGAATCAAAGATTAGGTTGCATGATGTTGATTAATAGGATAGATCTGGCATGTAAAATAAAAGGGTAGATCAGGCATATCTGAAGGTATATGCAATTGAAATGAACGAAGCGTGTGAGGTATGTTTTATAGCTTTAAACCTTTAATGTAACATGTTGGGTTCAGTTCTCTTCATCTATATGCATATGACATTAATATGTTCCAAACTAATATCTAGCTAATGCAGTTTTATAAACGCATTTTTCTATAAATAAATGACAAACTAACTCATTATTTTAACATTTGCAGGTGACCCAAGTAATAGAGTCAAACTCTAGAACCACCGACAAAAAGGCTTTTT
Organism: Bidens hawaiensis; assembly: GCF_021521415.1. Classification (NCBI taxonomy): domain Eukaryota; kingdom Viridiplantae; phylum Streptophyta; class Magnoliopsida; order Asterales; family Asteraceae; genus Bidens; species Bidens hawaiensis. Next base: position 164,237 of record NW_027492925.1, on the reverse strand, counting down.
TGGAAACACTAGATGCAGGTACATTTTAGGTCGGTACACATACAATACTAGCATCATAACACAAAGTTACTTGATAAAATTTAAAGTCTTCCACAGCCAAAAGCCAGTTCAGATCACCCTTTGGCCAGGAAAGGGGCACCACACTGGTGACGAAACAGTACCAAGAGATGTTGTTGCGACTCACGATCACCTCAGCCTTAGTAAACAAATACGACGGTTAGTGCATAACTATTCCCTAATATCAATTTGTCTTTGTTAGTTGTTACTGACTGCACATTCTACAAAATTTTATATATTAGTATTTAGGCAACAAAATGTTGAGTTATATATTTGTCAAGAATCAGAAACATCATCCCTGGAATGGCCCAACACATATTTTTTATTATATGAATTTTTATTAAAATTAAATAGCACTGATATATTTATAATAAGGTTAAAATAAATTAAAAATTTTATGTTGTATGTTTAAGTTCAGTTAACTTATATATTGCATGTGTTATTCTCAAAGATATAACGAAGAAGACCATGTCATTGTCCACTTACAATGAAGGTATAATTGTATAAAACTATAAACTTATTTTTATATTTTAGACAGTGTTCGATGGAATTGATACTCAGTTTTGTGATGTGTTTTGCAGGTTGGATTTTGAGGTGCTCACTCTCTGAATCAATATTAATGCTAATATTGGTAGCATCCCAAAGACTTGGACTGATGACGAATTCAGGAAAGTACTTGAAGGAGACTATTCCCATATTCGCAGGTTGATCTTTTAGTCCGATTTACTTGATTTCAACATTGCTTTAGTTTGATTGATAGTATAAACTAATATATTGTTAATGAATTTTCAAGTTTTAAGTTTATTTTTTAGTTTGACTGATAGTATAAATTAATATCATTGCTTTAGTTTGATTGATAGTATAAATTAATATATTTTTTAATGAATTTTCAAGCTTTAATTTTAATTTTAATTTTGAGTGTTAGTTTATGATTAATATGTTTAGATTGTTGATGGGGGATTGGAATGCTTTTACCATGGCCGCCAGTTCGAAGATTACATCAAATGTGTGAACATTCCTCAGGTTGTTTCTTTTAATCATGTGCCATATAATTTGATCTACTATGGCGTTTTCGTTTTGTCACTAATTCACCATTACATCGTATATGTGTGCAAGTTCCTGCAGACGCAAAAATGCCTCAATTCGCTAGCACCAAAATATGAAATCAAAAGTCTCTTTTGTTGCTTTCTAATTATGTTATGGTGTAATTTTTGTAATCATATTTAACTCGTTAGTTAATTACACTTTATAGTTGTACTGTCTTGAATGATCATGAACATGCTTATCATATTTGTCTTTTTTTTCTCTTTTGTTAAAGGGGAATAACCCTGGCAATATATATATATATATATATAGGGAAAAGTTAAAATGAAAACCCATTTGAGTTGTGAAAATCCGCGAAAACTCTATGTAACATCGTTTTTTTTTTGTTACATGTAATATATGTTATAACATTTAATACAAAACATCGAAACATAAAAAAAAATGTTTTGCTATTTTTAACATTTTTTTACTAATTTTTATATATGTTTTCAGGAGAGAGAAAAAATTATATTTATATTTACATTTTTTATTCACTTTAATTGTGGACCACACGATTTAATCATTAATTAAAAACATGTGGTTGAGAATGAGTTTATAGAGTTTTCACAACTCAAGTGAGTTTTTATTTTATACTTAGCCTATATATATATACTAGATTTTATCCCCCGTATTACGAGGTTGTTTTACATTATTCATTTTTAATATTTATATATGTATATTTGGATTTTAATTTTATTTATTGCAAGAAAGTTAATAATTAATATTGACGGGTGGATTGTAGAGCCACTCTTAATTGTAGTAATTCTAAACAAAACATGAGCGTTTACGTGTTATTTCAAGGATTTAGGTTACTACCGTATATGGTGCGTGTTTGCAGGCACATGTGCTAAAAATGGCGATTCAAGTGAACTATGATGGAGAGGAGCAAATAACTCGAGAGTTAGTGTCAACAAGTCAAAGAAGAACAAAGAACTTGGAGCTGAGGCTACCGTAAGCTACGGTAGGGTCCCAATGTAGCAGCCTAGCGTAAACAGATAGAAACATAGCGTAGTGATTTTCAAAGCCACCGTAAGCTACGGTGGCCACCATAGCTTACGGTGGATCCTGACGACTGGTGGCGGTTACAACTGGTTTTTTATGTTATAATTGGCTTTTGAGCTCCATTCTTCATTATTCCGGACTAGACAATTGGTGTGGGTGATTTTGGTGCCTTGGAACAATATTTTGGGTGTTTCTAATTGAAGATTAACATCATAATCTTTGATTGAATTGGATTAAACATTGGATTGATGAAACTAGTCATGTGTGGCTAAACCCTTTGGTGTTTCTCTTGGATGTAAGGTTATTCACAATACATTTATGTTTATTGTTCTTGAATTTGGATTGGTTATCTAATTGTTGAGGTTAGTATAACTATGATGTTTGTTTGATTGTTTGTAATTTGTCCATATCGTTTTAAACCTAGTTTCGTTCTATACGTTCTTGGTGTCGTTGACAATTGAGATTTAGTAGAAGGAATTAGGGTTAAGACTATATTGATTGATTATCAAGTAACGACCTCGCGTTCTAGGAATCTGAGTACTTAGTTCTTGATTGATCACAAACAATTACACTTACACAAAATCAAGATATTATGATTTATCCATTGAACTTTAATAAAAGTGTTGAGTAATAACCCGAATTCTAAGAGGAATACTTGCTTAAGCAATTGTTTACAACTTTCGTTTAGTTTATAAAATCAAATCAAAACCAACTTGAGAATTACTTTTTCGTCATTTACATTTATATTAGTTTAATTGTTGAGTAACTTAGTAACACATATTCCACAAACTCCTCGTGTTCGACACCCACTTACCGCTATCTAGTTAGTTGTATTTGGTTTATTTTTGCGCGAGTCTTCGACCTCGTGTCAAATTTTGGCGCCGTTTCCAGGGAATAGTGCGCAACGTGTGTTATTTTTGTAGTTTTTGTTTAAATTGTTATTGTCAGTTTTACGCGGGTTGTGCTAGTGTGCAGGTACTTGCAGGTATATGCATACAAGACGCTCTCGGTCTTCATCACCGTTAGCGTTAGATCCTGAAATCGAGAGAACCTTTCGTCAGAACCGGATTCTGCAAAGGGAAAACAAGGTTATTGGGTCTCCAAGTACAAATAGTCGAACAACTGACACCACAATCATGGCTTCGGAACAAACTGTCCAGCCAATGCCACCACCCATAAATTCTGAAAACCCATCATCCATTGAACCCATTCCACAACCTCTACAAATGTACCAACTTCAACCGTGTTTAGTTTTCAATCACCACCTAACCTTCCACCCTTGACCACTTTCATGCCTATTCAAGGAAAATAATCAAACTCACCACAACAATCATCTTTCCAATCTCAACAAAATCCACGTTATCAACAACCATACACATTTACCCAAGACCCACCCATAACTCATATTCCATCGGGTCAAAGATCGGGCCCGCATTTGTTTGGTGGGCCACGGTATGGTGATGGTAGTGAAAGGTATGAAGATTTTGAAGAAGGGTATGCAAGTGGGGTTGATGGGAGCCAATTGAGGATTCAAGGGCAATTCGGGTATGGACCCGAAAGTCAACCGCAACAACAAGTGCAACAATGGGGTGGACCTCCAATTATTCAAGACCAACCGCAGCAACCACAACCATTGCAACAAGTTCCTCAACAACCTCAGTTTCAACAACCAAATCCTCAACTACAATACCAACAATATGCACAACAAAGGCCTGTTTATCGGTAAATGGGCCAACCGAGAGTATCATTGGGGGTACCAAGACGTCATGAAAGAGAAATGGTTAGAGGAATTGAAGCTCACTTTAGACCGGTCATCAACAATAACCCATCTCCGGTGGTTATTCCTCAAAACCAAAATGGAAGAACGTTTGAGGTGAGAACTAATGCACTCCAAAGTTTACCAAAGTACAAGGGTTTAGCAATGGAAGAACCTATTTTCATTTGGAGGCATATGACTCCATTTGCAACACGATTGGGGGTCAAGGTTTTACACCGGATGAAGTGAAATTGGTGTTATTTCAATTTTCGTTGGAGGATAAGGCGAATAGATGGTTTTACACCTTGCCATCTGCATCGATTTATACTTGGGCCGAGATGCAACAAAGGTTCTTAGAAGAGTTTTACACGGCCCAAAAGACTAATGATGCGAGACGAAGTTTGAGGTCTTTCCAACAACAATCGGGTGAAATGTTTCATGAAGCATTCGAGAGGTTTAACATGATGATCAAGAATTGTCCTCATCATGGTATAGCTCTTTGGGAGTTGTTGAATGCTTTTCATGAAGGGTTGAATGCGGAAGATGAAAGGGATTTGATGTCAATCACAAACGGTACGTTCGGTACCAATTATGAACAAGACGATTGGGCATTTTTGGAACAAATGTCGGTCACATCAAAGAGAAAGATTCAAACTGAAAGAAGAGCAAGGCCGACAATTGGAAGACCGCAAGTTCATGCTGTGGAGGATGTGGGGGTACAAATTACTAATCAAAGAATTGATGTTTGTACCAATTGTAACGAGTTGGGTCATGGGGCTGATGTGTGTACGGTAGGGCAAGCACAAGTTGAAGAGGTGAATGCACTTCAAGGTCAAAGGGGTGGTAATCGAAATTTCAATATGAACTCAAACACTTACCACCCCGGGTTGAGAAATCATCCAAATTTCCGTTATGGAAATCAAGCAACTCAACTCAATCCAAATTTCCAAGGGACTTCTCAAACCACCTTTATCCCTCGTCAACAATACTTCAACCAAGGAAATCAAGGTCAATTTCAAGGAACGGGTGGTAATCAAGGTGGGTCTTCGGGCCAAGGTTCATCAAGCGGGAATGAAGTGATGGACATGTTAAAGTTGATGCAGCAAGAGATGCAAAAAAGGAATCAGTTGGATGAAGCTCGTATACAAAAGGATGAGATTCGTGACAAGGCCATCCAATCATTGAAAACTCAAATGGGCCAACTTGCAACCGAGGTATCCAATTTGAAGAAGAACAAAGGTCAACTCCCGAGTGACACCAAGGTGAACCCTACTCACACTACTTCTCGCAATGTGCCGATTAATCAGGTAAGTGTTTTAAGAAGTGGTAAGGAGTTTAAAATCAATACTACACCAGAATTAGTTGTAGGTGTGGTAGAGGATGTGACGGGGGTAGAAAGTGAAGATGAACAATCTTCACCCATTCAACCCCCTAAACCATCCATGTTTTCAAACAAAGATTCGGATCAAAATGAACTTTTAAATGATAAAAGCAAGGAAGTGGAAGAGGTTCCAATTCCATTTCCTTCGGCTTTGCTTGACTCGGGCAAGAAAAATGTGATTTTAAAACGAGGTCCTCAAAAGGAGGAGATGTGGGAGGTATTTAAACAGGTTAAAGTTAATCTTCCTTTACTTGAAACAATAAAACAAGTACCCGCATATGCAAAATTTTTAAAAGAATTGTGTACTCAGGAACGACAACAAAAAGTTCCTAAACGAGTTGATTTAACTGAACGAGTGAGTGCAATTCTAAAGGGTGATCTTCCACCTAAGCTTCAAGACCCTGGAGCGCCCTTGATTAACATTCAAGTGGGTGACTTTCAAATGTCATGGGCACTATTGGATCTTGGAGCGGGTGTGAGTATCCTACCGGGGGGTTTGTATGACCAATACGATTTTGGTCCACTTAAACGAGTTGAGACCACAGTTGTATTGGCTGATTTGTCTCACAAACTTCATTGAGGGATCGTGCAGGACGTTATTGTCAAAGTAGAGGAATTTTATTATCCTGTTGACTTTTTGGTTCTGGATTACTCGTCGGTTGACCCAACACAACAACAAAATGTTATATTGGGTCGGCCATTTTTAAATACTGCTCATGCTATTATTGACTGCCGGTTTGGTACAGTTGACATGGCCTTTGTAAATAGAAAAATACGTTTAAATGTGTTTACTAATGTTGCTAATTCATTGGCTAGTGAAGAATGTTTTGTGGCATATATTATAGATGGGTGTGTACCACACGAGTATGAGGAAGGTATGTTGGATGTTTGTGTTTGTGATGATTCTGAACAGGTTCACAGTTGTGCATTGGAGTTAGAGGAAAAGAAACAAGAGGTATTGGCATTGCAAGACGGAAGACCACCGTGGACTCATCAGGTTGAGAGTCTACCAACAGAAATCAATTCGGATACTAAACCCTCGTTGATTTGTCCTCCCAAGGTAGAATTGAAAGAATCGCCAAGTCATCTCAAGTATGCGTTTTTGGGAGAAGGTGAGACGTTGCCGATTATCATTGCCTCTAACTTGGATGAGGCTCAAGAAGAAGGATTGTTGGAAGTTTTGAAGGCTCACAAGGCGGCGATTGGGTGGACAATAGCCGATTTGAAGGGTATTAGTCCATCTATAGTCATGCACAAAATCATCACCACGAACGATGCAAAGCCTACTCGGGAAACTCAAAGGAGGTTGAATCCCAATTTGAGAGAGGTGGTGAAAAAGGAAGTCATCAAATGGTTGGATGCGGGAATTATCTATCCAATTTCAGACAGTGCATGAGTAAGTCCAACACAGGTAGTTCCAAAGAAAGCCGACATCCTGGTATGAAAGTGGTGAACAAATCGCCACCCGACCGGTAACCGGGTGGCGAGTGTGCATTGATTATAGGAAGCTAAATGCGGCTACCTCAAAAGACCATTTTCCATTACCTTTTATTGACCAAATTATTGAAAAATTGTCGGGTCAAAAATTTTATTGTTTTTTGGATGGGTACTTGGGATATAACCAAATTGCAATCCATCCGGACGATCAACACAAAACCACATTCACATGTCCATATGGCACTTTTGCCTTTAGGCGAATGACATTTGGATTGTGTAATGCCCCGGCCACGTTCCAATGATGTATGATGAGTATTTTCTCGGACATGGTTGGGGATTCACTTGAGGTATTTATGGATGACTTTTCTATTTTTGGGTCAACTTTTGAAAGATGTCTTGATGAATTGGAAAAAGTTTTAAAACGTTGTGTCGAGACTAATTTGGTTTTAAGTTGGGAGAAAAGTATTTCATGGTACAGGAGGGTATTGTGTTGGGGCATGTAGTTTCAAGTCGGGGAATGGAGGTGGATAAAGCAAAAATTAAGGTTATTTCTTCATTACCACCACCGAAAAATGTAAAAGGGGTAAGGTCGATTTTGGGGCATGCCGGGTTTTACCGGCGGTTTATTAAAGGTTTTAGTGTGATTACTAAACCTTTATGCAATTTGTTGTTAAAAGATGTTGCATTTGATTTTACTAATGATTGTTTGCAAGCATTTGATGTTTTGAAGGAAAAATTAGTGCAAGCACCGATTTTGAAACCGCGGATTGGACGAAGCCTTTTGAGATTATGTGTGATGCAAGTGATACCACGATTGGAGCAGTTTTGGGTCAAAGAATTGATAAGAAGCCGGTGGTGATTTACTATGCAAGCAAAACGTTATCCGAGGCACACTTGAATTACACCACTACTGAAAAAGAATTACTTGCGGTGGTGTAAGCCTTGGATAAGTTTCGGTCATACATATGGGGAAGTAAGGTTGTGGTTTATTCGGATCATAGTGCGGTTCGTTACCTCATGGAGAAGAAAGATGCAAAACCCCGTTTGATTTGTTGGGTCTTATTGTTAAAAGAGTTCGATTTGGAGATCCGAGATAAAAAGGGGTGTGAAAATGTGGTGGCGGACCACTTATCGAGAATTCCTTTGGAAGGGGTCGATGATTCACATGAAATCAATGAGAGATTTCCGGATGAAAAATTGTTAGCCGTTTCCACTACACCATGGTATGCTGATTTTGTCAATTATCGGGTCACGGGTGAGATGCCGAAACATTGGGCCAAGAAAAGGAGACAACAATTTCTCTCCCAAGTCAAGCAATATATTTGGGATAAGCCCAATTTGTTCAAAATTGGTGCCGATCAAATCATTCGGCGTTGCATTCCCGAATTGGAAGTTCAAGAGATTTTGGCACATGCTCATTCATCCGCTTGTGGTGGTTATTTTAGTGGGCAAAAGACGGGTTACCGAGTTCTGACATGTGGGTTTTATTTGCCCACAATCTTTAAAGATGCAAGTGAATATGCTCGTCATTGTTTGAATTGTCAAAAGATGGGTGGAATTTCAAAACGGGATGAGATGCCTTTGCAACCCATTTTGGTGGTTGACATTTTTGATGTATGGGGAATTGACTTTATGGGCCCGTTTCCAAATTCTTGTGGGTATTTATACATATTGGTGGCGGTGGATTATGTTTCAAAGTGGGTTGAGGCCATAGCAACAAGGACTAATGATCACACCGTAGTATGTAAGTTTGTTCAATTCAATATTTTTGCAAGATTTGGAATTCCGAGAGTGATTATAAGTGATGGTGGAACGCATTTCAAGAATTTCAATTTCAAGAAATTGTTGAAGCGGTATAATGTGAATCATCGAATTGCTACTCCGTATCACCCGCAAACAAGTGGACAAGTTGAAGTGTCCAACCGACAAATTAAAGAAATATTGATGAAGACGGTACGGGTTGATAGGAAGGATTGGTCGGTAAAGTTGGATGATGCATTATGGGCGTATCGAACCGCTTATACAACGCCCATAGGAACGACTCCTTACCAGTTGGTTTATGGGAAAGGATGTCATTTGCCTATGGAGTTGGCTCACCGGGCACTGTGGGCTATTAAGAGTGTGAACATGGATTACAACGAAACCGGTGGATTGAGAAAGTTGAAGTTGGCGGAATTGGAAGAGATAAGGGATGAAGCTTATGAGTGTGCATCGACATACAAAGATAAGTTGAAAAAGGTTTATGATGCCAAGTTGAGGAAGCGGGTTTTTGAAGAAAGGCAAAAGGTTTGGTTATATAATTCACGGCTCAAACTTTTTCCCCGAAAGTTGAAAAGCAAATGGATGGGACCGTATGTTATAACAAGAGTGGGCAAGTTTGGTGATGTGGAAATTGAAGACTTGCACAATCAAGCAAGACAAACTGTGAACGGACACCGACTTAAACCATACTTGGAGGGTATGGATATCAACATTTGTGAAGTGGACAAGGTAGGCTACCTGTTGCGGTCACATGAGGAAATAACCAATTAAACGGTCCAAGTTTGTTGTAAATTTAGTTTAGATTTTGTTCAAATTTGTTTTTAAAAATTACCTTTCTCGTTTAGGATGTTGTCCAAATCAAGTGGGGGGAATTCTTAGGAAACTCTTCACTGTGTTGAGGACAACTCGGGTTTTTCATGGGGGGTAGGGTGATTTTTAGTTTTTGCTTTATAAATAATTTTATTTAGTTTTTAATGGATTTTGGCTTTACTTAAAAAAAAATTCCCATCAGATGCCACCGTAGCCTACGGTGGACTTGATATCGCTACGCTGGCCTCTTTCTGTTTACGCCAGCATCTTACGCCAAGGAACCTACCGTAAGCTACGGTAGCCACCATAGCTTACGGTGGACTGTGAATGGGCGACGCAGCAACAACAACATATAAAAAAAATAAAAGTTTTAATAAAATCCGAAAAGCCCCATCCACATCTTCCACTTACCTTCTTCTTCATACTTTCATTCATCCATCCACCCCTCTCTACCAAACCCTAATCCCCAATTCATGACTTTCTCAAATCTTAACCAAAATCAACGATTTTTGGGTCTAAATTGACTAGATTTTCGCAAGGAATCACATTCTTTGCTTGGTTTTCATCAATCTTAACTTTTTGGGGTTCGATTTTGGACGTTTTTGGTCCGAAAATTTTGAACAACAAGTGGGTTTTGCAAGTGACTAGTGATTAGAGTGATTAGAGGGTTTAATTCGGCTTAAAGGTATGTTTCTCTTCACTCGTTTGCTACAAAACTCATTAGTTAAGATTACATGTTGTACATTGTTTACACTTGCTTGTTGAATGTGAGAAAGTTTGATGATAGTTTGAAATTGTGTTATGGTTGTAAATATGGTATGGAAAATTAAAGTTTGACAAAAGTTGAAGACGGGTTATGTCTATGTTTAAACGAAATGCTGTCAAAATTTTGAAAAATGGTTTATGACTTTCATATATTCACAACCGTAGAAACAAGCAAGTGTGGGAATGTATATAGAGATGAATACTAACTTGGTTAATGTTTGTCATTGTTTAGATGGGACGTTCTGCTAAGGATAAAGGAAAAGGGATTGCGGGTTCATCTAGCAACTCTGCCGCCGAACAAGCAAAAAAGCGGAGGCTAGAACAACAACAAGAACGGGAAGAAGAGGTGGAGTATGTTAAACCAGATTGGACTCATGGACCACTAACAGATCATGATTTGAGATGGCAACCAGAGTTGTTTCACGAGAAAATGAATACATTGACAAAGAAGTACGACGCATTTATTTGTGAGAAAGTGGTCCCGAAACGTGAGTTTGGTCCGTTTGATGTTTTTGATCGATTCAAGGCTTTGGGTTGGGAAGCAGCTCTCAAGTGTTATGATTGAAACGAGAAGTATGTTTTCATCGATGAAATTGAAGAATGGATGGCAACTTTGAGATGTCATTCGTTTAATAAACCCTCGGGGATGAAGCTCATAGGAACTGTTAACAACATTGAAGTCACTATGTCATTTGAAACATTGAGGCAAATTGCACGATTTGACAGTAAGCCTCAAAGCAACTACATGTATCCATATTTGAATGACTTGTATTATCAACCCGACAGGCATCCAACGTGGAGAATGATGTTGGAAGTATTGTTTTTTCCCGGCACTTATGATGGGAAGTTATTGAGGAAGAATTTAAAGATTGAGCCAAAGATGTTGCTCATCATTTGTTTGCACAATGTCATGCCAAGAAGAGGGGATATGCAAGAAGTTCGGTATCTCGATGTCCTGATTCTATACTCTTTGATGCATGGAGGACCACTTGTTTCGTTCCAGTATCTAGTACTTAACAATATTTGGATAAGCCGGAATAATGTGAGTAGGAAGATTATTCCACATTGTTGGTTGATTACCGCGTTGTTGATGCGGTTTGGTGTTATTGGAGATAATGATATTGGAGTTGGGAATAAACACAAGCCGTTCGATGTGACAAAGTTGGGGGTTGGTTGGGAATACCGAGCAAGTGACAGGTACCATATGTTGAAAAGCGAGGGACAGAGATGAAGGGCGTTGAAGGTTGATGCTCGACCTTTGCAACCGGGAGAAGAAGATGAAAGTGAGAGTGATGATGAAGAGGGAGAGAGTGGAGAGGATGACTATGATGATGAACCGAGTGAGCGGGTTGCGATGGAAAGTGAAGGAGTAGGTGGTAGTTCAAGTGCGCAAGGACGGGGACGAGGAAGTGCCTTACCATTTGATTATTTGAGGCAAACATTTGACCCAAATTGGGCACACCATGGCAGCATGCAGGATGTAATATTCAACACCAGGCTAGCACACTATTATAATTGGGCCAAGACAACTCAGACATTGTTTGATCACCAAACATTCATGGGCGCTAGTATGGAGCGCGCTCAAAAGAAAATGTATGATCGCCAAGAAGTGTGGAACTAGACCCACGCTTATGCTGAACAAAGAGAAATCAACCATCGATATGAGGATGACCGTCAGAGACAAATGCACGCCGCATGGCATTCGGGGCAACCGGTGGTGGCTGACCCACCGATCGTTGACTACACCACATTGCCACCATACGACGGTATGGTGAATTATCCCATGCCACCGTTGCATCATTCAGAATGGTTGGATCCACGACAAACTCAAGGTTCTGAACAAGCTCAAGGGGAAGGTCAAGCTGGTGGAGAGGATCAGGGGTGTAACACCGTGAAAATACCCCATCTAGTATTGGGCCAAAAATGTCAAGATTAGAAGTTAAAGGGCTAAAAATGTCAAATCCAGAATTAGAAGGACTGAAAATGAAATTCTGCACCTTCGCGTATCGCGAAAATGCAAAGAAGGAACATCTTCGCATATTGCGAAGATGCTGGCACACATTTCAACGTTATCCAGTGACGTGGTGACACGTGGCAGCCTGGGTTGACATGCAGAATTGTGGCGTCGACTTAAGCAACTTCGCGTATCGCGAAGATGCTCAGGCAAACATCTTCGCGTATCACGAAGATGCACAAAAACGGGTATAAATAGGGCAGCCACGAGCTCAGTCCTTTTCATCCCATTTTCACACTTTTCTCACACACATAACCTAGGGAGTCGTGCCAAGAGAGTTCTGGTGGTTCCGAGGCTGTTCTAGCAAAGAATCGGGTGTTGTTACGCTGCCGAACGAGCTGTTAATCTTGAAAACGAAGTGCAAGTCGAAGTGCTGCGGATTTCTTAAATTCTTAAGTCCCGTCGAGCCGATTAAGGTAGGATTAAGGTTAAGTTATTTTACTAGTTACTTTAAATACATAAGATATAGCTTAGTTGAGGGTATAGTTGTTAAACTGTAATTATTTTCCAAGTAATGTTTTATAAAGCAAAGACGTTGCTTTCACGTGAAGTAATGTTATGAAAACTATTATTTTGACGGGGATGTAGTAACTGGAAGGGGGGGTATCATTAGCAGACTCTTCTTGCCTAAGGAAAGCAATTCGTACAAATCTCAATCAACCGCGGGACCCGTTTGCTTACCTGGAGAAGTTTGCCAACGTGATATCCTTATTAGGCCAAAGCGTGCTATTCCAAACGTCATATGTAAATCCAAAGTATTTTCATAAAACGACTATAACTATACTAAGGTTAGGTCAGACCTAAGAGTCTGCTGATCAGACCTCAAGTCTGCTGAACTGAATCAGACTTCAAGTCTGCTAATCAGACCTCAAGTCTGTTGAAACTGTAACAGACTTAAAGTCTGCTGAATAATACCAACTAGGAACTTATGCATACCTATTATGAATATAGGTTAATAGCATACTGAAGCCAAGGAGGTTGATATTTCCAACTGATAATATAAGGTGAACACGTTAACCTCAGTAGTGTCGTCTTTCCAAGTTTGATCTACTCCATATCCACCTGCATCGACTGCTCAAGTTATTATGGATTCAACTACCCCAAGTGCTTCAAGACAAGTGAATCACAGCTACCATAACTGAAGATGCTTGAAGACTCTAAAAATTTTCGTTGCTTTCCTATCTCAAGGTATCTTATCTTTTCATTATTGCATTGTATCGACTCTTTAGTTATTCGCGACATTTGATGATTTCAGTTTGAACGATTTAAGTATTTCATTACATGAATAAAGTTTCCTTTATCGAAATTAAACTATTAGGATCTTGTATCTCTGCCTCATTACTTTATTCTCGATTATCTTAATAACACCTAAATCACCAAATCTATTTTCTTCAATTTTCAAAATTTTGAATTTTAAAAGCAAAAGTGGTTTTCAAAATCTAACGGTTTTATTAATTCAACTAAATATTTATTAATTATAATTTGAAATTATATTGGAATTATCAAAACAATTGTTTTCTTTTCAAAATTTTATTTTGAATGTTTTACAACCCACATGATGGAACGAATTATGCGGATCATCCGACGATAAGAGTAATTATGGATGCATACATAATTATTCAAGTCCTCGCATGGAAATCATAATACGTACAATATGTGTCATGATTTAAAACCTAAGGTAGCTTGGGTAACGGTAAGAATGAGGAGATGATAAGAACATGGTGGATACGCCGCTGGTACATCCTATATATAAGTGCCCTTATCGGATTGTCATTTGAAGCGTTGCTTCGGTTATTATAAGCTCTATGTCATGATATTTTCTTTAAAAGTTTAAATTGTTTTCAAAACGATGATGTTGCGGTTTTCCTTAATTTCGGGTCGAAATTCCCTAAAGTATGGGAGATTGTAACAACTCGGGTTTTCCAACAAACGAACTTATATTTATAACCCGACCCGTTTTAAGTTCGGGAAATTTTAACAATAAAAAAAGTATCACGTTTATCTAGGAATTTATATTTATTTATTATATTTAATAAATATAATAAATATAAATATATAAATATAAATTGTATAAATTGTATAAATAAATATTTATATTTATTTAAAATATAAATATAAATTGTATATAAATTCCTAGATAAACGTGATACTTTTTTTATTGTTAAAATTTCCCGAACTTAAAACGGGTCGGGTTTTAGATATAAGTTCGTTTGTTGGAAACCCGAGTTGTTACAATATCTATACTAAGGTTAGGTCAGACCTAAGAGTCTGTTGATCAGACCTCGAGTCTGCTGAACTGAATCAGACTTCAAGTCTGCTAATCAGACCTCAAGTCTGCTGAAACTGTAACAGACTTAAAGTCTGCTGAGTAATACCAACTAGGTACTTATGCATACCTATTATGAATATAGGTTAATAGCATACTAAAGCCAAGGAGGTTGATATTTCCAACTGATAATATAAGGTGAACACGTTAACCTTTTACTGTCTGAACTGATTTTACTCTTGTAATAGACTGGTTGTTTATTACAAAGAGTCTGATTAATGTTTGCATGAGATATAAACTCTAAAATCGTTATAATACAAAATAGATAATAAAAAGCAACTCAGACCGAATACACATGTGTCTGGATCCAAACATAACTGATAATTGGCATACAGAACCAAGTCAGTCATAACCGGTTCTCCAACAGGGTTACATAGCCTAGGGGAAGGTTATCTCCGAACAGGGGCTATGTACTCGGGGAACCTTTGAATTGTGTGTGTAGGGTAGTGGTACAAATCCCGGGAATGGACAGGCATTCCTGCTGAGATTGTAAACAGAAAACTATGTTTGTATTTAACGACTGTTATAAATGATTTATTGAGTCAAACGTTTCACCAGCATATAGCTGACGTGTTTTTTTTCCACCCTTGTAGGTAACTAGATGATATACAAGGATTGGAGTCATAGAAGATCGCTCGAGATGGCTCGTTTTTAAATATTACAAATCCTTGTATTATTAATATCGCGGTTTTGTAAAACTGAAACTCGGGTGTTTAAATCCCGAGTAATTTTGATAACGTAAATTAATATTTTAATATTTAAAGACTTCCGCTAAAATGAACCCGCTACTCTGATATATTTACAAAACATGTACCAACTGCTAGTCACACTCCTAGGCCCTGGTTTGGGGTGTGACAGGTTGGTATCAGAGCCATCGGTTTCAGCGAATTAGGTATTAAAATTTGTACCTAAGTTATTATATACAAAGATGTCTTACACTAACTATATGGACAAAAACATCGGGTTTCAAGGCGATTTAATCCTGCCCCCGATGCTGAGCCGTCTGACAGAGTTAGCACAAATTTTGGTCCTAAGTGGCCAACTGTTTCGGTAAATCCTACTGAACCGGTGCACGTGAACCCGGCTGATCTGAATCCAATGAATCCAAACCAATCAAACCCTGTTGATCAAATCGATCCTTACTTGGCTTACGGAAGCCAACGAATTTATGCTCCGGGAAGTCCAGAAATGCCAATCGAAATATCCAGTGACACTTCCGAAAGTGTTCCAATGACAGGCACCTCGAATTATTATCCATATGATCTGGAAGTTCAAAGTTGAGTCAAACAAGAAACCAGTACTGAATCCTCGAGTTGGATGAACTGTCATTCCAACCAGAGTTTATGGCATTTTGGATCACCCCCACCAGAATGTCTGAACAACGAGAAACCCGAGTCAGTCAAGGGAGTCAAGCTGACAAAGCGAAGACCCCTAAAAATAATAATTCACTTCATGAAGAATATATTGGAGGTATACATGATATGATAAAAGAAACGGTTTTCCCACTAATCAAGGAAGCTGTAACTCCTCTAATAAAGATGGTGCAAGACCACACGGTTAATTCTAAAAGTTTAGCCAAGTCAAAATCGGTAAAACAAACGCAACCAAGCCATAGCGTATCAGTGCATTCAAAAAGAAAAGAAACTGAAAAGATAAAAGAAAAGAAACAAGAAGGTTGTGAAAGTTCCACTGCTGAACACATTTCGAGCAAAACAAAAAGAGCAAAAGTTAGCATGGGATGTACCTTCAAAGATTTTCAAGTATATAAACCAAAGGAGTTCTATGGGGATAAAGGGGCAATAACAACGCTCCGTTGGATTGAGGAAATGGAATCTATTGTGATTATAAGTAAATGCACTGAGGAGGAAAACATCCAGTACTCTTCTCAAATGTTTAAAGGAGAGGCACTGGAATGGTGGAACACGTTGATTGAAATCAAGGGAAGGAGTAACATGTACAATTTAGAGTGGAAAACTTTCAAGGAACTGGTCAAAAAAAGGTTTTGCCCGATACATGAAGTTGATCAGATTCAGACCAAGTTATGGAATCATAAGGTCATCGGCACTAATCTCAAGGAATACAACACGAAGTTCCTTGAATACTGTAGACTTGTACCGCATCTGGTTACACCGGAGTACAACAAAGTAACTAGATACATTTATGGGTTGCCAAAAGAAATTCGTGATCATGTAAGATCACACATGCCTGCTAGTATTGAATCTGCAATTGAATTAGCAGGATATCTGATGGAAAGTATGATTCGAAATAAGGATGAAGAGAAAAAGATGGTGGTAGAAAGGAGGAGAGAGAATGATGATAGACAGAAGTTTGGAAAAGATAGAGAAGGGTCAAGTGTGTTTAATCGACCGCTGTGTAAGAATTGTGGTAAAAAGCATGATGGTAGATGTTTGAAACCCACCCCCAAAGTTGATGTTCGCAAGTCTGATCCATATTCAACTTGCAACTTTTGCAAATGACCGGGACACAAGGAGGAGGATTGTAGAAAGAAGTTAATCGTTTGTTTTGATTGTGGTGAGAAAGGGCACTTTAGTGCGGAATGCACTAAGAAGAAACCGACAGTTGGAGGCGCCAGTGGTAGTGGTGCCAGGAATGAAGCCAAGAGGGGAAATGCCCGTGCATTCATGCTTAACACTCAGAAGGCGGGGGAACTACCAGACGTGATTACTGGTACGTTTCCTATTAATAATGCTTATGCTAGGGTTTTATTTGACTCAGGAGCCAATCAAAGTTTTATAGATTATAAGTTTTGTAATCTATTGAATGAACCTCTAGCTAAACTAAATAATCAATATGAAGTAGAAATGGCTAATGGAAACTTAATCCGAATATCTGAGGTATTAAATAGTTATGTTATCTTAGTCGGATATGAAATGCCAGTGCAATTGTTACCAATGGAGTTAGCTGGATTTGATGTTATTTTAGGGATGGACTGGTTAGCCGCTAACCAAGCCCGAATACTATGTAACGAAAAGGCTATTGAAATTCTAACTCCAAATAAGAAAATGATTCGTATAGCTGGCGATAAAGATTCTGGTAAGATAGGAATCATTTCAAAAATAAAAGCTAGTCATTGTTTGGGAAAAGGTTGCTTAGCATTTATAGCTTATGTAACCAAGGAGCCCGAGCCTAAGAAACTAGAAGAGGTCCTAATTGTCGCTGAATTCAGGGATGTATTTTCTGATAAATTGCCTGGAATTCCGCCCGATCGAGAAGTTGAGTTTAGAATCGATTTAGTTCCGGGAACAGCTCCAATTGCTAAATCACCTTACCGACTAGCACCAACTGAGATGAAGGAACTGAAAAGGCAGTTGGATGAGTTATTGGAAAAAGGATTCATACGACCGAGTTCTTCACCCTGGGGAGCTCCAATATTGTTTGTCAAGAAGAAAGACGGATCAATGAGAATGTGTATTGACTACCAGGAATTGAATAAAGTCACGATCAAGAATCGATATCCGTTGCCAAGGATTGATGATCTATTTGATCAATTACAAGGAGCAAGTTGTTTTTCAAAAATTGATCTAAGATCCGGGTATCATCAACTGAAGGTTCAGGAAGAAGATATATCAAAGACTGCATTTAGAACCTGATACGGACATTATGAGTTCACTGTTATGCCTTTTGGACTCACTAATGCTCCGGCAGCTTTTATGGATATGATGAATCGAATCTGCAAACCTTACTTGGATAAGTTTGTTATTGTCTTTATTGATGACATTCTTATTTATTCCAAGACGAAAGAAGAACACAAAGCTCATTTGAAAACCATACTCGAAACATTGAGGAAAGAGAAGCTTCATGCCAAATTCTCGAAATGTGAATTCTGGTTATCCGAAGTACAATTTCTTGGGTATATTGTTAATGAGAAGGGTGTTCAAGTTGATCCAGCAAAGATTGAAGCTATTACCAAATGGGAGAAACTCAAAACTCCGACTCAAGTAAGAAGTTTTCTGGGGTTAGCTGGCTATTATCGGAGATTTATACAAAATTTCTCACGAATAGCAGTTCCATTGACATTATTGACCCGCAAATCTGTTAAATTTGAATGGGGACCGAAGCAAGAAGAGGCATTTGAAACTCTTAAACAGAAGCTAACAAATGCACCTGTCTTAGCCTTGCCTGAAGGACAGGATAACTTCATTGTATACTGTGATGCTTCGCATACAGGAATGGGATGTGTTCTAACGCAAGGAAAGAAGGTAATTGCATATGCTTCATGACAATTAAAAGTTCATGAAAAGAGTTACACCACACATGATCTTGAACTTGGAGCTATAATCTTCGCGTTGAAATTATGGCAACATTATTTATATGGTGTAAAATTTACCGTCTACGCTGATCATAAAAGTTTGAAGCATATATTTGATCAGAAAGAATTGAACATGAGAAATAGGCGATGGATGGAGACGTTGAACGATTATGATTGTGAAATAGTTTACCATGAAGGTAAAGCTAATGTGGTAGCTGATGCTTTAAGTAGAAAAGAACATGAAAAGCCAAAAAGAGTACGAGCTTTGAAGATGGAACTCAAGGTTGATCTATTAACTGAGATTAAGGAAGCTCAGAAATTGGCCATAGAACAAGAAAATATAAAGGCTGAAAAAGAAAATGGAACAATAGATCAATTAGTCAAAGGTGACGATGATATACTCAGATTAGGGAAAAGAATCTGGGTACCAATGGTTGGGAGCTTACGGGAGAAGATATTGAAAGAAGCTCGCAAATCTAAGTATATGATGCATCCGGGAAGTGATAAGATGTATCATAATCTCAAGGATGATTATTGGTAGATCGGAATGAAAAGAGAGATCGCCCTGTATGTAGCAAAATGTTTAACATGTTCAAAGGTTAAAGCCGAGTATCAAAAGCCTCTGGGATTGTTAACACAACCCGAGATTCCGATGTGGAAATAGGATATGATTACCATGGATTTTATTATGAAATTACCAAAGGCGTCTCGACAAAATGATGTTGTCTGGGTCATTGTTGATAGACTAACCAAATCAGCCCATTTCATTCCAATTCAAGAAACATATAGCATGAATAAATTGGCGCAACTATATGTGGAAAACATTGTATCATTTCATGGTGTACCGTTGTCAATCATATCTGATAGAGATAGTCGTTTCACTTCCAACTTCTGGAAAAGTTTTCAAAAGGCGATGGGTACACGGTTAAATTTGAGTACTGCTTATCACTCACAGACAGATGGACAAAGTGAGAGAACAATTCAAACATTGGAAGATATGCTTCGCGTTTGTGTTATAGATCTAGGTGGAAGCTAGGATACTCACCTAGCATTGATGGAATTTTCGTATAACAATAGCTATCACTCAAGCATACAAATGGCTCCATATGAAGCACTATACGGACGGAAATGTAGAACACCTGTATGTTGGTCCGAAATTGGTGGTAATCAGTTATCAGGTCCCGAGATTGTTCAACGAACAACCGATCAAGTGACTCAAATCCGAGAAAGATTAAAAGCAGCACGTAACAGACAGAAGAGCTATGCTGATGTAAGACGAAAACCATTAGAATTCAAAGAAGGAGACAAAGTATTGCTCAAAGTATCACCTTGGAAGGGAGTAGTTCGTTTTGGAAAGAAAGGGAAGTTAAGTCCACGTTTTTTTGGACCATTCAAAATTGTTGAAAGAATAGGTCCCGTAGCCTATCGACTTGAGTTACCCGAAAAAATGCAAGGAATTCATGACGTGTTTCATGTATCAAATCTACGAAAATGTTTAGCTGATGAGACACTTGCTATGCCTCTAAAGGATGTACAAGTGAATGAGAAACTCAAATTTGTAGAAGAGCCGATACGGATTGAAGACAGTCAAACCAAGTTCCTAAAACGTAAAAGACTGAAATTGGTAAAAGTAAGATGGAATTCGCGGCGTGATCCGGAATTCACTTGGGAACTTGAATCCGAGATGAAGCAAAAATATCCACATCTGTTTACATAAATCTCGAGGACGAGATTTTTCTAAATGTGGGGAGGATGTAACACCGTGAAAATAACCCATCTAGTTTTGGGCCAAAAATGTCAAGATTAGAAGTTAAAGGGCTAAAAAGGTCAAATCCAGAATTAGAAGGACTAAAAATGAAATTCTGCACCTTCGCGTATCACGAAAATGCAAAGAAGGAACATCTTCGCGTATTGCAAAGATGCTGGCACACATTTCAACGTTATCCAGTGATGTGGTGACATGTGGCAACCTGGGTTGACATGCAGAATTGCGGCGCCGACTTAAGCAACTTCGCTTATCGCGAAGATGCTCAGGCAAACATCTTCGCGTATCGCGAAGATGCACAAAAACGGGTATAAATAAGGCAGCCACGAGCTCAGTCCTTTTCATCCCATTTTCACACTTTTCTCACACACATAACCTAGGGATTCGTGCCAAGAGAGTTCTGGTGGTTCCGAGGCTGTTCTAGCAAAGAATCGGGTGTTGTTATGCTGCTGAACGAGCTGTTAATCTTGAAAACGAAGTGCAAGTCGAAGTGCTGCTGATTTCTTAAATTCTTAAGTCCCGTCGAGCCGATTAAGGTAGGATTAAGGTTAAGTTATTTTACTAGTTACTTTAAATACATAAGATATAGCTTAGTTGAGGGTATAGTTGTTAAACTGTAATTATTTTACAAGTAATGTTTTATAAAGCAAAGACGTTGCTTCCACGTGAAGTAATGTTATCAAAACTATTATTTTGATGGGCGTGTAGTAACTGGAAGGGGGGTATCATTAGTAGACTCTTCTTGCCTAAGGAAAGCAATTCGTACAAATCCCAATCAATCGCGGGACCGTTTGCTTACCTGGAGAAGTTTGCCAACGTGATATCCTTATTAGGCCAAAGCGTGCTATTCCAAACGTCATATGTAAATCCAAAGTATTTTCATAAAACGACTATAACTATACTAAGGTTAGGTCAGACCTAAGAGTCTGCTGATCAGACCTCAAGTCTGCTGAACTGAATCAGACTTCAAGTCTGCTAATCAGACCTCAAGTCTGTTGAAACTGTAACAGACTTAAAGTCTGCTGAATAATACCAACTAGGTACTTATGCATACCTATTATGAATATAGGTTAATAGCATACTGAAACCAAGGAGGTTGATATTTCCAACTGATAATATAAGGTGAACACGTTAACCTTTTACTGTTTGAACTGATTTTACTCTTGTAATAGACTGGTTGTTTATTACAAAGAGTCTGATTAATGTTTGCATGAGATATAAACTCTAAAATCGTTATAATACAAAATAGATAATAAAAAGCAACTCAGACCGAATACACATGTGTCTGGATCCAAACATAACTGATAATTGGTATACAAAACCAAGTCAGTCATAACCGGTTCTCCAACAGGGTTACATAGCCTAGGGGAAGGTTATCTCCGAACAGGGGCTATGTACTCGGGGAACCTTTGAATTGTGTGTGTGGGGTAGTGGTACAAATCTCGGGAATGGACAGGCATTCCTGTTGAGATTGTAAACAGAAAACTATGTTTGTATTTAACAACTGTTATAAATGATTTATTGAGTCAAACGTTTCACCAGCATATAGCTGACGTGTTTTTTTTCCACCCTTGCAGGTAACTAGATGATAATAGATGATATACAAGGATTGGAGTGATAGAAGATCGCTCGAGATGGCTCGTCTTTGAATATTACAAATCCTTGTATTATTAATATCGCGGTTTTGTAAACTGAAACTCGGGTGTTTAAATCCCGAGTAATTTTGATAATGTAAATTAATATTTTAATATTTAAAGACTTCCACTAAAATGAACCCGCTACTCAGATATATTTACAAAACATGTACCAACTGCTAGTCACACTCCTAGGCCCTGGTTTGGGGTGTGACAAGGGGCGTTTGGTTTTGGCAAATTTATGGACGTGATGACGTCCATTTTTGGACCACCTCAACCACGTTACTATTGAGCTGCGTCGGCAGTAAATAAGGTGTTCTCTTGTACATTTGTGTATCTTATTTTTTTCTGTTTATGTTTGGGTTTTGGGAGGTTGGGTGGAGTAATGACAAGTTGGAATTTAAGGGTCGTGCTCGTGGTGGTGTTTTGTTATCCTAAATACCCTACATTGAGGACAATGTATCTCAAGTGTGGGAATGAGGGATGAAAATAAAATTAATAATAATAATAATAAATAATAATAATAATAATAATAATAATAATAAAGAAACTATAAAAAAAACACCGGAAAAGTGGTAAGATTGTCGGGGCAAAGTTTTGATCCCCTTTCATGGTCATAATTCCCCAAAAATCAAGTTGCTTAACTATGTTAAAAGTGTGGTCGAGTAGTATTCTAGGCAAGGTTAGCATGCTTTCGGTTTATCCAATCACATAACATGCCACAGTCACTTGGGTATTGGGAAAACGAAGAGCGGTGACGGAATGGTTATTCTCCGTTAGAACTTGTGCCATCAATGCACTTCAAGACCTTAGCTTTGCATAAATGCGAAAGTGATTGAGGCACTTAGGTTAAAACCTCGTCTCGGATGAGTGTAAGTGTGGGTTTTGGGGGGGTTGGGCCTCATAAATTACATATATGAGCGTGGATAATGAGAGGGGCGGGGGGTTGGTTCCTTTAGAAAACTTTATTGGACCTATTCTTTTTATTTGATCAAACCCCGATGTAATTGTGAGACGATTCGGCTTAATAGGTTGTTTTTATAATTGTAGTTGTTTCGTTAGTAATAAATAGAGAGTAGTAGTTAATTGTTTATGCAAGTTATTATGTCAAAAAAAAAAGACAAGGAAAAGTCGAGGCAATGTTCAAAGTCTTGTGGTTCGAGTTCAATATGAAAGTTGTTATGTATATAGTGGTATGCTTTATTGTTTAATTTAGTTTTGATGTAACAAGTCGGGTCGGATCATTTGAGCCACTTTCAATATCCCCATTCCATACCTTTACCCCTAGCCTCATTACAACCCGTTTAAGACCTCTTGATTTGCTTTTATGTTAAAGCACGATTAGGTGGAGATTTGACGGTGGTACAAGCGTATGCGAGGAGAATCGAGTATGATTGTGATATTTGGAACGGTCACCGATAAGTGAGTTAATGAGTGACGGTGTGTTATATGCAAGTAAAGACCGAAAGCATGTTAAGGTTGACTAGAATTCTATGTTTTAAAATATAATATCAAGTAAGCTAGTGCAAACCTATGATTATGTGGGAATAGGGTATGACTCGGGACCTTAACTGAGCCGGGTTTGTGGTTTGTGTGGTGGTGGTATTCTAAAAACAATTGGTTTGACGAGTTGCTTGAGGGCAAGCAACGAGCAAGTGTGGGAATGTGACGGGTGGATTGTAGAGCCACCCTTAATTGTAGTAATTATAAACAAAACATGAGCGTTTACGTGTTATTTCAAGGATTTAGGTTACTACCGTATATGGTGCGTGTTTGCAGGTACATGTGCTAAAAATGGCGATTCAAGTGAACTATGATGGAGAGGAGCAAAGAACTCGAGAGTTGGTGATGGCAGTCAACAAGTCAAAGAAGAACAAAGAACTTGGAGCTGAGGCTACGGTAGGGTCCCAATGTAGCAGCCTAGCGTAAACAGATAGAACATGGCGTAGTGATTTTCAAAGCCACCGTAAGCTACGGTGGCCACCGTAGCTTACGGTGGACACTGACGACTGGTGGCGGTTACAACTCGTTTTTTATGTTATAATTGGCTTTTGAGCTCCATTCTTCATTATTCCGGACTAGACAATTGGTGTGGGTGATTTTGGTGCCTTTGAACAATATTTTGGGTGTTTCTAATTGAAGATTAACATCATAATCTTTGATTGAATTGGATTAAACATTGGATTGATGAAACCAATCATGTGTGGCTAAACCCTTTGGTGTTTCTCTTGGATGTAAGGTTATTCACAATACATTTATGTTTATTGTTCTTGAATTTGGATTGGTTATCTAATTGTTGAGGTTAGTATAACTATGATATTTGTTTGATTGTTTGTAATTTGTCCATATCGTTTTAAACCTAGTTTCGTTCTATACGTTCTTGGTGTCGTTGACAATTGAGATTTAGTAGAAGGAATTAGGGTTAAGACTATATTGATTGATTATCAAGTAACGACCTCGCGTTCTAAGAATCCGAGTACTTAGTTATTGATTGATCACAAACAATTACACTTACACAAAATCAATATATTATGATTTATCCATTGAACTTTAATAAAAGTGTTGAGTAATAACCCGAATTCCAAGAGGAATACTTGCTTAAGCAATTGTTTACAACTTTCGTTTAGTTTATTTAGTTTATAAAATCAAATCAAAACTAACTTGAGAATTACTTTTTCGTCATTTACATTTATATTAGTTTAATTGTTGAGTAACTTAGTAACACATATTCCACAAACTCCTCGTGTTCGACACCCACTTACCGCTATCTAGTTAGTTGTATTTGGTTTATTTTTGCGCGAGTCTTCGACCTCGTGTCAAATATACTTGAGGTTTGATGATAATATGGTTTCATAACTAAATGATATGTTATAATCTTGTTTAAAAGCTATCTGGGTTTGGTGATACCCATTACCCGTTTATTTTCTTTATTATAAAATTGTTTATTAGTTATAAATAATATCTTTTTTTAAATAAAATAGGATATTAATTTTTAGTGTATCCTTATTTTATAGGATTTTCATATCAACTATTTGATGAGATTAATTTTTAATATAATGAGATGCTACAAGCCGTTTAAGAACTATCTGAGTTTGGTGAGACCTTTACCCGTGAATTCGGGTAAAATGCGTGAGAAGCCTTCATTTACAAATAAAGCAATCTGATGGCTTAAGAGAATGGTTGTTTTACATTTTTTGTTTTTTAATATTTATTTTGTGGATTTTAATTTTCTTTATTGTAAGAAAGTTAATAATATACTTAGAGTTTGATGATGAAATGGTTTCATAAATAAATGATACATTATAACCCGTTTAAAAACTATCTGGATTTGGTGACCCATGACCCGCTTATGTTTTTTTACTATAAAATTGTTTATTAATTATAAATAATATCTTTTTCTTTTTAAATTGGATATTATATTTTAGTATATCCCTATTTTATAGAATTTTCATATCAAATAATTGGTAAGATTAATTTTCAATTTAATGAGATGTTATAACCCGTTTAAGAGCTATCTGGTTTTGGTAAGACCCATATCTATGAATTTGGGTTAAATCAATGAGAAACCTCTATTTAAGAATCAAGCAATCTGGTGGCTTCCATAAAAGGAGGGAGAGACCTCATCGCGACACGTAGGATTTTAGGGTTTTCGTTTATATATATTATTATATATATAAGAACTAATTATAAACATAGGCATTAGGGAGCACGGGACATACCCCAAGGACATCCTAACCTTAAAAAAATAAATAACTACTCAAAAACAAACAAAGACACCAACCAACGAACAATCTACCACAAGCAAATACAACTAGACTTGAACCAACTTTAAACACCCGCAAATATAGCCAATACAAGACAACTGAAACCATGACCAAAACAATTATCATATTTGTCTTTGACCTTTGTGTTTTTAAATGTTTTTTATTCGATTCTAACAGTCCCGTCGTGAAGCGCGGGTCTAATATCTGGGTTTATCTAATATCTATCAGATGTAAATTTTCATATTAAATTTTAAGCATTATTAATGCTTTATGATGACAAATGTTAATGAATTTGTTGTAACATTCCCATCTTAACTATCACATAATAAAACTTTACGTACAAAAGGTTAAATTAAATTCAACAAAAATAAATTATCAATAATTGAAAGAACACATGTAATAAGCTGAATAAGGGTTTCTTAAAAGATAGTTCTAATATCATAGCACGCGCGATATTCAAACGACGACAGCAAATAACTACACCTGTTTTTCAATTTTAAAAATAAAAAAATAAATAATAAATATTATAAATTAAAATAAATAATTAGAATATATGTAAAAAGTATTAAACATATATACGTTGTTATAATAATAGTAATAATAATAATAATAAAATATTTATAAAGGCCATCTTTGAATATGTAATAATAATGATAATAATAATAATAATAATAATAATAATAATAATAAAATATTTATAAAGGTCATCTTTGAATATGATTGGAAACAACACATCATAACCAAATACAATAAAAATATACATTAATAACAATAACAATAATAATAATATACAAAAAAAAATATACTAATATATGACTCATTAATACAAATAAACCCAATAACTATACTTAAATTCCAACCAAATTGTAAAACCATGTAAGTACAAAACAAGCACCCTAAAAAACAACTCTTACAAACATACTAAAAACCCACAAACTAAACTTAATAGAACTAAAAAATTGTAAAATTCTCGACATAATGAAATGAAACCGCAAAGTTTATGTTTAAGTAGAAACCTAAACATATCGCACAAGGATGTTATATATTCACAAAAATATAAAGAAAAAGATAAATAAACCCTCGTAACACGCGGGCTAAAAGCTAGTTTATTTATATACTAATAGATGATGCAAGACGTTAAAAGAAATATAGCTTTCAAGAATATATATTTAACGGATTATGCAATAGGCTAAAAAACTCCGTAAAATATAAATTATTTATGTATTATAATAGATAATACATTGAAGTATCATTTTTTCAAAATTATTTTATAATTTCGTGTACGCTTAAAACACAAAACCTTGGGGCCCATTTTTTTTTCTCACGCAAGGTCCTTGAGAGACTTTGGATTTTCAGAGACGGCTCTAATGTTCACTAGGGGTGCAAACGAGCCGAGATGCTCACGAGCTAATCGAGATCAGCTCGTTAAAAAGCTCGATCGAGCCTGAGCCCGAGCCTAAAAGTAAGCTTGTTTGATAATCGAGCCCGAGCCCGAGCTTCACTTATCGAGCTCGTGAGCCTAAATGGGCATGCCATTTATATATTTTTTATAATATATATTTAATAATAATTTATTAATATATATAATCTTATGAAAAAATAAATAAAATAACTAAAAATATATATATATATATATGTGTGTATATATATATATATATATATATATATATATATATTGTACATAAAATTATGATAGAAAAAAGTTATAAAAATAATTATAATCATATAAAAAATAATTGATATATAGTAAACGAGCCGAGCTCGAGCTTGAGAATCTACTCACGATTTAATGAGATATTGCTATAATTCGTTTAAGGGCTATCTGGATTTAATGAGACCCATGACCTACGAGCAACCAGAGAATGACACGTAAGATTTTTTGGCATACAAATATAAATGTAGGTAGATAGACAGACAGATAATTATTTGTTTTGAAAGGTAATAAAAATCACGTTTTTAACAAATTTTTCCGCCTTCGAGAAAAAACCAAGTTTTCTACCACTTCATCATGTGTGATAAAGGAGGTGTTTTCATTTAGGTTTAACATGGTTGTATTTTCAAGAAATCGATATAATCTTCACAGTTTCATGATATGGACTTATATATGGATTTAGGTCTCTATATATTATCATTCTAGATTTCATGGGGGAGAGCATGGATTACCCGTGGGTGGGTATCTCCTTTCGTGCACCATCAATTATAAGTCGGTGACCACATGCAGGGTAGTACTAGTTGTTGGGCAAGAGTTGTAATTTAAAACATATCGGTAGGTATTGAATTCAATAATGAATTTGTGTCATTGACGACCAAATGCACCTGCATGCATGGCCCTCGTGATCTTCAATGAACGCGCATCCTTTCATTTTAAAGAGTTGTATGTTGAAAGGCCCTATAAGTCTTAACCAACAAAGTTATATTCACAAATATATATATATATATATATATATATAGATAGATAGATATTTTAACACTCATTCTTCAACATTGAAAAACTCAAAATATTTCGATAACTAGACGCACTCTTATAAAAAAGTTTCATTGATCTAGTCCGCCAAAAATCCCAAAAATAGTCTCATTAGAAAAAATTAATGACCCTGTCACCGTAACCAACAAAGTTATAGTCATTACGTTCTCACTCTCATTTTTCTTTCGATATGAATTCAATTCTCCGGTCTATTTGGTATTTTAATAAAAAGAAAAAATCAGTGTTCGCTCATACAACACTTATATCCTAGACAATTTTAATTTACCTAACACTGGCGCAGAAATACTAATAGGTTTATTATATTCATCAAAGCTGATTAACAAGTAATGTGTATTAATATTTTATGATGTGTGTGCGTTATATATATATACTGGTTTGATTTCTTATGTCGATAGAAATGAGGGTAGCAAATATTGGATTTAGTGGAAGGCGTGTAAAGGCACAAGATTTGTTTTTACTTGCATGATGTGGTCCTTATGAATTTTAGGAATTAACCACAGTAAATTCCCAAATGGTTGTGACATGATTGACTTCTTATGGATCTATTAGTAGAGGTGGCAATATGATTGGGTTAAGTTGGATTTGGGTAATGGGTTAAAATGAGTTTAGGTCAGGATGGATTTTTAAAATAGAGGGTTAGCATGAGTATGGGTTAAGATGGGTAAAGTTAATCCATCTTGACACAAGTAAAGGTTAAAATGCAAGGGGTTTCAAAAACCCCTTAAAAAAATTCAAAAAATTTAATGAAAAATTAATAACTCAAAATATAAATTAAAAACGCAAAAACTAAAATAACTAAAATGTCCCCCCCGTCGTCCTCGTTTATAAAAAAAAATCGGTTTCGTCTCGGCTCAAGTTCGGTTTTTTTTTGGCTCATTTTTGCTTTTTTTTTGTTTCGGTATCTATTCGGTTTCAATGTTTTCGGTTTTTGTTCGGAAAGGTTTTGATTTCTCGGTTTATTGGGTTTAGGATAGGTATGGGTCAATATGAGTAAAGTTAACCCATCTTTAACTAAATAAAGGTTAAAATACAAAGAGTTTCAAAACCCCTCAAAAAAATATTCAAAAAATTTAATAAAAAAATAATAACTCAAAATATAAATCGAAAACGCAAAAAGTAAAATAACTAAAATGTTTCCCCCGTCTTCCTCGTTCATAAAAAAAACTCGGTTTTGTCTTGGTTCAGGTTCGGTTTTTTCAGTTACTTTTTTTGCTTCGGTTTTGCTTTTTTTATTTCGGTCGGTTTCGGTATATGTTCGGTTTCAATGGTTTCGGTTTTGATTTCTCGGTTTCTATTCGGTTCCGCGGGTTTTGTTTGAAATAAAATTGAACAAAACTTGTTTTAGTCCATTCTAACCTATAAACGAACCCATTCTAACCTATGACCAAAAGTCACTAGCATCTATCCAACCCATCCTGACCTTCTTGCAAAATTTTTTTGATCCATCATGACCCATCTCAATTTTAAAAGTTATCCTAATTGACCCAAAACAACCCATTTGAATTTGTTTTGTCACCCTTAGATCTATGGCCTTATTTTGGTACACAACAAAGATGGTTCCCTAGCTATATCAATGATCGATAATGTATACATAATAAATCAAACCTAGTTTAATCCTTAATAAACACAAAACACGAGTTTCTTAGTACTTTCAAGATACAAAACCAAAGTACAAAGCTCCTAGCAAAAACACAAGCCATTGACACATTGATGCATCATCTTGCAACAAGAGAAAATTAATATAAAACATAAATAAGTTACGGTGTCACTAGGCAAGTTGGGAGACGATGACACATAACGGTTAATTATATGGTGTATTTTTGGCAGCCCATTGTCGCGCTTGTGGCATTTCTTGAACATGGATAATCAAACTTATAGCAACTCAACTCTAATAACAAGAATAATGCGCGGCTAGTGTATGTTATTGAGCATGTATAGTTGTATAGTACTATACCAACATAGTCAATGGTGTTGAGAACTCATAAGGAAAACTAAGGCACGGTGATCACACG
Organism: Bidens hawaiensis; assembly: GCF_021521415.1. Lineage (NCBI taxonomy): Eukaryota > Viridiplantae > Streptophyta > Magnoliopsida > Asterales > Asteraceae > Bidens > Bidens hawaiensis. Next base: position 133,915 of record NW_027492925.1, on the reverse strand, counting down.
ATGATGTGTAACGCTATAGGTTAGGAGTTTGCCTTAGGAGACTTGATCCAAGCTTTGAGAAGACACTTAATGTATCGTCACGGTTGTGTGAATACGTAGAAGTCTGATGCTTAGTAATGGATGATAGGGAAATGAGAGAGGGTAGATTGAGAGTTGGATTGAGGTAATAAATGAGTGAGATTGATTAACGTTAAGTAGAGGATATGCTAGATAAATACCCGTAGTATAATTTAATTTTTTTCCTTCATAATTCTCATATACTACAATTGAAGCAATATATGCAATATTTGTATGCATTTCTCATAAATTTTGTAATTTTTATAGTTCTTGTTTGTACCTGTTATATCCTATAATAAATAGTATGGTCCTTTTTAATACTTTGATGGTCTATACAAATGGTTAAATTAAACAAAACTTAGAATAAATATATAAAATCCGTGACATCCCCTGGTTAGGTTGTGGATTTGGATTGGTTGTTGCTTTCAGTTAATTATTTTGAAATTTTCATAAGTTGGTATACTTTTGATATTCTAAAACATCTTTCTCCTCAACAAATATTGACTTTAATGTTTTGTTTTTCATATATTAACAACTGTCACTTGCTTCAATGACAAAACAAATAAATAAAATTTAAAAATCGTGTATATGTTGCATGTGTTTTGTTTTTGATATTTTCTTCCCGATGCAATATTTTCAATATCTCATCGTTTAAATTAAAGAAATAATAAATTTCAACATTTACGATAAATAAAATGTACTTTTTAAAACGAATCGATGATGTTAAAAAGAGTTGGTATTTGGATTTCAAGTTCTTATTTTTTTTTGACAGATATGACTTGGTATCTTATCATGTTAATGATTATCATTTAACTATATATAATCATCGAGTGGAAAAGAACGATAGAGAAAGAAATAAATATTTTAAAAATAAATTTATTTTATAGGCAGAATAAACAAAGAAAGAAAAAAGAAATAAGTCTATTAGGTACACGCGTACCTAATTACCTATGTGAAAGAAAATTAAATATATTGGTGAGAGTAGACTATGGAGAAACTCATATTTTGTTTTTACTTTTTTATTCCGTAATCTTGATTTGTAACTTTCATACTTGTCACTTATTCTTAAACTCATACACAAGACACACAATTATTTATTAAGTTTACTTTTAAAATAATGTTTAAAATGATAACTTGATCTAACCTATTGACCAAGTGCTTTGCTATAAACGTAATCATGGTCAAAACCCAAACCCTATATTTTAGAACGTCATAACAACTTGTGAGATTCATCGCTAGATTATCTTGTTCAAGTCAACAACAAATTACATGTACAATATTATTTTCCTTTATGATGTATGTTCTATGGTTGCTATATATATGAGGTTAAAACAAATTATCTTTTTCTCACACATGTGTAAGGAAAACTAAAAATTGTTGTGGAATTATAAGTATTTGTACTATTATTATTATTATTATTATTATTATTATTATTATAAATGCAAAGTATATTATCCGACAAATGCAAAGTATATGTATGACAAATTAAGAAGTACAAATGGACGTATACTTAAAAAATAAAAACAACCTGACAGTAACAATAAAACAAAGATACCTCGTAAACGTAAATCCTTAAATTACTTATTTATAATAGTAAATAAGTAATTTACTATTATTGTGACGCGAGAGGGGGCGCGAGTGGGGGCTCCAGCCAATAATATTGTGACGTGTGGCAGAGAGAGAAACTTGATAAGATGGGTGTTGGTTGTGGTGCTCGCGCCCCTGGCCCTGGTGTGGAGGGGCGCGAGAGGGGGCGCGAGCGGTTTATTTTTTTATTTTTTTATAAATGTATTAAAAAAACGTATTATTAAAAAAACAAGAAATTATTTAAAAAAACACACATTTTTTTGAAAATTCATAATAAAAAAAAACATACTAAAAATTAAACAAACAATAATATTTAATAATAAAACTAATCTAATACAAGATCATCTGGTCGCCTCGCCCACAAATGTTCAACCAACTCATGTCGAAGCTCCCCGTGTATCTCACGGCTCTTGATATTTGCTATGTTATGAAGTTTTTGTTGATCACTGATTGTGGACGGTTGTGGCGGAATGTCACCTTGGTAGTTTTGGCATATAGCTTTGCCCTCGTCTTCTAACATCATGTTGTGTAGGATAAGACACGTGTAGACGACGTCCATTATCATCCTCTTCGGAGGAGTCGGAATCAGACGAGTACGGCGACATTATTTTTAAAAAAAAAAAATTGGGACGATGGGTTGTTTTTGGATTTTTTTTTGAAGTTGTGGTAATTGATTTATATGAAATGGGTTATATATAGGAAAAAAATTTTGGGTTTTATAAAGGAGTTTGGGATATTATATATGAGTTTGGAGATTGAAGTTGTGTTTGATATGGTTAAAATGGGTTGATTTAGGGGTATTATATAGGATTTTGTAAAGGTTTTTTTTAAAAAAAGGTTTTTTTAAAAAAAAACCCGAGCTCAACGGCTCTTTTGGGTGGGCCCACCAGCTTTTCCTCTCTCTTCTCCCGCGATCACCCTTGCGCCCGCCTGGAAATCCGCGCTCGCGCCCCTCTCGCGCCTCGCTGGTGTGGTGCTCGCGCCCCGGGGCGCGAGCTGATGGCCTCACGCGCCCTTTCTCGCACTCCACACCCCTCAGCCTAAATAATAATAATGGTCAAATATAATAAAATATTTAATTTGAGTTGAGGGATTCTCAAGTAAAGTGGATATTACACTTTTATGATATGAACGGAAGATTTTAGACACTTTTTTGTTATCTAATTGTCGTCCTGTCTTTCTTAGTATCTTTTATTAAATATATCACCAAAAATGTTTTTTTTTACTTAAATTACTACTTTTTTTATTAAAAAATGTTTAAATGAATTTTTGAAACTATTTACACTAATACTTTTGTATTTTCTAAAATACTTTAATTAAATACTCAAAATTATATTTATCTCACAAGATAAATTTTTAATTACAAAACTTATGTTTTGTTTATTTTCTTTAGTGAAAAATTAATATTGACAATGAAAGTAGAATTAAGATAACATTATTACTTTGGAATATTGTGTGTTGTAGTCAATGCATTAGAAGACATAACACAAGAAAACAAGTGGATTATCGATTATTTTACTATTGAGTAAATTATGCAAAATTACTTATAATAAGTTTATAATTGACATGAGTGGTGTTTTTTAATCAACTTGTTGCAAAGAATGGTCTTTTCTTCAAGTTAAATAATCAAACTCCAATTCATACATCTATTTACTCTAAATAATCTAGTATTAACATCATTTACATGTACATAGTGAATATCTTGAGTCTTGACGTTCTTCTTCGTTGATGAACTCAGTCACCAAGCCAAAGTGACCATCTCCATCGATCCCTTTTGTCTTATCACTACAATACGGGATGCACTATTGTGTCAAATGGCATATTATATATATATATATATATATATATATATATATATATATATAAATAGTACACATAGTTAAGTAAAACTAATACTTGAGAAGTGTTGTTTCTAAAAGTTTGTTGAACAAATGATCATTTCTCCAAATGAAATGATCAAAACTAACTTTCCTACTTTTACTTAATATATATTTATATTTAATTTAGTATTAAATGCCCCATAATAAGTTACATTTTTCCTGATTCCGTTGAATAATAAATAATGACCGGTTCCATGAGTACTCCAACAACGAATTTTTAAAATTAGAAAAAAATTCATCGTCTTTTTTAAAATTAGAAAAAATTCATCGTCTTTTTTAAAATTAGAAAAAAATTCATTGTCTAGTAATAAAAAGATTCGGATAAAAAAAGTACAAGAGAAAACACAAAACATAAACATAAGGCCAGAATGAAATTAAGGTTATTAAATCCTTAATAATTAGAAATCATGATTAGGTAACTTACGTTACCTTTTACTTTTTCCACCACCGCATAACATTTGTTTTATAAAAATCATTCTAGGCGTGGGCCTGCTGCTGCTTGCTTACTGTATGTATATGGTGTGGTGGACTGGTGGGGTTTATTTCTTTCTTTCATCAGCATCAAGTAAAAATAAAAAATAAAAACTTGCTTCCCGCCCTTCCCGCTTCTTCTTCTTCTTGAATCTCATCTCATCTTCTTCCACAATCAGCCGACAACAGAAGATGGCTGATGACAAAGATCAAAAGGCTATTGTAATGGATACTCCTGAACGAACCCAGATCGCTAACCCACTTTCTAAATTCGAGGTGAATTGGGTCCAATTTCTTTCTTTTTAGGGTTTCATTTCGGAATTTGATTCTGGGTTTTTGTGGGTTTTTCGATTTTGGGTGTTTTTTGTAACATTGGGTTGAAATCAAGTTTGGGTTTTTATTTGTAATTGTTTTGGGGGAGTTTGGTGTTCATGGGTCGATTCAATTTGAAGAATTTGGGTTTTTTATGATGCGTTGTGTTTGCTGTTGATTACGTTTTTAATTGGTGGTCTTTATGGGTTTCATTTTTGGGGTTTTATGGTGGATTGGGTGTGAAAGTGAAGGATCTACTTGTTCTTTGGGATTAGGGTTTGTTTACTGATTTTGGTCTCAAATTGAAGTAATCAGGGTGTTGTTTTGGTCTCATTTGTTTATTGTGATGTCTTTTGAAAGTTTGGTTTATAAGATCTGTGTAGGTTTATGCAGTTTCTGGATTGTGCTCTACTAATTGTGTTTTGGTTTGTAAATTTGTGATGTCAGTTTTGAAAATTCAATGTTTTGATTCGGTAGGCTAAAAAATCTTTCAAAGTTTATTATAATCGAGTCGTAAAGTGAATGTTCACAAACAGAGTGTCACTCTTTGATATAGATTTTAGTATAACTGGTACTTTGGGGGTGTTTAAATATGCATTTTCCAAGTGTTTTACTGGTTCAATTACAAATTTGATAGTTTTGACTATAATAGATCATTTTCAGTTGTTGCTAGACATTCTAAGGATTTAAGATTCATAATAACAAGTCATATTGAAGAATTTTGTTGTCTGTTTGCAGGACTCTCCAGTTTTTAACTATATCAACAGTCTTTCACCTATCAAGCCGGTTAATTCTGTACACTTTACTCAAACATTCAGCAATATAAGTTTTGCTTCACTTCCAACCGTTTTCACCTCGCCTCATGTCAGTACCCTCAAGGATTCTAAATTCCTTAGAAGGTAATGAGACTAATTATGTTTAACTTAGAGGTGCCAATTTACCATGAATAGGTTAATTCATGTTTCATTTCATGTCTAATTGGTCAAACAAGTAACAATTATTAACACAGAAAAGATTAGCTTAAAAGGAAACTTGTCAAACAGGTTAAAAATCACCCAAAGTATATTTTTCAATTCCCAAAACTTTCTAAATCATTGTTTTTAGAAGTTGGATGACTATTGAAATAATATAGTCTTAGTAGTCATATTTGATTACTTCTAAATCTATAAAAATTCGGTTTATTTCTAATGTTTTGTTATGTAACTTATGCTACATTTTGACTTTTTAGGCACCAGTTTTTTGATTCATCAAAACCTGAACTTACTACTGGTGATTCAAAGAAAGCTGGAACCAGTGAAGGGAATTTAACCGCTGCACAAAACACATTAGCGCATCATACAGATTACAATCCTAGTAATCCTATGACCGAAACGTCTACCATGCCATCAAACCAATGCTCAAATCTTGATTCAAGAAAACTGAACTATGAAGCGGTTAGCCCCGTCACTATGAACGCATTAAAATTGGCAGGCTCATCAGCTTCATCTGTTTCATTCATCAACGGGCCTGAAAATGGGTCAATGAGAATTGAAACTGAAATGGGAGGGAAAGAAGTATCTGCATGTGATTGGGAAAGCTTGATATCGGATGCTTCTGAATTGCTCAACTTTGACTCACCGAGTGACACTGTGGCATACAAGGCCCCTGGTCAAAGCGAGCTAGATGCTCCAAGTTTTAATACTTCACTTATGACCACGGAACCACAAGCCAGTAATGGTGATAATATTAATAATTCTTCAGAAAATAATGAAGGTTTGAAGGGTGCTGTTGAAAACCATGTAACGAGTGATAGCACATCTTTAAACAATTTTGAGGTCGGAGAGTTGGTCGAGGATACAGACAATGAGGTGAGAATTTGACTTTTAAAATCATTTATTTAAAAATTAGGCCTTTATTGGTTTAATATGTAATAACATATTCTTTGTATAAAATCAAAGATTATTTACAAGTTACAAATTTTGTAAACGTGCAGGGCGGTTCAACTTTGTACCGTGGGATGAGAAGACGTTGTTTAGTTTTCGAGATGACAGGGTCGCGAAGAAAGCACTTAGAAGATGCTTCAAATGGCAGTTCTGTAAATTTATCAGAATCCAATCAAACGGTTGCTCCCAATGATAATAAGTTACTTCCATTGAGGACTGCAAACGATTCCTCTAAATGTAAATTACCCGGAATCGGTTTGCATTTGAACGCTATTGCTTCAAATTTAGTGGACCACAAAGTTGTTAAGCATGAAAACTCGGGCCTTAATAGACAACTTGCAATTTCATCTTCATCTGCTGTTTATTCTTCTATGACATCTGGTCAAAATTTGACGACAAAACCGTTGGATGCACCTGCTATCGAGAATGACATGGGGCCCGCTTTAAACGTTGCAGAAGATGGTTCTAAAGCAGTTGGATTTGTAAGCAGTGATGAGTTAAGTCTAAGTCAAACTAGCCCGCGAAAGAAGAGGCAAGTTACTTGAATCCTTTATATTGTTGTCGTTGTTAATCATTTCAGTTTGTTCAATTTGTTAATTTTCATTTGATCGAATTTTTATAGGCGTAGAGTTGAAAGTGTTGCAAATACAGAGGTGGCTTGCAAGCGTTGTAACTGTAAGAAATCAAAGTGCTTGAAGCTGTAAGTTTTTTTGTGTTAGATATTTTGATTTGAGTTTTATATGTATGTGTTTTGCAATTTGCATGATCACTTCTGGTTTTGTAACTCTGATATTTACGTCAATTTCAGGTACTGTGAATGCTTTGCTGCCGGTGTGTACTGTGTGGAGCCATGTTCATGTCAGGATTGCTTTAACAAACCGATACATGAAGATACAGTGCTTGCAACTCGCAAGCAGATTGAGTCCCGCAACCCTTTGGCATTTGCTCCCAAAGTTATTAAAACCTCTGATTCATTGCAAGAGGTTAGCATTACAAACTTAAGTGTACTTTAGAGCTATTATGCGTAGTGAGTTTCAAAGTTTATATAACATGGTTATTCTTCATATTACAGGATGAATCTAGCAACACTCCAGCTTCTGCTCGCCATAAAAGAGGATGCAATTGCAAAAAATCTGGTTGCCTCAAGAAATACTGTGAATGCTATCAGGTTCTTTTTACTCTACCTGTTTAACTTTTAATCTTTTTACAATCGTCTAATTTTGGTTGTATGTTTTCATGAAAAAAAGGGTGGTGTTGGATGTTCCATCAACTGCAGATGTGAAGGATGCAAGAATACATTTGGTCTTAAGGATGGTGGTAAGTAATGCATCATGTTAATATGATTGTTTATATGTTTATATGAAGTTGTTTTTGTTATATCAGACATGCTACTTATTGAAAGTCATCTTATGGTGATTTTAATTCTCTAGTAGCTTCGGAAATGGACCAAGAAGTCAATGAGTGTGAAGCGAATGTGAGTGACGGAAGCTTACAAACGGTACTGTATAATGAAACCGAGTTAGTTTCTGCTACTCCTGCAACTCCTTCACGTTTTGGCAGGTAAAAAAATTATGTGCATTACAATAATATTTCAGTTTTGACATGTTTAACACTTTAACCTGCTAGATGTCAAATTATATATCCATTTCTTTTAACTCTAGGAAATCTATCCCGTTGCCAAACTCTACAAAGGGCAAACCACCACGTTCATTTCTAAACATCGGATCATCCGCCAGCCAAAGATTTGGAAAGTTGAATCATTTTAAAGTTAACATGAGCAAACTACAAACTGTTGGAGAAAACGAGATACCTGATATTCTAGAAGAAAACAACGGGTTACCAATCAGTGGTGTAAAATCTTGTTCACCAAACAGCAAACGAGTCTCACCGCCTCACTCAGGCACGGGCCAACGAAGCAGCAGGAAGTTGATTTTGCAATCTATTCCCTCATTTCCATGCCTCACCCCAAATCCCAAACAATGATGCATGCAAGTAAACAAGCAGTTTGCTTCCCCCCCCCCTAGTATGTATGGATGGATAAATCATGGATCATGGGCTATCTTTAGTTTATGTGTTGTCTTTAATTCTTTTTTTTTTCTGCTTTAGTTGTATGGTCACTTATAAAACTCTGTTTGTAAAATAATAATATCATGTTCTTAGTTTGTTTCATACCAAGTTCCAATCCTGATCTAAACAATAACCTAACTAGAGCATGGTTTTGCTATAACCTTTAGCAAAACAGAAAATATGAGCATGTGATACTAAGAACTAAGAACATTATTTAGTTATAACAAACCATATTATGTAGGAGCTAAGTGATTATCATCAGAAAATTTACATATCTGCTTCATCCATTGAAATGACTTCATAATCTTGAACCTCAAAAACTCCATTGTTGATGAAACCGGTCTAGTATTATCAAACATGAAGCTTCTTTTATACTCAACAATCCAAGTGTTTTCATCTAAACGCCATACGGAATTACTCCACTTTTCTTGTTCCCATGACGTATTTGCTGTTCGAACCAACCCACTCGACTCTCCGTTCGACCACTGTCACACGTTACAGGATTAGAATAAGTGACAAACGAAGAACAAAGAAGAAAACCGAGGCTGGTTTACCTCAGTGGCTCTTCCTGACAATATGGTGAATGACCTTGAACCAAAATCAGTTGTGACCAATCCAGATGTCTGCAAAGGCCACCCCCAAATACTCACTTCTTCCATTCCAGATTTGTAGAGCTGACATTGAGATCTCAACATCAAACCATCCTAAATTTAATAAACAAATAAATAAAAAAGAAACACTAATTAAGCATAGATCACACATACAATTAGAGGTGCAAATACCGGTCAAAACCAGCTCCTAATCATCGGCTTGAATTGGTTCCTAACCAGTTAATAACTGAATCTTTGGACATTCCGTAATTTAACCTGTGATTGGTTAACCGGTTACAAATTGGTTCTATCTCAAAAGTCCAAACAGGTTCCTAACCATCGGTTACTAACTGGTTTCTATTGTATCGGTTAATAACCTGTTTGGTTTCAGTTCGGTTAAAAGGCTACAATTTGAACCTCTACATACAATGATACAAGCATATAATAATAATAATAATAATAATAATAATAATAATAATAATGTACCTGAATAACTTCCCAATTGGGGATTTTCGATCTATCTCCAACATAAATCTGCAATTCATCATTCAAAAACCCCAACTGCTGTTTCACATCCCGAAACCCTACCGCCTGCTCACTTAAACTCCTCACCACTTCCGGCGACAATTTCATTTCCATAACTCGAAAACCGTCATACGGAACCCCCAACTTCACCGCCAAACTCAAACACAAAACCACAACACATTTCATCATCATCATACCCAAACCACAACCAAATCCGCTCTTATTCTTCTTCTTCCTCAACTTAAAATCAGTAGTCCTGGTGGTTGACCTAACCTTCGGAGACCGAATAATAAGACTCGAAGTGTCGGATTCAGGAGTGGATATGGAGGAAGGATTGTTATTAAGAAGGAGAGGCGTTTGAGGTGGAGATGGCTTAGGTTTAGAAGAAGAGAGCTTCGTGAGAGTGCTTCGTTGGGCGCTTAATGGTAAGAGATCGAGAGTGGCGTTGATGCTGGCTTGGCAGATTTTGCAGGTGCAGTTGGCGTCTCGTCGGCAAGCAGCAGCCGTCTTCATGGCGGATGATGATGATTTTACGGAGGAATTAGGTGATGATGTTGTTGTCATTACTCATTAGCCGCCGTCTGATTTGATCTGATCTGATCTGATTTGATCGATTATATATTATTATTATTATTTGTTCGTTACTCTGGTGGTGTGGTTGAGCAGATAATATAAAAGATTATAAGATATGGTTTGAATTTTGAACCCAACGGCACTCGGATAATTTTTATTGGGTCTTGCTAATAAGACATCCTCCTTCAAAATTCATACACCATCTATACGACTCGTATAGCTTATACGAGTCGTATAGGCTTCCGCACCCTGACATCCACCACTTTCTTGGAAAACGTGTTTGACCAAATTCTAAAATGAGTCGTATGAGTTATACAAGATGGTGTGGTAATTATACGAGACGTATGGCTCGTATAATAACCATACATCCTCTATACGACTAGTATAGCCTATACGAGTCGTTTTGAATCCTGATACACCCTTCTCAGTCTGTACATACCAGCTTTTCAGATGATTTTGACCATAGTTAAGACTTATACGAGTAGTATAATCTATACGACTCGTTAGTTAAGTGTACCATGTCTGGGAATGACTAGATTTATACGAGTAGTATAGTTTATACGACTCGTACAGGCAGGATAATTATTTGACACGATACAATATTCTGCCAGTTATTTGACACGATATAATATTCGGTAAATTATTTGACACGAAATAATATTCCACCGTAAATTATATGACACAATGCAATATTCTAACCAATCAAATATATATTGAGAGGTTACTGTGTCACAACAAACTATCTAGAGTGGTTAGTGTTTAAAAATTAGAGTGGTTAGTGTTTAAAAAAAATTAATAAAAAAAAGAGTTAGATATGTCGTTTGATGATGATGACAATCAAGATGATTGTGTTGGTGAAACTTCCGACGATGTCTCACCATTTTCAACCAACGAGGTATAAATAATTTTATAAAGTATGTTTATGTTATTTAATATTTAAGATATTGTTGTTAACAAAAGGTTAAAGTTATTTTCAGTTGTTTTCGTCTGTCGACGAACTCAAGGACTGGGCGAAAACAATAGGTCGTGAAGTTGGTGTTGTCGTAGTAACCCAACGGTCGAAGACAAACGCCGGTGGAGAAGTCGTTAAAGTTTGGCTAAAGTGTGATCATGGCGGGTCATACAATTGTACTGCGACAGTTAGGCATTCTGGTACAATCAAAACGGGTTGCCATTTTAGCTTAATAGGCAACTATTTGCGACAATACAATGGTTGGAGGTTGCGGGTGGTTTATGATACACACAACCATGAACTAGTTCAATATTTCAAGGGTCACGCATATGCAGGTAGACTTACTCCTGCTCAAAATGTTATGGTACATGATATGTATCGAAACAGAGCACCACCACGTGACATTTTATGTAACTTAAAGTCTAAGGATGAAAGAAATGTGACCTGCATCAAAACCGTTTACAATGAAGGGCAAAAGATCCGTAAAGAGGATCACCGAGGAAAAAGCCCGATGGAGGTTCTTTTCAATTTGTTGCAAGACACGGCTTATATACACAACCATCGCACAAATCCATCCACAAATGCCTTGGAGGATTTGTTCTTCGTTCATCCAACATCGTATATGATATATCATGCATTCCCGCATGTGTTGGTGATAGACACAACGTACAATACAAATGTATACAAGATGCCGTTTGTACAAATCGTTGGTGTAACTTCAACCAACAAGACATTTCATATAGCAATGGCAGCTATATCCAATGAAAAGGAGGATAATTTCACGTGGGTGCTAACTATGATAAAGACGACGTTAGACAACTGCATGATGCTACGTGTGATATTAACAGATTGTGATTTTGCCATGATGAATGCCTGCGAAATTGTCTTCCCTAATGCTGCCAAACTACTGTGTAGATGGCACATTAATGAGAACATAAAAAAGCATTGCAGGCAAAGCTTCGCTACCGCCGAAGAATACGAACAATTTCTTGGTCGATGGAACTGGTTGGTTAAGTCTAGCACTCTCCCTGAATATGAGTCAAGATACAGGCGACTTTATGATACTTTAATTGCCGACCACAAAAGTAATTTATCTAGCTCTCATATTAAGTGTTTGTTTTAACTTGATTCAGGAGATGTTTATTACTTGTCATATGTATTGATTATTTTTTTTTTCAGGAGTATTTGATTATGTTAACATCAACTGGCTCGATAAGTATAAAGAAAAGTTTGTGTCTGTGTGGATAGACCAAAATCTAAATTTTGGTAATACCACAACGAATCGAGTTGAGAGCGCATACTCTCTTCTAAAAAAACACATGGTGACCCGAAACTCTAAGCTTGATAAACTTGTGGGTATTATCGATCGAATCATGGTGAGCCAGCTAACAGCCATAAAAGCAACCTTTGAAGAGAGTCGTAAAAAGAAAATGAATCACCACAACATATCACTTTTCAACGAGTTACGCCGTCATGTTTCATGTAAAGCTCTAGATATATTATGGGGCGAGCTTAACCGGGTCAACAAGTTGATGGAGTTTGGTAGAACGTGCAGGTGTCATGTTCGCACAAGTTGTGGTATGCCATGTGCATGTATGATTTCAAAGTATTTGACTTCAGATCAAACCATTCCTTTGGTTTCGATAGATATATATTGGAGGAAGTTGGATTTCGATCCACTATTTGTTGACGAGGATAAAGGTCTTGACTCAAAAGCTAACGAGCTGGTAGAAGAAGAGTCAAAGGGCAGAAAAAAAAAGTATGTTGTCAAAGTTCCTTTCACTAGTAAGGCCAGCCTCATCAACCAGTCAACAACCAGAAGTCCAAAAACATAACCGCGGGCGTCCACCGACAAAGTCTAAGAAAAATAGCAAACGCGAGCCCCCTCTCAAACGCAGTAATTCTACATCATTAAGCGTTCATGAAACCATGCCCACCCAGGCAGACCCTTCCAGACACAGTTCCTTTGTCGGTGTCGAAAACAATGCTAGACACAATTCTTATACGGGTAGCCAAGAAAATGCGAGACACAGTTCTTATATGGGTAGCCAGGACAATGAGAGACATAGTTATGTGCCGGTTTCTCAAGAGATACGTTACCATCACAAGTATTTAGAACAAGTTCACTACATTCTTCAACCTTTTGTTTCACATATACAAGATGTTGCTCCTGATGGAAATTGTGGATTTCGGTCTACGGCTGTTGCTCTAGGTCGTCCTGAAGATGATTGGATCCATATACGAAATGAACTTATACAAGAGATGATGAGTAATTGGAATGTGTACATCCATGTATTCGGTGACGTTCGTTGTAATAGAGTATTTAATTCCCGGCATTGGTCAAGCGATGGAATGGCTCCACGAGAACGCTGGATGGATATGCCGTCCACATCTTTTATGATCGCTAATAGGTATGGGGTAATCGTTCACTCATTTACAACAGATGAACGTAACAATTCTACAATTTTTCCATTGTTACATCGTCCTCAAGAAATCCTAGATCATGCTGCCATTGCCATTCTAAATGTCGACGATTGTCATTTTGTGGTTGTTAAATTTGAAGGGATATACCCGATGCCAACAGTTAATTCTTACTGGAAACATTTCAGACATGAAATGGTAAGTGCTTGGGAAGACTTGTATCGGCTGCACGTAAAAATGTTTACAGATCAGCAAACAGAACGTCAAACTAATTATGTAGACTTAAGATGATATATGTTATGCATGTTGTATTTTAATCTAATTGGGAAATTTTATGTCAAATATAAAGTTGCAAACCATTACATCAGAGTTGTTGAAATTGGTTGGTAGATCATTACATCATACATAAAGCCATTACATATAATAATAACTGCATCACTAACTCAAATTTTAATGCATAACAATGACAATTATAAGTATTATGAAGAAAATCCAACTCATAATCAGTTGATGCTTCAATTTGTTGATGCTTCAATTTCTTTTTCTCTGCAACACTGATTTGGAGTTCCATAACCAACTCTTTATTTGCAATCTCCAATTCGTTTTTCTTATTTAACAATCCAGGAATTATGTCAGTTGATCTTGAACACATCTTTGGATCAAACCAGCCAATCCATTGACATTTTGATCCCTGTTATACCATTGAAGTGATTTAGGTTGCAAAAAAGAAGAAGTAATTCATATAATAAATAAATAACTTACCTCATCTGGTACCGGTACCGTAGGGTGACTCTTATTTTGTATTTATGTGGTATGCTATGTTATATTAGGAATGAGCAAATTCGGTGCCGGTACCGGTACCGGTATTTCTCGGATTTTTGTCTTCAATACCAGTACCGTCCCGGTACCGAACCGAATATTTCGGTACCGGTACCGGTACCAAGAATTTATAAATTTCGGGACCGGGATTTTCGGTACCGGTATCGGTCGGTACCGGTACGGTACCGATCTCATCCCTATGTTATATGGTATTATTACTTCTATTATTTTGTGATTTGTATTGTAATTATAGATTCAAAATAATATAGTTAAACATGATAGCATTACATAAATTATATATATTAGATAAATAACAAATGATGGTGCCGCCGAATATTTTTGTTGTGCGTGGAAAATAGGTCATGTATAGTTTTGAACACTTTACTAACACCGCCCTATACTAGTTTTTTCACTTGAAACAAAATGTATTTTGTCTCGTACAAATTTATCTCGTATAACTCATACAGCTCATACACGTAGTCGTATAGGAGGTTGCAATTCAAATTCATCTCGTATAGCCCATACTAGTCGTATGGGGGGGTACTCGTATAGCTCTTCTCGTATTAAAGGGTCAACGGGTTCTGACATAAAGCTGATTTCTATACGACTAGTATAAGCTATACGAGTCGTATAGGTAGGGAAGGGTGTCCAAATAGAAAACTGGGTGTCCGAATAGACAAAGCCTTTTTATTTTTTCTTTTGTTTTTTTAATAAACGGTATCACGTGCAAGTTATGACGATCGAGATATAAAATTAAAGCGATTTCTTATTTTATGAACAATATTGTTTTCAGTAGTTATTAATTAATAACATTAAATGTAAGATGTTTAGAAAACTTATGGTATCGCTCAATATTGATTTGTTTATAAACAAATCAAGCTGAGCTGATCTAGTTTGTAAATTGCAAATGAGCTCAGGAAAACTGGTTTGTTGGCTTGCCGGTTTGTTTGTTTCATTTAATTTAACACAAATTTTAGTATTTTGAAGTTGTAGAGTACTAATATATATAATAAATTAGTTTATATAATATGGTCCATAGTTCCTTGTTGGTAATATGATTATTATAGTAATATCTTGTTCACAAGTTGGTTAAGTTGGTTTAGTTTCCTAGTTATAATATGATTATTATAGTAATATCTTGGTCACCAAGTTATGGTTATATTATAAATATATGGCTTGGTTAAAGGTTTTGAATGCGTGATCAATAGAGAATTATTGTAACGAATTTTTAAGTCAATTTTCTCTTGTAATAATAAATTGTTTAATCAATCATGTGCCTTGAAGTGGTATCAGAGCTTGGTGTAACCGTGGTCCAAACTCGAGGTACCCGGGATTGATATCAAAATCCAGCCGTCGCATGGAAGCATGTCGTTGCCGTGAATAAATCTAGGGCGTATCAATTTTGACAAGGAGAGATCTACAAAGTGAGATCTAGGGTCAACCAATTAGAGACGCCAAGGAAGATCTAATGATTGCTGACCAATTACTTCAAGAAGTCACGCTAGATCTTGTTTATTAATTCCAGGAACCACGGAACCAAAGCCGAGTCACATTTGTTATCCAAGTTAGTGACAAGAAGACCGTTGTTTGATTTTCTTGGTTAATCGATTCAGATTTCGATTTCAAGTTGGAAGTCAGATCTTAACCGTGATCCGAAGGATTGGATCAAGAACACAAGACGATCGATAGCTGATGTACAAGAAAAATCAAGTTACAGTTACGGCTCCGAAATTACGGGGGTGATTGTTGGTAATTCCGGACCGTGTTCACAAGTTGGTTTAGTTTCCTAATTGTAATATGATTATTATGATAATATCTTGGTCATAAAGTTAGGGTTATATTATATATATAGAGCTTGGTTATAGACTTTAGATGTGTGATAAACAGAGAATTATTGTAGCGAGTTTTTATGTCAATTTTCTCTTACAATAATAAAGTGTTTAATCAATCATGTGTCTTGATTCGTTAGAGACTAATGATATTGATTTGAAATTAGTTAATAGTATTAAAATTTCTTAGATGCTAAATATTAATTTTAGTATAAAAGAGTTAGTTTGTAAAGCTATGCGCAAGTTTGAGTTTATTACCAGGCAAACTCGAGTTTCAACTTTAGATCGTTATCTATAAACGAGTTGAGTTAAGTTGACTTGTTTAACTTCAAGCTCATACTCGAGTTGAAGTTGAAAGTTGAAACCACTTGTTTATATAAAAATACGATTTTCAATAAATTTTGCAAAAAAGTAGATATATTCTTTGAAACTCAAAATGACAGAAAATCCTTATCATAGAAAAAATATCTTTAGTTATATTTATCACTTAGTAAAATATGATTGGAAAACCACTCATTAGCTGAGCTTGAGCTCTAGAATTAAAACCTTAAACATATTGATCTCAAATTAAATGAGACAAACTTGAGTTTAAGCGAGCTTGGACCGTTACACCCCTAGGCTTATGTAAATACATTGAAGAGTCAATTATTGATTAACTTACTTTTAACTAGTCATTTGAACTTTTATTGTAACATATGAATATTGACCATATCCTTCAAAGCAAGCCCAGCCTTGAAGGTGTACGAGCCACGCCTTCGGCCGGGGCACTTTTTTCCGAGGGTCAAATATTTTTTTATATGTATTTAAAAAAAAATAATTCATATGTATTATAACTTGATTTTGATCCTCTTAAAATTATCGGACACAAACAAATTTTTATTCTAAATCCATTGATTAAAATTTAGGTTATTGGGCCTAAACCAAATGAAGAAATTGATAATAATAAAAAAAATTAATAATCAGTTAAAAAAAGAAAAGAAAACGCTGATCAAAATAAGGCACTTGGAGACGTTTCGTCATTCTCGTTCCCCCTTCCAAGTTCCAACCCTCCTTCTTTAGTTCCCTGCCACCAACCACCACCATCTCCGGCAGTCCACCCATTGTCGGCACCACCGAACAAAACATCAGGATGAATCAATGTTGTTTTTTAGTTAGAGACTAGGGTTTTACATACAAATTAGGGCTAATTAAAGTTATGCAAATCCTTCAGACATACAAATTAATAATCATGTGTTTAATTTGCCAACCAAACATATTCATAAATTTGGAAGGAATTGTTAATAAACAAAGTATATGACATATTAATTGTTAATTTTCGACCCCTGTAGAAGCCTTTCGTGGTCATGTTTTGACTATAAATTCAAAGTTAATTGTTTGAACACAAAATTCAACATACATACATACGATTCTATACAGTTTACGCATGCAACATAATGTACTTGAGGTTGCAAACTCGACCAAAACACAACAAATTAACTCCTGCAAGAGACTGTAGCACAACTGCTGATCAATCACAAAATTAATATTCACTAGCTACATTTGATTTTCTAAAACCATGGCATAAACTGTGTTATTATAGGAAGGGATGCAATTGAAAATATTATATAAGGAATATATCATGTGGTCTTTTTTTTTTATGAATATATATATATATATAGCGTTAGGAATTAGGGTTGTTAATTTTCTCAAAGTTCCTTTTCACATACGATGAGTATTAATCAGCTGTTCGATCCTAGAACGATGGTCATGGATTCTGTTCCTGAAGATGAAGATGGCTGGAGCGACTACGGTTTTGCGTTCAATGATAGCAATTTCACGGATCGTGTTCTTCACATCGATATTTTTGCGGAGTCTACAAGTACAAGGCCACAATCAGGTATATTATACATCACCTGCTGCTAAGTGTAAACGGGAGGCTCGGTTTTTGTTAGCTATAGCCTGCATGCAATAATAAAAAAATAAAGACTTAAATAACAACAAAGTCAAATGTTGTATTAATGCTTCCACGACGCCACCTTTGTGGATGTGGCAGCCGACAAACCTATTGTGGCCCTTTGTCCGTGAATAGGCTTAACTTTAAAAAAAATATCGTGTTAAAAATTAACAAAATATATAAAACACTAATAACTTTTGGGTTGGGCTTTACAATTGGGCCCAACAACAATTGTGTCAACATAATTTTATATATAAATTAAAAAAAAATCCTGTAAATTCACACTTCAACCTACTTCAAACTCACTCACAATTTCTCAATCTCTCTAAAAAATCACAATAGATCTCTTTGAAATTGAGCCAACTGAATATGAGACCTCACTATCTCCGTTTCCACCTCTTGTTATTCCTCCTGCGATCGAATCCCAAATAATTAATGTTTCCACCTCCTGTTGTTAATGTAGTTTTTTTATTGAAGTAATTTTTTATTTCTAAGTTTTATTTTAATGTACTTTTTTTTAATTTTAAGTTAATATATTAAATGTTTTATTTTTAATTTTAGATTTCTATTTATTTTTAATACATATTTTAATATTTAAATATATACGAAAATAAAAAAAATAAATTTGTTATAGAAAATTGATTAAATTAATTAATTGTAGGGGTAGGTGATGGTGTGGTTGTTTTGTGTTATGAAAGAAAGTTGTGATTTTTGAAAAAACTTGGGTGTTTGTATAGGTTTGTCATTGTGGAAGCTCTTATGTCTAAATTAACAAACATGAAATATAAAGAAGACCTAAACCAAATGCTAAACATAGAAAGAAAGGCATAATTTTTTGACCCATACTTCTCATCAACATCATGCATGGCAATTAACCCACGTTGTGACGTTGGCATGATGCTTCAGACGTGTGTTTATGCTCACATATATACTCATGGCACATATCATTAAACTTCTTATAGATCCTTACATATAACATATTGGTATTGGCCACAGAATTATAACCATTAGAGTAGAGCTAGTGTCTAGTTTAGTGGGTGGAGCCTCATTTTATTGTGGTGTTTTCACTTAATTTAATTTGGCTCCCATGGAAAAAAGCTTCACAAACTTAAGCATTG
This sequence comes from Bidens hawaiensis, assembly GCF_021521415.1. Lineage (NCBI taxonomy): Eukaryota > Viridiplantae > Streptophyta > Magnoliopsida > Asterales > Asteraceae > Bidens > Bidens hawaiensis. The sequence goes on along the minus strand of NW_027492925.1, from coordinate 114,859 downwards.
TATTTTGAAAATAAAACACGAAGTGCTGATGTACACTATTAATTATGTTAGGATTGCTGGTTGTAATCTATATATTAAATGGTTTATGTTGCTTTAATTATTATATATCATGCAACTAAGTCTCTACCACCTCATTTTGCCGCCAAATATCAAAATCAGTTAGCATATGCATAATTTAACTAAAAAGTCTACATTATAGGGAATAACTGAATGTACTAATTAGCAATAATAAGACAAGTATCTTTAAGAAATGATGACCTTTGGCTCTGTTTGGTAGACGCCTACCTGCAGTTTTTAGGTTAATTGGCCTATGGCTTAATCGAACCATCGTTTAATAGGTCGTTTTAGTTAATTCAGTTACGGTTCGTTTTAGTTGGCTAATATCATATCTTATTTTTAAGTTCATTATTCTACAAATATATTGGTTCTACACTTTCTCACGGCAATGTTTCAAACATAACTATATGGATTGTTCAACAGCGGTAAGAGTTAAAACCTAATTACCTGTCAGCTCTCCAATTTTAGCTGCAAGAAGCCCATTTTTCTACAAGGTGATTCCTCAATGTTCACATGGGTTATATATTTCTCTTAATACATGATGAGAAGGTGATTCCTCATTTGTTCATGTAGCTCTTTTCAAACGGGATGAGAGAGTCATAACAACTCCATGCAACCTTGAGAATCCATGCCTCAGGTAGGTTTCTAGTAGTTTCTTATTTCTTGCAACTTTTTCATGTTATATTTTTTGTGTAATCTATATATAGTTTAGTTGTTTTCTTTTGCTTTCAGAGGAAGCTGCTATCATGGAATTATTGAAGTTTATGTATAGCAACATTTTGACAGTTACAACTGCTCCTGCTTTGCTTGAAGTACTAATGGTTGCTGACAAATTTGATGTTGCTTCATGTATAAGATGTTGCAGCCGTTTATTAAGAAATCTACCGATGACACCTGAATCTGTACTGGTTTATCTTGATCTTCCTTCCCATATTTTAATGGCTGAAGCATTTCAGCCGCTAACTGTTGCCGCCAAACAGTTCTATGCTGTCCATTACAAAAACATAACCAAGTAAAGCTTCCTCAAAACTAAATAAGGAATATATTATTAATTACCAGTTAACAATCATACTAGTTTTTTTTTTTTTTAATGGCAGATTTCCAGATGAGATCCACCAGGCTGGATGCATTCTGAAGCATTTACCTTCGGTTGTAAAGGCTTTCACTTGCAAGCCCAATGTAACATGGACCAACAGAGCTCGTCCCACAGGTTCGAGCTTTTTTTGGTGTTACATGAAAAGGGGAAAGTTTATTTTGAGTTTGCAGCAAGGTCAAAGCCTGCCGAAGAGTTTGTAAGCAAACTAAAAGGGCATTATACGCGTGGAGAGGAAGCTAGGCGCCAATGTTTGCTTTCAATCCCAAGGACTTTGTGTATATTGGGGAAGATAGTGCTTATTCCATTAATGATGCTCTTCATTTTAGGGTTGAGCTTACTTGCAAGCCCAATGTAGCATGGACCGACAGAGCTCGTTCCTCAGTTTCAAGCTTTTTTGGGAGTTACATGAAAAGGGGGAAGTCTATTTTGAGTTTGCAGTAAGGCCAAAGCCCGCTCATGATACGTGTGAAAAGGAAGTTGTGTGCCAATGTTTGTTTTCAGTCCCATGGACTTTGTTTATTGGGGAAGATAGTGTTTATTTCATTAATACAAACAGTTGCTTTATGAAGCTACACGTTGTTTTACGGCAAATTAAGGTGTTATTTAAATGAAATTGTAGGAATGAATGTAAACGGGTCATATTAATCTGCACACGTAAGTTCTTAATCGTTAGTTTTACTTTTATATATATTATTAAGTTAAATGTGATTTAGCACATAATTTCGTATTTCTAAAATTATATGCAACTAATAAGATTTCATAGGAGTTCACTTCAATTTTTTTTAAAGTTTTATTTAAGTTTCTATCTTATATCTAGAGCTCCATAACAATCTTAAATATCATCTTAGGTAATGTTTTTATATGTAAGGTATAACCTTAATTCCTTAAATTATATATGTATCTATATTCTATAATTATATATCCTTCCTTTTTATAAAGTAGATTTTATATTTTTATTTGATATTTAAATGATATATAATGTACTAGCATACAAACCCGTGTATTTATTACACACGCACGCATGCTGAATAATAAACATTTGATATTTGATTTTCTATATTGCTAGCTTTACTATCTTTATTTAAACGTAATAGTATTAGTCCTTCGCTAGATGTTGCACGGATTTGAACGTAAAGTGGATTAGGCGCATTACATAAAAAAACACTGATTGGGGGTTTCTTAGACTAAAAATAACTCAAAATTAAGTTGCTTAATCGTTACAATTTATGATTTTGTAATATGCAGAACAAAAAGATGGTAAAAGAAGACAATTCAGAGTTACAAATGTTTTAATCTATTTTTGATGTAAGTATGAAGCGTGTCATATTGTTGAACTCTGAATAGTGGTGTCTGATGGTAATCTATATGTTGGAGTTCATTTCTGATGTTATTCATAAACAAGAGAAGCCCAACAGCTAAGAAGTTACAATCACAAGCTCCCAAACTGACAAGCTTGAAGCCTCTGGGCTAACGATCTTAGATGCTTCCCGTTACGTACGTACAGTATGCTAAGGTATGCTGGCATTAATACCCTCGGTCATCGGATGTTCATGTAAACAGAAATCACTAATTAATGTTTGATACTTTCAGGAACCGTGTAAACAGAAACCATAGGAGTTTTCAGTAGAAGCAGAAATATGTAACAGTTGGTGTGCATGATGAAGAATTATGAAGATTAGTGAGATTTTCTGTTGAGGGGATGAAGCAAAAGGGTTTTGTGCGTGTGTTAAGACTGATAATCACAAAAGTTAAACTAAAACACACACTCTGGTGCTGTTGATGCATTTTATTTGGTTTTATAATTTACAAAAATGATTCTTTAACAATTCAAGTATAATTTTGAAGTCCCTTTCCTTTTTCCACCTAACAAGATCTAAAAAGTATCTAATGGCTTATGTTCCGATTGTGTGAGGATATTATAATTTTGGCTAGACGTACCCTAATGATATGACTTGTAAATGGGTGTGTTGCATGGGAGTGTAAGAGATATATGATAAGAAGACGAATTTTAGACTTGTATTGAGGTGTATGTGTGCAACCGGTTATCTGAAAATGATTTTGTCGGACGAGGAGACTGTTCATCACGTGTTAGAGCTTTGTCGGGTGGCGAAAAGTGTTTGGTAGAGAACTGGTGTGGGGGTCCAAAACTCACAAGCCACAGAGCGTTTATTGCGGTCCAGAACTCGGAAGCCCAAAAAAAAACATTTATTACAAAGTTTTATTTTGTTCTTTGTTATATTGTTAGCTTTGTGGGGGTGGCTGGCTATGTGGGCTTACTGTTCTATTCTTTGTTATTGTACCTTGTGGGTTGTCTTTGCTCAGCTTCAGCAAAATATAACGAATGAGGATTAAGTAGCATGCTAATCCTGCTGAGTTAGGGCTTAATGTTTTATTCTTTGTTATCAAAAAATAAGTAAGACCAAAGAAAGAAACATTTCTTACATATCCTTTCAAAAAACCAACACCCACATAAACCATACAACTCAGAAAGTTGAGTTAGGGCTCAGTTTCATTTCTGGTTAACTGCTCCGTCATAGATAATTAAAACACAAAGTCATATTCACTTGTTTTGCTCGATCAGTACCACCTACTTCTACCACTTAATTTCGAAACAACTTAGGCGTTCCTCGTGCACCTCATTTGGAATGAAAATTTTCAGAGTCCCCTCATCCATATGAGAGCTGTGACGCAGTTGGGTTTGCAACGTATATCAACCTTATACGGTTCAAACAAAACATCTGACCTGCATTCCGAGAAAAAGGAAAGAAAGCCCCTGGTGTAGTAGACTTTCAAGTTTCTTTCATTTCAAGGGATGTCAAAGCATAAGAGGGGGCATTCTTCCTTGTTTTCAGTAACACACCTCAACTTAGGCAGATAATAATTATCCTTTGACGGTTTTTCTGATCCAGGCCAAGCCTTTTGTATGAAGCGATTTAACAGATTAGGGAGAAATCGACCTGATTGATACACCTTTGGATCTTGCACCGCTACCTGCTGTTGAACACTACAGCAGCCAAGGTGATGAGAGGGCAATCCAAATTAAACTCATTCATGCGCAGGTACGTGACCAGATTGTCAATAACAACATTGTCTACCAACGAAGAGTTAATGTCAAGCGAAAAAAAGTGGTCTTTCAAGAAGGAGATCTCGTGTGGGTACACCTTAGCAAAGACCGTTTCCCGGGGAGAAAAGCAAGCAAATTACAGCCTCGAGCGGATGGACCTTTCAAGGTGATGGAACGCATTAATGACAACGCCTACAAGATCGATTTACCGGGTCACTACAATGTGTCTGCCACTTTCAATGTGGCTGACCTTTCACCTTTTGTGGCAGCGTTGGATGATCCCCTTGACTCGAGGACGAGTCCTTTTGAAGAGGGGGAGAATGATGCAATTAGGCCCAGCCCACATGACGGCCCAAGTAGCAGCCCAAATAAAAACAGCCCGCAGGCTGTTTGGCCCAGTGGAACCAGCGACAGCAGTTAGGCCTCCTGGCCCTAACTTGGAGAATAAGCTGCAGGAGTTAATTTTGGCCAGTTATTTCCTTTTAATTATTTACCTATAATTGTTTGATTGAGTTTCCTATTTTCTAGTTGTTGCCTAAAGTCTTGATTGGTTCTAGGCTATAAATTCATGTTCTGTTTTCATTGAAAGGGAGATTGGATGGCATTAGGATGGACGAATCGAAGATTGAAGCAATCCTTACGTGGCCCACCCCCACGACACTGCATGAGGTACGAAGTTTTCATGGTTTGGCCTCATTTTACCGGCGCTTCATTCGAAACTTTAGCGCCATTGTAGCCCCTATTACCGATTGCTTGAAAGGAAAATCCTTTCATTGGTCTCCCGCGGCTGAGAAAGCATTTGCAGAACTTAAGCGTTGCGTGACGCAAGCACCGGTTTTAGCATTACCCAACTTTCAGGATACTTTCCAAGTAGAGTGCGATGCATCGGGCTTCGGGATTGGAGGGGTCCTTAGCCAACAAGGTCGCCCTATAGCTTTTTTCAGCGAGAAACTTAGCGAGGCTAAACAAAAATTTAGCACTTATGACAAGGAATTTTATGCCATCATACGAAGCTTGGAGTATTGGCGTCATTATCTTCTTCATTCGGAATTTATTCTTTTTTCGGACCATCAAGCTCTTCGGTTCATTCAGGGGCAGCTTAAGCTCAATCCTCGACACGCCAAATGGGTCGAGTTTTTACAGGAGTATTCATTTATCATTCGGCACAAATCCGGAGCTACTAATACCGTCGCCGATGCATTGAGCAGAAGACATGCCCTTCTTACTTCACTTCGAGTTCGGGTGGAGTGGTTCGATACTTTCTGCAACTTATACCCGGATGATCCGGATTTTTCCACCTTATGGGAAGCCTGCCGTGACGGTCGAGCCAATGGGCATTCACTGCAGAATGGCTTCTTGTTCAAAGGAACTCGGTTGTGTGTGCCCAAGTGTTCCTTTCGGAAGGCAATCATTCTTGAGGGGCACCAAGGCGCGTTAGCCGGACACTTTGGGAGAGATAAAACTCTCAAGTTAATTAAGGAGCGTTTTTTTTGGCCAAAGATGAGCAGTGATGTTACTCGCATTGTGGACCGGTGTCGTACGTGCCACATCGCCAAAACACATCGCTCAAACGCGGGTCTCTATACTCCATTACCGGTCCCTGATGGTCCATGGGAAGACATTAGCCTCGATTTCGTTGTCGGTCTTCCGTTAACGCAACGCAAGAAAGACTCTATCATGGTGGTAGTCGATCGATTTTCTAAGATGGCCCATTTTGTCGCATGTGCTAAGACCTACGACGCGAGTCAAATCGCCCGTCTCTATTTTGAAGAAATTGTGCGCCTACACGGTATCCCGAAGTCTTTGACATCGGATCGGGATGTCAAATTTGTTGGTCATTTTTGGCGGACGTTGTGGAGGCAGTTGGGGTCCCGCCTTAATTTTAGTAGTGCTCACCACCCCCAAAGTGATGGACAAACCGAGGTCACTAACAGGAGCTTGGGAAACTTGCTGCGCAGCCTAGTTGGTAATCATCCTAAGCAGTGGGATCTCATTCTACCACAGGCCGAGTTTGCTTACAACAGGTCCTCACACCGTTCGACGGGTATGAGTCCTTTTCTTGTCGTGTACGGCCGGAATCCGTTCACACCTTTGGATCTTGCACCGCTACCTGCTGTTGAACACTACAGCAGCCAAGGTGATGAGAGGGCAATCCAAATTAAACTCATTCATGCGCAGGTACGTGACCAGATTGTCAATAACAACATTGTCTACCAACGAAGAGTTAATGTCAAGCGAAAAAAAGTGGTCTTTCAAGAAGGAGATCTCGTGTGGGTACACCTTAGCAAAGACCGTTTCCCGGGGAGAAAAGCAAGCAAATTACAGCCTCGAGCGGATGGACCTTTCAAGGTGATGGAACGCATTAATGACAACGCCTACAAGATCGATTTACCGGGTCACTACAATGTGTCTGCCACTTTCAATGTGGCTGACCTTTCACCTTTTGTGGCAGCGTTGGATGATCCCCTTGACTCGAGGACGAGTCCTTTTGAAGAGGGGGAGAATGATGCAATTAGGCCCAGCCCACATGACGGCCCAAGTAGCAGCCCAAATAAAAACAGCCCGCAGGCTGTTTGGCCCAGTGGAACCAGCGACAGCAGTTAGGCCTCCTGGCCCTAACTTGGAGAATAAGCTGCAGGAGTTAATTTTGGCCAGTTATTTCCTTTTAATTATTTACCTATAATTGTTTGATTGAGTTTCCTATTTTCTAGTTATTGCCTAAAGTCTTGATTGGTTCTAGGCTATAAATTCATGTTTTGTTTTCATTGAAAGGGAGATTGGAATTTTGAAGTTTATCAATAAAATTCTCCTGCTTGTTCTTTTCGGTCGTTTGGTCCAACGTGATTGCAATATTGCATCACAAAGGAACACGACCAAGGGCATGTTCCTGTTTGTTTGTTTGTTTAAAACCTAAACAAACACAAACAAACTTAAACGAACCATGATTGAACAAACATAAACGAACACAATTTGCCCAACATAAAGAAACACAAACAAAATGGTAATGAACACAAACGGGCGAGTCTAACACATCACGATTGAAGGAGGAAGCGACGATGTAAAGACTTAAAAGCGATTAGAGACTTACTACTTAGCGATTAGCATAAGCATGAATATCATATCATATGGCCCATAAAAGTTGCAAGCATATGTAATTTTATTTATATATACATTTTTATATCATTAAATGGGTTTTATTTACTAACATATTTAATTATTTTAAAAATATATATACTTTAATAGTTAAGAGTGCTAAACTAACGTTCATGAACATAAATGAACACATGTGTAAAAATTTTGTTTGTGTTGACTCATTTATAATAAACGAACACAAACAAACTTCCCGCTGAACAGTTCATGATCGTTCGGTTCATTACGGACAACAACAACAACAATATAGAAAATAACGATGATAATAATAATAATAATAATCAGAGGTGTAGGTTTGTTTGTGATGGTACCAATAACAAGTAAACCTAGCAACGAAATGTAACCCTAACATAGAAGACCTGAAAATCAAAGAATAACAAGAGTGAACTTGAAGATTGAAAGATATACTGTAACCAGGCGACGTAGAATAGCTTCGATGATCCACTTTAGAAGCTGAGGAGGGATGCCTTATTATGTTCTCAGCGACTGGACGGAATGAGACGACGGCAGATCTGGTGAGTTTCAAGCGCAGGAGGGAAGCCATGGCCCATGGGACTCAAGACAGGGGTTTTATAGGGTTTGTTTTGTGCTTTCAAATTACAAATACATATCTATAATATTGCTGGTTACGGATTCTCACCTAAAACACAGTTGTTACATTTAAAAAAAAATGTAATGACTTAAATATTTATTTCTTAAATGTAGTGAGTTAAATAAGTATTATTAAACTATTTTGTTTTTAATCACTTTGCTATTTTATATAGAATAGTAACCAACTTTCAAAAGTGTTCCAATTAGGTCACTCAAGCATATTTTCCTCAAATCGGGTCACTAAATCTTCAAATTGAGTCCCTCCGATTTTTTTGTGCGTCAAAAAATAAATGAAGGATAAGATGTGGGGGTCGGAATTTGTAATATATGTAGTTAAATTTAAAATATTTAAAAAAACGTTAATTATATTAAAATTTAAAATAAAAAATAAAATCAACGTCGTCACTCAGGGTCAACTTAAAAACAATAAAACGATTTCCTATGTGAAACAAAAAGAAAAAGGCTAAAAAACACATTTTAAAATCTTTAATTTAATAAACTATGAAGTTGAGTGATAAACACTTTTTAAAATTGAGTGACATAATTGAAACACTTTTGAAACTGCTTATTATTTTATGAAGTTGCCCCTTTATTAAGAATATGAAAAAGGGAAAAGAATTTCAGCCTTTGATCGGATTTGGATGAACATCTTTGGAGTAATAAGCAACATAACGGCGATGACGACGAAAAAAAATAGCTGTAATTTTTTATTTAATTTATATTTTTTTATATTTAATTTAGTTTGTTTTTTTATTATTGTATTATATATTATTGTGTTGGGTTTTTTTTGTTTTATGGAAAAAAAAAAAGAAAAAAGGTTGGGCTTCGAAGCATCCTCATTATAGAGGGGCATTATACCTTGGGGCTTCGATGCTTCAATGCCCATGTGGTGCTGAAGTGGCACTGCTTCGAAGCCCCTCACCATAGTGGATCGCCTAAGTGCTAACCAGTCTAAAGGTATCAATCTTTAACAGCTTTCGGTGCAAGTGTGTATAAGTCAAGAGTTAAGGCAGACGTTTCATCGAACAAATGGTGTGCATGATGAAGAGCTTAAGTAGACATCATATCTGGAGGAACCAAGATTATTCCACATTAGCAATCATAGCTCAAAACAGTGTGAAATAAAAAAAAGAAAATGAAACCAAAACAGTGCTTCATGATGTAAACAAGAATGAAAAATATCAATAAAGAAGATGGGTAATCGAAGGTAAATCAGATGGAGGTTGATAAGATATCAGTCGGCAGTGGTTCATGTTGTATTCTTCAAATCCGAAAAAGTTCCCTGCATTTGCACAGCGCAACAAGGTAAGCAAACAAATATGATCGAGTAGATTTATCATGCAAGGGATGGGAACTGTAACAAAACATACCCTGCAAGAGTGCATCTGTCACTCCCGTCCTCCATTAGGCCCCACCAATCCACATATGATGATCCTAATCATAACAACAAACAAACATTTTCATATACATAGAGGATTAGTAGGGACAGGGTTATCTCCATAATCCAATCCTGCTATAAATGGTTAAAGAATTTAAGACCTTACCTCTATGTAAATTCTCAGTCACGAAGTGATATTCTTTCCCAGTATGAACGTAATCTGACACCTCTATCCGCATTCTGTCGCTCCATGAAATGCCGCCATTTAATAACGCAACATCCATTCCTTCATCATCATCGCACACCAGGTTCACACAACACTTCTCTACTACCCCACCATCATCATCTTCATCCACGTACAGCTTGATACTTACATCAATTTCGTCACCATCATCCAATAGATTACCAGTTCGCCAAACACTTTGCCAAACATAATTAAAACAACTCTCTTTTTTACATTGTATATGGCATGTTGAAGGACTGTATTTCCATACCAAGACCTTACTTTTATTATTGACTGCAACTTCCATAATTGCTGGATCTTTAGAACTTGAAGTAGCCATGAAACACACATTTAGACCACTTATTCTTGAACCCTTAGGATGTGAAGGGACTCTAAATGATATCCTTGATCCAATTTCTTCATACCTAAAACATGGAAGTGTGTTCCCTGGAACAAAGGCACTGAATATACCAAACTCATATGATACCTGCACAAACCATTTAATAACATTAGCAGGTAAAAGATAAACACAGACAATAAAGAGTAAGAGATTGAGTGAGAAAGAGGACCTTGATGGACTCATCTTCTGTATTTGCATTTTCTAACCCAAGATATCTTATAACTTTTCTGTCAACCTTTTTTATCGATTCAACCTTAAAACAACCCTCCACCTCAAACAATTTTTTGCAATAAAAAATGGACATCAAGGTTAAGGGATTTGGTGTTGGCTGTACTATTTCCAAGGACATATTCTGCCTGATTTTCAGATCTCTTACAGATTTTGGGACGTCCAGAACTGACTGAAGATGTGAACAACTGCAAACAGTGAGTACTTCAAGACCAGGTAAACTTTTGACGCAACCTGGTAATGAAGTTATATGATTGCTGCTTATATCTAACCACTTCAATGAGAAGAGATTACTCCAATCCTCTGGGAAAGAATTATCAAACAGATTGCACCCTGAGACATTAATATTCACTAAAACAGAAGGCAGTGAAAATGAATCCAAGCATTGAACTTGTCTAGGACCTCCAAGGAATATCTCTGGGCAATCATTCATTTCAAGTGATTCGAGAGATCTTGGTAAGCATGGAATATCTTTCAAACTTCTGCAACCACTTATATCTAACAAGACCAGTCTTTCAAGGTTCCCAATGGATTCACAAACCTCTGTCAAACTTAAGCATCCTTCAAGGATCAAACTCTCCAAGCTAGGAAGCCCACCAAGATCAGGGGTTTTAATAAGCTCCATAGAGAAACTGAGATCAAGGATTTTTAAGGATCCGAGCTCCTGCGACATCTCACATGTAAAACAAGACATATAAATAACTTCTGTATTGAACCATGTGACAAAATAACATTCATAATTAGTGATCAACTGGGAAACTAGAAGATGGAACTAAAAATATATACTTTGAACCCATGTGACAAAGAAACAATGACAATTAATTGGGAAATCAGAAAAGGACACTAAAAATATATACCTTGGTCCCATCCCATACTTGTTTTAATTTGCTATAACGCAAGTCAAGAACTACTAACTTCTGTAAAGGTACATCACATGGTATGGATTTTAAAGGAAACCCATGCCAACGCAGCAACCGTAACTTTTTGGGCAATTTCTTGTGGCTTCCAGAAAAAGTTGCATAGTTGAGTTGAAGTAGCATTAGGTTCTTCATTTTTTCTATTGCTCCAATCTTGAAGTTTTCTTTATTTAGACCACTAAAATCTTCATAACAACGTTTTCTTCCACTGTCCATCTTTACTACAGAAGTTGAATTAATTCCATTGATCGTTTGCATATCAAGAGCTAGTCCATGTACTTTCTTTGTACCCTAATTAAGAAATTTAAAAAAGGTAAGCTATGGCTTAACATGCACAATAAATTAAATACATATATAAGAAACTAGATATGCATTTGATAGGGTTTGATAGATTACGATAGTGGTTAATTGAGATTAGAGAATAGAATAAGGCAAACAAAGAACCGAACGACAGTATTAATGAAAACGCATAGAAAAGTTACAATAGATTCCCGGGCCAAGCCCTCTCTCACTGCATACGCAGGAGCCATGGCAATGCCATCCTAAACATAAACCTCAACATACTCTCCTATTAGCTAATAATACCTATTTATAGAATTATAAGTTGCACTTGACCCCCTCCTAAATCAGACGAATGCCATTTAAACTATAACTTGAGCATGATTCCTATCAGCATTGCTTACTTCATTTTCTTTAAGTACATTAAACGAATCTTGATCGTTCCACAATCTACTTCGTTTCCCAGGATCCTTTGGTGATTCTTGGCAAACAACTTCCCGACCCATTGCCCTGATTAACTGATGCATCATCACTTTCCCATCTTCAATGTAGAGTAGACATCTATCCATTAGATTTTGGATCCCTACTACAGGGTATAGATCGCATTCGGCTAACAATTTCACGATGAATCTTTTATCCTCACCCACAAAATAGCAAGCAATATGTAGGAATAAATCTTTATCGTATGTATCTTCAAGAGTGTCATAGCTTAGTTGTAGAAGTTTTTGGATCACGGGATTGGGAGTTTCGTCTAGTTTGCGTATTGCATCATCCCACACATCGATAGCCTTTCCATTTAGAGCAGAACCCAATACTTTAAGGGCCAAAGGATGCCCTTTACAATGATCAACTACAAGTTCTGATCGGACAATGTAACGTTTCATAGGATGATCTTTATGAAAGGCATACATACTAAAGAGCTTATTTGAGTCACCGGGACCTAACACTTCTATAGTATGCACCTTCGGATGTACTTTAAATTCAGTTAACAACCACTTGTGCCTAGTTGTAATGATCACTTTACTTCCAGGATAAAACTGTTGTGACCCAAGTAGTGCTGTTAATTGTTGCCTTGTAGAGATATCATCTAGGATAAGAAGTACTTTTTTATTGTATAAGGCGTTTGAAACCTTAACAGTTCCTTCGTACTCATTCCATATAACTTCTTCCCTGTTACTCCTTAATATTGTGGAGAGAAGCTGACTTTGCAAACGCAGCAATCCATTGGGCTGCTTTGAGATCTCCTGAATATCTGCAAGAAAGCAACTGCCATCATAGTCAAGGTGGTTTGAGTTATAGATGCATTTGGATAGGGTTGTTTTTCCAATGCCTCCCATCCCATGAATAAAGAAGAAAACTGCATCAGGTGATGGATCTTGTAACCATGATTCGATCTCAGCAACATTGTCCTTTATTCCAACTAGTTTACCCTCAATGTACAAGAGGTTGTAGTTGAGTTTCTTTCTTATAACACTGACAATGTTATCTATAAATTTGGCCTCGTATCTGCAAATATAAATTTGAATAGTTAATGTTGATCAATGTGTATTAATTATAATTTTTGTGACTTCAAAAGCTTATATGCTTTATTGTATGTTTAATCTTTTCCGTGGATGAGAAGGATAATACTCAAAATTTTGTTATGGTCACAGTGAATATAAATTAGCAAACATACCCGTCAGCAGTTAATACCATTCCTGTCAGGCTTCCAGCTTTTGTAAGTGAATCCCTCCACGCCTTCACCTTCTCCACCCATTCAATCTTCTTATCATACTCACCAAATGCTTCTGCAAAGCTTCCTGTTTGGTTCCGGACATCTGATGGTTCCACCTTGTAGAACACGGGAACAACTTCATGTGTAGAGTAAAGCCTCTCCTTTTCTTGGATGATGGTTAAGACCTCATCAAGACACCACTTAGAAGAAGCATAGTTTCTTGAGAAGACGATGATCGAAATTGCCGATTCACCGATAGCCTTTTTCAGCTCTGGGCCTAGAAGTCTTCCTCGGTCCATGGCATCATCGTCTCTAAAAGTGCGGACTCCTGCTTGCGTTAGAGCTGCGTAGAGGTGATCGGTGAAAGTGGTGCGAGTATCTTCACCTCGAAAACTTAAAAAAATGTCATAACTGAAACCGGTAGCCATAGTTATTAAGCAAAGTTATGGGAGCTAAATGGGAAAATTAAAGCAAAGTTATGACAGATGGTTTGAATATTTTTGTAATCAAGTCCACATGACATCTTTTTTATTAGGCCCACATGACATCTTTTTTTATATACGATGATTGCATTATTGTCTGAAAAATTGATGACGTCATTTTTTCCTGGAAATGCGTCCAAAACATCCAAGCCATTTCCGAGTCATTTCCAACAAAACTTTTTAACTTTTTATATAATTAAACTTCCTTGGAAACTTCCAACCCCTTTCGCTTCCTACAATTATTTCAAGAGTTTTCAATTGTGTGAAAGTAGGTGCAACATAACATTTTTAGAGTTAATTACATATATGGTCGCTATGTTTTAGTTCAGATAACATCTTTAGGGTCTAAGTTTCTGAACTAAATAACTTGAAAAGTTTAATACACTTCCAAGAGAATTTTGGCCCATTTGACCCAACTAAATTTTTATTTAATTTTCTCTGTTTGACTTTGTACAAGTAAACTGTAGCCCGAATCAACCTGCATCTTAAACGGGCCAAAAATTACCTTCTCTAGATAACACTATAACAAAAGGGAATGATCCAAACCATAAATCCTCTTTTAAATATCAAAATAAGCAAGCTTTTCGTTCATAAACAAAATTCTCTTATGAATCCAATATTTCAGACAAAACCTCAAGGCCAACTGTGTCATAAACAACAGAATCAACCAGTGAAGCCCATACAGAATGCTGGGGTATCTTTTCTTGGCTAACCATCTCTTCCAACCATATAACCGCTTCATATGGTTTACCCATTAAGCAAAGACCCTTGATGACTCTGCTAAAAGTACCAGCATCAGCCCAACAAGAATTGACCATCATTTTCTCCAAAAGTTGACTTGCTTCAATATAATTCCCATCATCACAAAGACCATCCACCAACACACGATACGTCTCCTTATTAGGAACACAACCCAACTGCCTACACATCTTATTCAAATACCCAAGAGCCTGTTTAGATCTCCCGTCACTACAAAGACCCTTAACCAAAATATTATATAACTTAACTGTTGGAACACAGTTTCCCTCCACCATATCTTCTGTAACAACCTTTTCCGCCTCTTTAATCATACCTTGTTTGCATAAAGCCATCACTTTAGCTTCATAAATCAACACCTGTGGTTTAAACCCTTGGTCATGCATTACTTGAACCACTCTCTCGGCACCATTTATATCACCCTCTGCATAAAGTTTAACCGCCATGGCATTATAACTTTGATAACTGGGAATCACTCCTTTAATAAGCGCGCTATTAACTAAACTTTTAGCACTTTCTATGTCTCTACCATTTTGACACATGTTAAAATCAAGGTGCATACGTCTCTTCTTAGGGGCTTTTAGACCTTTTCTCAAAACCTTATTTAAAATATCGGATGCTTCATCAACATGCCCATATGCACATAAAGTATCTAATAATATTTTATACACCAAAACATCTTCACCGCTACCTTTACTTGATATTTTCCAGAACATTGAATATAACAAATGAATTGCTTCGTTAATTCTTCCATCTTCACATAATCCCTTCATTAGAACTTGATAGGTTTCGTGGGTCGGATAACAGTACTGAGAATTCATTTCTTGAAAGACTTGTAGCGCGAGATCAGACCGTTTCTTTTCACATAGAACATCAATCAGCCAAGTTAGCGAATGGGCTCGAGATTTCACTTCCCATTTTCCAAAATTCTCTAAAAAAAGATGATGAGCGGATTCAAGTTTGGATTCTTTCACCATTAACTTAAGTATGGTATTAAAAGATTCTGTCCAATTCACACAATTGAACTGATCAAGATTCTTGAAGAATGAGATGGCTTCATTCAGCATTCCAGCTTCTGCATAGGCCTTGATTGAAGTTGAAAAGATCGAGTCTTTGCACTCACACGAATCCTCTTTC
The DNA here is from genome assembly GCF_021521415.1 of Bidens hawaiensis. Taxonomy (NCBI): domain Eukaryota; kingdom Viridiplantae; phylum Streptophyta; class Magnoliopsida; order Asterales; family Asteraceae; genus Bidens; species Bidens hawaiensis. Next base: position 99,387 of record NW_027492925.1, on the reverse strand, counting down.
ATCTGATCAATTACTTGTTTCATATCAGCAATACGGTTTGATGTGCTTAGAATGTTGATCATGGTGGCATATACAGGGCCATTGTGACGGTAATTTGGATATCTGTTTCTTGCTTCATTAAAGATATGAAGAGCTTTCAACGGGTTTTTCTGGCTGCGAATGATCTGAGAAAGGTACGTTGGCGTTAATACCCTCGGCCATCGGATACTCATATGCCTTGATCTGTAGACATAAAGCGGTCACAAATTAATGTTGCAGAAACAGTGGTAAGTGCAAACAGGCTAACAGTATTTAAAAAGCATATTCACTACAAATAATCCTTAGCCAGATCAAAATACTCCACCAGCTAAGGCAGGCATTTCATCGAACATGTGGTGTGCATGACAAAAACCCATAGGATAGATGCTCTTTTTTAGTTAGAAATTAGGGTTTTACATGCGAATTAGGGCGTTATGCAAATCAATAATCTTATAAAGTTAAAATCTAAAGTAATAAAGATGAATTGAAAACCCATTTACCTGATGAACAAAATCTTCACTCACTCTGTGCTTGGGGACTGTGTATACAGAGACCCTACTATAGCTTTGCTATTGGTGGGATATACTGAGTACGATGATGATGATATTTTACAAACATGGTACCTCTTAATTTTCGTAATAAAAAATTTTCTTTTAGCTTTTATTCGGTCAGGTGTTTAAACCGGCCCTCTTACAGGTCTCTTAACGGTTAGACTCTTAAGTAAGACTATTTGGAATGAGAAGAGGATTTTTTGATTAAGATTCCATCATTAACAAGCTACAAATGTTTGTTTACTGGAAAAATACAATCCTTTTTTGTTAGTAATTTTCTTGAAAAGATTCGTATGGCTTGTTATAAAGTTTTGGATGGCTGACAATTTGTGGAGTCTTTGAGCCAATCTGTTTTTATGAATGTGCTTGAACATGTCCTTTTTGTAACTATAATGAAATTCTTTTTTAATAAGTGTGTTTGAACATGTCTTTGAATTGAATTATAAGGTTGTGTGTAGTGGTGAGGAGACAGAGCTCCATGTAAATAGAAAGAATGATGAAAAGAATAGATTCTCAATTACAAGTTATGTTTCAAAACATAGAGCTCCATGTAAATCAGTGATCTTACCAGACCAATTGGAGTATTTAAAATGAGGAGAGCATTTTTAAATGATTTTTTTCTTAAGATTTCACCATTAAGAAAAACATGAAATGTTTTGTCTTTTATTCAATCTTTTTTTTCTGTGGACTAGAAAACTAATAATGATTTTCTTGATAAGATTCTCGTGTTGTGCAATGAAGTTATTTTTTAAAATAGATAAGCAACAACTTCTTGTTGAGCAACTCTCTTGATGAGTATATTGGGCATGTCTTATTATAATGAGACTCTCTTGATGATTTACTTGAACATGTCTTCTTATTATAATCAGATTCACACTAGATGAATGTATGTCCTATAATAAGATTCTCTCTTTATGAGTATGCTTAAACTTAGTTAATATCTGCTGTGCGCTTCATGAAACTTATCTCTCATCATGAAGCTTGAGGTTGTAGAGTGGCATTCTTTTAAAATAACCAAAAACTTCTTCTTTACTTCAAATTCTTGGTTATCAATTGATAATTAGTCACCAAAACTGTTGCAAACCTGAAATGGTTTTTTGTCAAAATTCACAACCATGTACATTTTATTTATTTGTAAGTCTTTATTTCTCCCTCTATATATAATATATATGTACATAAAAAAAAAAGATTGTATTGTTTTAAACAGATGATTATACAGCCTCCGCATTTAACTGCAGTTCGGCATCAGTTTCCGCAGGAGCATAGCTAACCTGCATCCAGAAGCAAAAACATTGTAACTGAACATACAATTATTTTAATTAAGAGAGAGAGAGAGAGAGAGAGAGAGAGATTAAAAAACCAAACCTCCACAGGCAGCTCAACCGGGAACAAGTTTATGCTACTAGGATCAAAACTGAAACCACTGCACAACATAGTGAACTGTGAAAATCAATCCATAGACGCAAACAGCATGCACGTCGATCTGAACCAATAGATTTTGATCATTTCAAAAAAATAGAAAAGGAAGCAAGATCATATATACCTGCGAGAGATTACTAACTGCCACACATATGGAATGAAGAACTCTTCAGGGTGGCTTTCTTGCTCGTAAGTGAATCTTAGTTGCGTGAACATCTATAAATTGAAAAGAGGGATATGTATTAAGAAAGCTTATATGATATAGAATCGTCAGAGTTAGAACTACTTGTAATAATCAAATTATCTGGTGTTTCAATGTCTGACAAAGACAAATGCGTATAATTTAAAAAATTACCTTCATGCCATCACCTCGCCAAAATCTGCAATTTATGTTGATTACTTGTAGGACTTTATCAACCGACCATTCTCCATCCAACTTTTGTGCATCCATACGGCTATTAAAAAAATCCAAAACCTAAAAACCAACAACAAATTTAATTACCATAATTTAAATCCAGCATAGCAAGTCTTGATTTTTAATACATACAGAAAATATATTCTCCAACAACTCATTGAAGCGCGGATGGTTCCGGAAAGGTTGAAAAACCTCCTGCCTGTGCATAATTGCATATATCACCTAACACATTTAAAAAGTCAGTGGTAATACCATGCATCATATACCATACATTATATATTGCACATAATACAATATATGATTGCAAGTACCTCGGGGTTTCTTGGTAGTGCATAAGTCAGGATCCCATTGAGTATTTCCAATACGATTCTCAAAAAGTCGGTATATATATGCAACTCTGCTGACTAGACCAATGAACTGTAAGTTAGTTAATTATACAATAAAGAAAGTGAAACTGAAATAATAACAACCTATTACCGTATCTTCAGGAAGTTTATCATCATCCTTATCACTCATTTGCATTTTATCATTCTTTAGCTCTGCCAGTTTTGCATATCTGGATGTTATATTAAGTCCATTAAAAGCAGTATCGAAAAGAAATTAGGGCTCATATAATATAACGATGAGAAAGATGGCGTACTTGCGTGACAACATATCAAAAAGGCTAACCAGACGTTGTGCTGCATATGAACTTAACCTATGCACATGTGGCGCCATGTTGGCCAAAGCTGCAAGGCAATTGGTATGTAGATAAACATCCTGTTCCATACAAAAACACGTAAAAAGTTGGGTAAATGTAATGAAATGTATTATTTTCATATGAATATATTATTATATTGTCTTACTCGCATCTTAGACATGTTATACTTCACTGTCCTGATTAGAATGATGACCATGAGAGAACCGAGAGATGTTTGATTAAGAAGACGTTCTTGATACCATGGAACTGAAGGCAGAATCTAACAAAACGTTGGTATATCAGAATAACTGTCTCATGTAGCAAATACTTTAAAAAGGACTTATTTTATATCATATAGCTAGAGCAGATAATATGAAGTTACCAGCTTGTGTATGCTAGCATTAAAAGAAGAATCTTGACTAAGTATAAGCAGAATAATCAGCACCATATAGATTTGATTTGATGTTCGCCTTGAAGCATCATAAAGTGTCTCCAACAGTGGCATCAACTGGCCATTTAAATGAAAAACAAAATGATTCTTAGTATATCATATAACAACTCTGAAAAGTAGTAATTATAAATTTAATAGATTTATAGTTCATACCAATGTATCTATATCAGTTCGAACTAGAACATATTCTAGAAAGACCAAATTCCCGTGAACCAACGCATACAGAAGCAGAAGAGTAGTTTCATCAGCCAAGCACCTGCAGAGGTTAATCAGTTTTATCAAAAGTATCTAAATGCTTTTAAAGTGTACCCATTAGATACAATACTTAACCCAATCAAAGTACATTGAGCTCTTACATGCCAAGTGTATCAAAGAGATGAGCAAAGGACAATCTGACAAGTGGACCACTATGTGCATTTCCCTCCATATCCACCCGATCAACTGAATTAGAATAATTCTTAGAATAATTCAAAAGATAAAGAATAAACGCTAAAAAGAGAAAATATCTAAAAGTATTAAAAGTTAAAAGAAACTTACACTCGACATCCCTAACATTTTCCAAGGCTTTGCAATATGGATTTTCAGCAAAATATGTTTCATCTTTCAGAAGAGACTCTGAAGTATTGCTGTTTTTAACAGATTCCACAAGGATACATTTACGATAGTGAATGAGAGCAAGTAATATATTGATACTGCTGTCCGCCAGTTGACTTCTAGAAGCTTCAACACTTGAATTCACAAAGTAACTAAGAGGAAAGAACACTATATTTGCTGCAAGTAATGTATACAGAACATTCTATCAGTAACATCATACATAAACCATAGTTACTGAAAAACGACACATATAGAATAGGCCAGTTCAGATATACCAGCAGCAGAACCAACCCTCTTCAGTACACCAAATTGACTTTCTTCAGACATTAAAGCATACGATGCACTACTTTTGGATCGTGGGCGTGAAATGTAGTTTAGCAGCAGTTTATGAACAATCAAACCTACCAAAGAACTTTCCTGCAAATTAAAAAGATCTTTAAATTAATATTAGTTTCATTAGATTATAGCACATCATTACTTTCTTAAAAGATTTTACCTGACTCATTGCTGCATCTAGGAAAGGGTGAACATCATTTGGTCCAGGTGATGGCCCAGAAAGAAGTTGAGTAGATATAGCAATAAGCATAAAGTTCAGCAGTTCATGATGCAGAAGATACGTCTTGGGACTGAGTATTTATAATTACACAATTAGAAAATAAAACATAAACCATAAACCCTAATTCTGGAAAAAAAAAAAAGTAATAACATGTAGTAGTAATAATAATATACTACCTTACATCCACTCTGCCAATAAAGCTAAGCACAGCATGCATAACCATATTTATAATGCTCTCGTCTGAAATCAACAAGTTAAGTCAATAAGTTAATATGCCATTTTAATTGAAATATTGGATTATGCAAATATGGGGTTGGGTTCAAATAAATAGTCTTCTAAAACTAGGAAGTCGTAGGAAGGGCATCAAACGGACTTCGATTGAACTCAAACTAGCGGCATTAGAACCGTCTTGTTGAACTCTACGATATTAGATTTTCGCTTTTTGATTTATTGCTTGCAGATTCTAGAAGTATTGTTCAGATTATTGTGTCTTTTTTGTTTATTGTCGTCATTGTGTTATATTTCTCAGCATTGTGCTATATTTTGCAATCATTACGTCTTTGTACCCTTCCTAAATTTAGGAGACTATGTATGACAACTAACTAAAAACGTTAGATTAGTTACCTTTAGGGAATTTATCAGGTACTCTCTCATTCTCGTCTAGAGACAAATACAAATCATCAAAGTTGTCGGTTTTCAAATTCTCAATCGAATACTTTAAGAACACAGACGATATATAAGATGCATTTACAGCCTTCATTAAAGCCACAGAGAGTCCATCAGTGTTAGCAAGTGAGTCTTGCAAACACAATGTTAAGTGAACCAAGATCTTAGCAAGGTGCCTAGTGGAACAATTATTCTGTGCTGCAAAATGAAACATATAATATCAAATTATTATTTATTATTAACCCTAATTAGAAATAGAAAAAGAAAAACCCTAGGAATAGAAGTAACCTAATGTGTGGCAAGCTTGTTGTACACGATTAGCTGGCCAATGGAGATCAAAAGGGAGGTCAAGAAGCTTCTGCCAGTAATCGGAATTGAGTGGAAATGATTTGCCGCCGACGAATGTTCCGATCAGATACTCCGCCGTGTCGTCGCCGCCGGCCCAACGCGGCGTAGAAGGTCCGGTGCCCATGTAAACGAAACGGTGGTGAGGGATCTGAGTTGAAAGTATAAGAGGTGAATGGTAAGATCGTCCGTCGGTGACGGTGAGTGAGTAGATGAAATGAAACAAATCCGTTGGCTAATTAGTATTTGTATTTGTATTTATAATAAATAAATAAAAAACAAGGGATGATGATGATGATGATGATGATGATGATGATGATGCAGTCAAAAGTCTATAGAACGTGTTGAACAAGGGAAGAGGTGGAGGTACGCGGGTATTGCTAATAATAATAATAATAATTGTCCTTTGGTTTTGAGTGGGATTATAACTTCACAACTAATTATTCATATGCTAACTACGTTTTCTTACCCTTCTCCAAGTATTTAAATATCTTGGTCGTACTGAAAAAAAAATGTCTGTATGTCTTAACGAGTAACAAAATATATGAGCTAAAAAGAAGTTTTAGGCCCAATAATTACGAGAGATAATCAATGTTCAATCCTATTTTATAAGGTTTATATAAGTTAGAATTATTTTGGCACCGGTAATTATGTGACTCGGTCGAATGTTCGGCTCGCACTATCCACATGCGGGCCATTATATTATAAATAAAAAGTACTTGAAGAGACAAATTATAAAAGTATAACATCTACAGCGCAAGACGTCTACAAACGACATATCAAATTCCAAACTTTTTTTTCAAAAACACTCATTTGTTATAGTTATTCAATCAATCATCTAGCAACCACATCTATATCTACTATTAAAACAAGATGTTTAGCCCTTTTCTATTGGTCATTTTGATTAATTTTCATAAATACAAAACATTGTTAGAATTTCTTGATAATATAATAATTCATAAATAAATTTAAAAATCACCAATATCATTTGGAAACCTAATTTGCATTTATGTCTATTAACCATATATTCCTTTGTAATTTTGCATAAATGAAAAGAAAGGACGACATAAATTTCTATCTGTTGAACTATAATTTTTAAATTTCCTTCAATCAATAGAAAATTTTCAAATGGATTAAACCCAACAAGTAGGTTATATATTTCTTTTTATGTGTGTGTAATTTCATTAACTTAACTCATAGAAATTATTTGTTATCTTTTTCTTTTACAAGATTCAAGGCAGTGAATAAACCACTAAGAAAGCCACACGTCTTTTTTCTTCTCATACACAATATACACCAATGCAAACTTCTATTATTTTATTTTGGTTTTGTTTTCATTTATATTTCTATCATGACTATCTGCTAAAAGTTCAACTTTGTATGCGTATGCTTTTAAGAATAAAGATGTCTTTCAACTTTAATTAGTTAATGTTCTTCAAAATAAATGGAGTTCTATAGATAACTTTATGTAAAATTCAACACTTTATTTTATAGAATATTAATTTTTTATTTATTGATATATGGTTAAATGCTTTCTAATATGCCAACAATCAAGCAACATCATAGAAGATGAGGACAGAATCAAAAATTAAAAATCTGAGTTTATTATTTCAAAAATTAAAGAACTAGAGAAAGAGGTTGGATTATATACATCATATATATTTCTTTTGATCTTTTTTCTTTTCAAATTTATTCAACAATATTATAACTTACTATTTTCCTTTTCTTATTTTTTATAGTAAACAAGCATATAAAAATATATTGTCGTTTGAAATTATATATGTTTAATTGACAATTTTTATATTTCCACCCGTGTAGTACACGGGTTAATAACTTAGTTAAATATATTAAAGTAACACTAGCTGAGTGTCCGCGCGATGCAGCGGTGTGCGCCAACAACTTGACATTGAATGCATGATCAGTGTCGATACATATGTCACCTGGTGATAGTGCGCACCTGGTGACAATTTTATGTTTCTGTTTGAATGACTTGCATTTATAAATCATGTTTCCGTCTCAACAAGCATATAAAAATATATTGTCGTTTGAAATTATATATGTTTAATTGACGATTTTTATATTTCCACCCGTGTAGTATACGGGTTAATAATTTAGTTAAATATATTAAAGTAACACTAGCTGAGTGCCTGCGCGATGCAGCGGTGTGCGCCAACAACTTGACATTGAATGCATGATCAGTGACGATACATATGTCACCTGGTAACAGTGCGCACGTAACCCGAAATTGAATGTGTAACTCGTGTAAAGCCAGTACACGTGTAACCGAAGATTGAACACACGTAACCGGCATCGGAATGCACGTTATCAGCGTTAAACATGTTTCGCTTACTCAACACACTTGACCCCTTTCGACTCGAACCCGAACCGACCTAAAGCAAATTAACCCTTTTCTGTGTCAGCTCGTTCTGACTCTAATCCATTATTACACATGACCCGAGCTTGCCCGACTCGACTTGTTGCCGGTTCGAACTAGTATTCACGTAACATGTTAACTTTTTAAAACTAAAAAAATATAACAATATCATAATCAAATTAAAGAGAATAAAATGCCCGTTTTTATAGTGCAACTTTTAAAAAAAAGTTATTAACGAGTGAAAAAGTTATGACCGTAAAAAGTCGTGAGGGTAGTTAGTTTTGAATTAAGGGGCATATGTGTAACTACTCTTTAAATTAGCAACAAGGGATGTGAAGTTTAGGGATCAAAGTTGTAAATATGTTTTGAAAGAATGAAAAGACTTCATTACCCTTAAATTTTATATTTTGAAGGCATTATATGTTGTACCTAAAGCATTAAGTTTGGTACCTCTTAAAATTTAAGAGGTCCCTAACTCATGTTTTATATATAGTATAGATATAGATATAATAATATATGTATCTCTGTGTGTGTGTGAGTGTAAGGGCCTTTTTGTTTAGCTCTTAATGCAACCATCTAGATGCATACATCTGAATATGTAAGATATTGATGTGTTTGGTTTGTTGTAACATAACCTCTTAATCGCTCAGTGACCACTGAACCATTCATCTTCAAAATATAGTTTAACCATTCAGAGGACTCATATATCCCTTATACTCTCTTCACCTCTGCACCATCTCCCCTCCCAATCTTCACCACCGATCTTCATCATCGGTCTTCACCTCCGCACCGTCAACCACCAACGCTGCCGGAGCCGCCTATCGCCGCCGGACCTGAAGGCCACGTCTATTTCTCCTCCATCGATTCCATCCTTGTCGCTAACCAGGTACAATTTATATTTCTGATTCTATCGGTTTCAATTTCTATTTCATCCACAATTGATTCATATTTAATCAACACCTGATTTCTATTTAATCTATTTTATTTAATTCTTTTTTTCCATTGTGTTAATGTGTGAGAGTGATGTGACAAGCTTGGTCCATTTGGTGGGTTGTAAATCCGGACGAGGGAGAAAGACTTCTCTAAGGCGGTGTTTAAATTTAGGCTTAGGCTTGGAAATCTAGACGTCACATTGGCAACGTTAGGATGCTCTTATACTACAAAACTTATGAACACAAGAACAAAGCTAGGGGTTTCATCGTTGTCACGTGACATTAATAAGAAAAATTTGTATGTGCTTTTACTTAAAAGTTAAGTTACAAGGTATATTTTTGAACGATGGCATCTATAAAGAAAATGTTTAGTTTCATAATTCAATTGTTGTCAGTTGTCACGTGACATTGATAAGAAAAGTTTATACATAGTCTCATGACCAATTTCTCTTATCGTTCACTTATGAATTCATGTTTTTGTTATAATATACCCAATCCATCATGTACTTGCCCCCCTACAGTGAGTTTACACATCAATTTCACAAATTACTATAGTAAGACTAACTTCATTAAATTAACTTTGAAAGCAATGTTTATTTAGAGTAAATTATACACTACACCATCCCTACAGTTCACTTGAGTAGGTATAAATATTTTAGAAAGTGACATAAAAGTAAAATTTCAATATAATCTATTTCAGTATATATGATGAATACATCACTTTTGAAGAGACGAACAAAATAGAGTGATAAATTATGAAAAAAATAAACAGACTTGTGATTGAAATTATAAAGAAAACTACAATTTAATCACCATGAAAATAATGCAATACTTAATTATGGTGTGATCACCAGAAATTACTACAAAATTTTACTATCCTTTAAAAGGTGTCTTGTGCCTATTTTAAGTAATAAAACACTCAAACATGGATCAACAAAAGCGTCTACAAGTATAATGAGGCTGCAAACACAATATCTCTCTTGATCTTCGAAACCGCATCTTCAAATTTATCTTCAAGTTCAACTTCGCCGATTGACTTTGCAGCTAATATTAATTGCTGAAGAACTTCTTCCATCCTCCTAATACCTCTGATCAAACTGCCTTCAAATACCTGTGTTATTTCCATTATCTCGTAAAATTTTGACCCTTTTGTCCATGAATAAACAGCCTCCATAATATCAGGCCGAAACGAACTCACAAAACTCTCCACGTCAATCTCAACCTGTCATACAATGAATCATTAAAATAGATACAACTTTAGAATAAACCATGCAACAATATAACAAAATATTTAATAGAGTCAAATGAACCTTGCACTCTAGCTGAACTTTAGCTACCCTTCGTGCGGTATCTTGCAATTGTGTAAAAAGCATGCTGAGTTCTTCCCTCGGCTTTTGAGCATCTTGAAGCTTTTCTTGCCACACAAAACAAGATAAAAGAGAAACCATTTCTTCTACTTTTATGTCCTTAAAAACACCATTAAACATGAGCTCTGTTAATACCAATTCATCCGCACTACTAATTTCACAAGCAACTTTCCCCTTCAACTCCACAACATCGTCTCTAGTCGCATATCTGCATCAAATTGCATATTATCTTATTAGTAATTTAATACTATTTCCTGATAATAAAACAATATAGAAAAGAGTTTTTTGTTTACCCAAGTCTCCGAAGAACCCGTTTCCTTGCTTTGAGCTCATCTTTAAATGCAAGTGTGGAGGAAGACCGCATTGACTTTTTAATCAACTTAATTTGAACAGTAATTTGTTTCTTTTTGTGCAACACTTTCAACTTTTGCTCAATAAGCGGAGATTTTGCAACTTCATGTTTCTCAAACAGGCTCTCTAGAGCTTCAATCCTGCGGACCGCCTTCCTATATGACCCGCTTTGGACCTATAAAAAAATATAAACATGAGAACATTTTGAATGTGAGAATACATGGGTGCAAATATATAAAATGAAAAACAAAAAAAAAAAGTCTTACCTTCATGTCTTCTTCAGGGTCCAATAGGGGCATTCCTTGTTTAGAAAATCTTGAGAGAACTTCAGACACCTTTTTTAAGGTATTTTCCCTATTTTCCAGTGGCAAAAGATCCTTTGCTATTACGAGCCGCACACTACTCAAGTTATCTATCTGTTGACCAAATTTGACCGTACAAATAAAATCAGATGTTTCTTGACCAGAGTTGATAATATAATATTAAAGAAAGGTATATTGGTTTTTAATGGTCTCAACTATTGTCTTTTGGTCACTGCTGATCCCAATTAATGAATTGGCTACTGATGGTCCCAACTTTTAAAGTATTTGTTCCTAATGGTCCGCGACTAACAGAATCCAAGCCCCGTTAGTTTCAGGTCGCTGGGAAAACATTTTTGGCCGGAAAATTCAAATATGTTGCCGGAAAACACCACCTGAACACCGCAACCACCACCAATTAACTCACCGCTAACCAACTACCACCACTTGAGCACCATCAACCGATTCCGATGATGGTTCTAAGGTTTTCGGCGACCTCAATAATTGGGGCTTTTACTAGAAAAAGGTTCCTAAAGGTCCGATACGAAGTCACCAAGATGTTTGGGACGAAAATGCTGAGTTTTCAGGGGGAAAAATTGAGTTTTCCGGCCAAAACCATTTTTCCGGCGACCTGAAACTAACAACGTTAGGATTCTGTTAGTCGTGGACCGTTAGAAACAAATACTTTAACAGTTGGGACCATTAGTAGCCAATTCATTAGTTGGGACTAGCAGTGACCAAACGGCAATAGTTGGTATCATTAAAAACCAATATACCTTAAAGAAATGTTTTAGAACAAAAATCAACAAAGCATCTCCCAACACTCGAAAAACTGACAGCACATGTGCATTGACCTGAGTTGACCAAACAAAGACAGTTAGAAACTTGCCTGAGAAATAGGAACAGAAACAACAGCTGGTTCCCCGGGCTCCTTTAACGGAATAATCTTAATTTTTTTCTTGGAAAGTTCATCCCTAGACACAGCACATCTTGTTAGAATATCCACTGTATAATTGGCATCTTCCGGGCGTTTGTCCACATCATCTAAATAACATACAGATACATTGACACACATATACATATAAGTAATATGTCACGACTAAATCCAAGAAAGAAATTATCATAGAATATAGATGTCCAACCTTCTGAAAGACTCTTGACTCTTTGAAAGTTGACTATAACACCCCATGTGACACGATCCTCAGTCGAAAAAGCAAGGGTACTTTCATCATCATTCGTGCAACGGACACATACAAGCCTGCCAGGCTGCAAAAATGGCAAGCAGTATCTAGGAGAAAAGATGATGTCACGCACGTCCTTCTTTAAGCTTTTATATTGCTGCAATAATGAATAATAATTTTCTAAACTATCCTCCTCTTCAATTTGAATCGAGTCCCTTTCGTCTTGAAGATCCTTCATTTGTCTCTGCAATAACAAAAAAGAAAAATAATACTACCTTAATAAACAGGTTAAATGGGTCAAAGTCAAAAATCAAAACATATTTCTGGTATCAGCAACCTCAAGATCAGGGATAGCTCGGTCAGCTTGAAATTGATAGAACGAATTACGAAGCAAGTTTTCAGGATCACCGTCTTCACATCTCAATTGGTTCAAAAGCATGTTGTAGCTTAAATGGAAGGCACTGAAAAATCAACTAACAGTCAACTCAACATGCAAATCATAAAAATCAACCAAAAAAGAACACAATGTATCAATGCAATATAGCAAATCAACAAGATATTTACTTTGACCACAAAATGTATGCCTTTGACCATCATACCTGTTCAAACAGTCAGCACTCCCTTTGACCATCATTTTAGCAGTTGAAGGCTCTAATTTTTCATCAACCATAAGAATACAGACACCACGATCATCAATTCCTCTACGACCCGCACGACCACTCATTTGAATATATTCACCACTTGATAGCCATCTGAATTTATCTCCATCAAACTTCCAAACATTTGAAAAAACAACTGTTTTTGCAGGCATGTTAAGACCTATGCTAAATGTCTCTGTGGCAAACAAACACTGATACAAAATATACCAAAATTAAAACCTCAGAATCACAAAACATAAAGAAAAAATATAAAAGTAATAATAATGTCCTCATCTCAACCTTAATTAGACCTTCTTGGAATAATATTTCAATGACTTCTTTCAGTATGGGGAGCAATCCAGAATGATGCACGCCTATTCCACGCTTCAAGAGGGGAAGCATATTCGACACCTGGCAAAAGAAAATCAGTAAAATTTACACAAAAAGATTAAAAAAAAAAACTCGATGCATTATTTTAGTATCTGTCCTGCCTGTGGTAGCTTCTTATCATCATCTGATAGCATGTCCATAGCACTCCAAAAGATCGTTTCAGTGTTCGCTTTCTCATCATCATCACTTAGATCCATTTTTGCCATCTAAATATATTTACGATAACAAAACTGTAAGCCTCAATCGATACAATAACCACGTATTCCAAAAAAACACTTACCTGCATTGCAAGGAATTCACATTCCCTTTTGCTAAAACTAAAGATTATAACAGGATCGTATTGGCGTTGAATAATCATTTTCACCATTTTAAATATGTCACTATCTTCCCCACCTCTACCATTGACCAACCCCTTTTGAAACTTCCCACTATCTTTTTTCTCATTAACAGGAACAAGGGCATTTAAAGCTTTTTGAAAACTATCTTCACGAAACTTTCCCTTTTCATCCACCACCAAATATAACCCATCACCACCCGTAGGAAAGAGATAATGCTGAAGTGGTGTCGGTCGATAATCTGTATAAACAATATGACACGGTTGTTGATGAACCTGCATTATACATTATCACATTAAGTTTTTTAACATCATAACAGTTAAAAATATGATTAATGCTAGTCTCACGGTCTCACCTTTGCAACCCAGTCAGCAAACTCCTTTGCATTTGGTACAGTAGCGGATAAGAACACGAAACGAGCGTTTTTAGGGGCCATAACAATGCTTTCTTCCCAAACTACCCCTCGTTCTCTATCACGCATATAATGCACCTCATCAAAAATAATCCACGCAACCTCACGTGTAAGCTCTGACCCTTTGTACTGCATACTACGCCAGATTTCCGTCGTCATCACCTAAAAAAGACTAAAACTTTAGTTAAAAATATTACACTTAAATTTGCAACAATTCACAGGAATATAAATTATAACTTATAAACAGCATTACCAAACAAGAAGCATTTGGCTCAATAGTAACATCTCCTGTCATCAAACCAACATCAGAAAACTCTTCTTTAAACTCCCTATACTTCTGATTACTGAGTGCCTTAATAGGTGAGGTGTATATTACTCTCTGCTTATTTTTCAGTGACATTGCAATAGCATAAGATGCCACAACAGTTTTCCCAGCTGATGTATGAGCTGACACCTGTTAAGATTCAAGATTCAATGTTGAAATTAACAAAATACATAATAAAAATAGAATCTTGATGTTACCATGACAGATTCTCCAGCATTGAGGCAATGAATTGCTTCGGACTGAAAAGGGTCGAGAGTAAATGGGAATTCCTTGGCGGGTTTAGAATCTGGGTCGGTGACTGGGCGGCGAGGAGGAAGAGTGACGTAATTATCCGGGTATGATACGTCATGAACACAGGCAACCGCTGTGTCTACCTCGTTGTCGTCTTTGTGTTGTTTGTGTGGTGGGGGTGAATGATTTGAAGGGCCTTCGTCTACTGACTTTCTCTTGACTGATCCCATTAATGAAATTTGAAGAATTGATGAAATTGAAATAAAGCGTTTAGAGTTCAAAAGAGGAAGAAAGAAGAAACCCTAAATAACGTGAACAGAAAAGAGCGGCGAAGGTATTATTGGTCCATTGGATATAAAGTTTTGTTTTTAATTTTAGTTGTTACTGTTTGTTTTGGAAAAACGAAAAGGGAAAAAAAAAATATTTGCTTCATATAATCTCAGCTATGGTACATAGGCAAATATAAGGACCAACTATCGAAATGGTAAAATATAATCCCAACTACGTATGTGGGTGGAAAATTAACGGGAAGTTAACCTTCCGTGAGTTTCTATAACGTGGCGTCTAACGTGTCTCTTAACCTGCTGACGGGGCTGCTGATAAGGATGCTGACGTGGCTATTGATTAAAAGAAAATACATACAAAATCCACGGGGACGATGACATGGCCTTTGTAATATATTATGCCCTAATTTTGTTCAACTACCACCACCAACACATAACCACCGCCTATCACCACCATCGTATGCTACTGTCACCACCGCCACCGCAAAAAATCCGGCGACCAAAAAAACCCATCTTCGTTAAAACTCTAAATCCGGCCAAAACAAGCCCCATCTCAGGTAAAACACTAAATCCGGCCAGCCTATGACCACCACCATCACCGCTGGCTTTAACCACGCCACCACCAGATCAATGACAATTCAAGTTCTAGGGTTTTGATATGGGTTCGAAGTTATGAATGATGTGCGTTTACATATGGGTCCGAAGCTGGAATTAGGGTTTTAGATCGTACACCCACCACCGCCTCTAATTAGGGTTTTAGATCGGATACTCACCATCGTCTGAAACTAACACCATCCCAATCGAAAGAAAGAGGGGTTAAGGAGTTGCATATGCGTGATTCACAGATTTATAGATTTGTGGTGACGGGGAGGTGGGGTTCCGGAGTTAATAACAGGAAGATGGAGGAGCTGTTGTGGATTGTTGGTGAGGATTAAATGGTGGTTTGATAGGGGATGATAATTTGTTAAAGTACAGGAGTGTTTGAGAGAGAGAGTTTGTGATTTTATATTTTTTTAATAACTAATAACCCCGTCAGCATCCTTGTCAGCAGCCCCATCAGCAGGTTAAGAGACACGTCAGCCGCCACGTCACAAAAACTAATGGAAGGTTAGTTTTCCGTTAATTTTCCACCCACATGCGTAGTTGGGATTATATTTTGCTATTTCGATAGTTGGTCCTTATATTTGCCAATGGATCATAGTTGGGATTATATGAGGCCAATATTCCAAAAAAAAAGCTTAGACATGAAAATAACTCAATTTAGTGAATTTTTTGGGAAGTTTTTTATATCCATTAATTTAATATGCAAACAAAATAAGAGCATCATTTATTTTTATGCTTGTTTGTTTAAGTTTATTTCTATTACTTTCGCTTTCAAACATAGTGAAGAAACACTAACCGAACCCCGGGCAGATTACTGGTAACCTGGGGGTTAGATAGATGTTTCCCACGAGGGGTTAGACCCTGAGAAGATGGTTCTTCTGATAACCTGCAAAACAGACACCGTGAGCTCGTCACTGAGAAGGGGGGGTTCCTCCTTGTGACCACCCTCCGGCGTGAGAATCAGACTAGATTGCTCTTTAAATATAAGTGTCTATTAAGAGATTGCTAGAGCAGATATCAGGTATAATATGATGATACAAGATAAGATATGATGGTCATACCATTTGGGGTATTTATAGCCGAAGGTAGGTTTCCAAGGAGGTGTGGCCGGCTGCAACAGTGTTCCTGTTCCACCAACAGTGGCCTACGCACGTGCCCTGCTGGTAGTTGGTGGGTAGGCAGCGGCTGATAGTGACCAGGCCTGCTGTGTACTATTCCTTTTCCACCAACTGCCGGCTACGCACGTGGTATGGCAGTAGTTGGTGAGTAGGCAGCGGCTAATAGTGACACAGTACAAGAGCATGCTGCTCGCCATATTGTGTCAGTAAGCTGTCGTATCTTTAGTCAGATCTTTTTCCCATACCTCGTCAGGTACAGTACAGAAGATCTTCCTGTATCGTACGGACTGGCTTATTTGGGCGAGAGTATTCCCCCTCCCGCCCTTGTGCGGGATAGCTCCCGGCTTCGCTCATTCCTTCAGGTGACACTGAGTGATTGAGAGCTAAGTGCCTTGTGCGTGTAGCCTTGCTGCGCGGGTGGCCTTCCCTGATGGCTTGTATCCGAGGCATTTCCTGCGGGACCAGCTTGCGTACTGCGCGTAAGGACGTCACGTCTCTGAGCATGGTTGGTCCTGCGGATCCAGTTGGTTTCTGCGCAGACGTCCCTGTTCAAGGTGAGTCTTGCGGGTCCAACTGGGCTCTGCTGGGACCTACCTCTTCACATAGTAATCAAGTTTTTCAGTAATATACAACATCTTGCTTGCTTTGAATTTTTACTAATATTTCCTGAATTTTTAGTTGATGTTGGGTGATTAGACCCCATCATCCTAGCAATGCTATTTCCCTTGGGCTTCACTTTAGTCTTTTGGAGACATGTGGATGGGAGTCTGTCAAATATAGGTTTCAGTTGGATGTTGCCTAATGGTGCGTAACCAGCATAGCTGCATAGGTATCTTTATTTCATTAGGTTTGTCTGCTTTTGAAATGTTTGTGTTTAATGCCTACTTTGAAGACTAATGACTAAAACTGACACACACATTAGGAGATGCAACAAGTTCCTTGGTCAACAGTTTGAATGTAGTTATTTTTCAATATAAGATTGGGTATAGATAATATGCACTTAAATGTGACAAAATAGAAGTGGTAGTAAACAGTGAAATTAGCAATCAAAAGTACACCTTACCAAATTCATGACTAACATGAAGAGGTTTTGTACAAAGACACATATTTTAACTAACATATAAACCTTACTTAGGTTTAAGACAATAGTCTTCAGGATACCAAAACCACAACTTTTATCACTACTTTTAATTCCACCACCTTTGAAAACTCCTTTTCTTCATCCCAAATTCCCAAATGTGGAGTGGAATGGACAAAGTCAGCTCCCTTTATTTGCTCAGCTCCACTATGAAGATGTTGGGGTCACAATGTCCATTATAACCATTTTTATCACCAACCTAAAGGTTGGGTTGTTCACTAAATGACAAAAAAATAATATTAAAAATCCTTATAGTCTCACGACCCGGTTGAGCAGACAACCTGGGTCACAACCCATATTTTATTTAAATATTCATTTTTTCTTCTTTTCTATATAATTTGCTTTTCATTACTAATTTATATTATTTAACTTAATTTAAAATTTAAAAACACAGTCTTGTTTAGTTTAATTTTATTAAAAACGGAGCACTTTTAAGAACATGTATTTTTTTATAATATTATTATATGTAAAATTATTTTTGTTACTTGTAAAAATTAAAGTTTTCTTTTTACAGAATTATGATATTGTTTGATTGCCATTAAAATTAATACAATTTAAAAAATAAACATTTTATTTAATTTTAATAAATATTATAGAATAAATTAAAACCTAAATAAGATATATGTATTAAAATAATTGGGTTGGGTTGTGAATAAAAGTGAAAAATTGGGTTAGGTTGGGTTGTGTATGTGAAAGAGAGAGAGAGATTAGTTTTTATTAAAATGTTGAGTTGAGTTGTTGATAAAACTACTAGTCTTAGCATTTGACCGACCTCTCCTCCTTTTGTGACAATACAAATTATCCCTTTTATATATAATAATAAAACCTTTATATCATCTTCTCTTTCCTCCTCACCATACACATAAAGATAATACAACTCCCACCCACAAAATATAGAAAACCTTTTATATCATACGTATTTTTTTATGTTTTTTTTTATTTTTCTTTTGTAAATAACTAATTCTAGAAAATCAACATTATCTCAAATATGTTCAAGATAATACAACTCTCGCCCACAAAACATACACTTAGACTGTCAAGAACACAAGCAATATTAAATGTAAGATGTTTTCAGCACCATTGCCCCATATTACATATTATCACTCAATTCAGTTCCGAAAAAGTGTTTAAATCGTTGCACTTGTTCACAAAGCAACAGGCCAAGTTACTTTGTCTCACGAGAGCGTCCTCTTGTTGAAAGACTCAACTGTTAAATTGGCAGTAAAGGCCGGAATTGAGTTCAGCTTCCGAATAAAAATCTCAACCTGGAAAAGCCAACCAATCCTCAAAAAATTACTACACCGCTACATGCAAATTCGATAAAAAATAAATAAATCAAAGTAAAACACAAGTAATGTGTTACCCAACCCGAACATACCTGGTGAGATATGTCAGGCTGCTGCGTGTAGTTATTTCCCTGAAACATTAAAAAAAAGGCAAGTATGCAACATAAGGCTAATGATTGAACATTTTGATACGTATGTGAAACAAGCTACACGGCTGTTGACTATTTGACCACGAGCATAGATACCATCTTACCAGAATCTTTGTGTTCCCGGATTCATACTCAAATTGAAGTTTCTCATCATCACTTTGAGCATATATAGACTGAAGTGTAAACCGTGTAACAGGGATCCCATCTGATCGTTGGTGATCATCCATCACAATCTGTACATCAAATGTTTTATTAAAATACTTAGATTATTACTGTAGTAATAATAGTTTTGTAATAAATAACAAACATGAACTGTTTATTAAAAAAGACAAATTTTCACAGGTACCTTATAGCCGAATAGTTCACAACAAGCCCGTCTGAAAACTGAGATTCTATCTGCAAAAACAGTCTTATACCTGTTTCATCCATCATGCAGCATCTTTAATTTAAATGCTTAAAGAGCCGCAATATTTCTAAATAGAAAGGCTACCTACCTTTCCTCACGTTTCTCGAGGGTGGCGATTTGTTCTTTTAATTGAACTACTTTTCCAGATATATACGAGTCTACCAATGTCCCAGCATCACCTATACAACATAACAGCAATCAGTTTAGATCATTACACACAAGCATCAGCTGTATATCTATTCATGTCAAAGAAATCAACCCCAACCCG
Source organism: Bidens hawaiensis (assembly GCF_021521415.1). Taxonomy (NCBI): domain Eukaryota; kingdom Viridiplantae; phylum Streptophyta; class Magnoliopsida; order Asterales; family Asteraceae; genus Bidens; species Bidens hawaiensis. The sequence continues at coordinate 79,606 of NW_027492925.1, read as the reverse complement.
AACACACTCATAATCATGTAACCCAAACATGACCTGCTTAGCCCATTTATCTAAATGAGCCAAATGGGTCGACTAGTTGTAAGCAGGTTATAATCAAGCTGTAAACGCCACTTAAAAGGGTTCGTAATAAATGAGTCAAACAGGTCGTAAACAGGTTGGCGATTGACCTATATAACCAAACGGGGTAACAGGTCAGCCTGATTGACTAAACAAGTTAAACTGATCAAACCAAACGCAACACGTTTGATTAAACAGATCAAAGCAAACACAACCCCTTTAATTAAACAGGTCAAGCCAAAGACGGCCTGTTTAATTAAACAGGTCAACCCGAACACAACCCGTTTATTAGATGGGTTAGACATGACAACCCAAAACCTAACTAATTCCGTGTCACGTTTAGGTGCGTGTCAGTAATCGTCATCCCTACTTGTGACCAGTATTTACCCAAAATTTCAACAACAAAACCTAGGACAAACTAAATGAGAAAAATGATGTATGAAGAATCATTAAAAACGTTAAATTAGCATATATGCTGCAATGTTTAACTAAGCCAGCAGCCATTGAAAAAACCATCAAATAGCAATGAACCTAACATCAGATAATCAATGCATTCAAGATTTTCAACATACAAGACACGGTAACGACGATAACGATGGTTGAGTTCTTATAGGCAGAACTACTTGTTATAAGAGAAAATCAGCATTATCTGAAAAAGATTCCAAAAAACTACTAATTAAAATCAAAGAATCCCCCCAATTTTATATTGAAAGATACCAACGCAACATTTGTAATTGCTCAGTAAACACAAGCAAAAAGTACCTGATTGCTTTTTTAACTCCTCAATGGCTTGTAATTTGTCTTTCGTCTTCTGTAATTCATTCTGCAAAGCCTCAATTGTCTGTTTTGCCTCACTGTCAACCGCCAAACTGTTCACCATACGCAAAACTTTTGTACTTGCAGATGAAAAATCACCATGACCCAACTGTAAATGACAGAATATATAAACAACTGAACAATAATTGGAAATAGGGCAAAAGAAAAAAAAACAATTATGAAAATGCCAAAAATACAGAAGAAACTCTATATTATAAAATCTAACCTTTGACTCCAATATAGCTATCTCTGCGCGGAGACGATCATCCTCCCTCTCTAATGACTTTATTCTTCTTGATTCACTACTTAGCCTTTCATTAAGTAACTTTATTTCATTATGTTGACGGGCATTAATATCTTTTTGCTCAAGTATAGAGTTTTCAAGTTTCTTTATAAGATCTTCCTTCATAGCAAGGGATGCTTCAAGCTCCTGTCCTTGCAAAAGAAGTTTTAAACAGCTCCATTAGCACAAACCCATAAATTAGATAAAAGTTTCAAATATGACCTCTAGCTTACAACCTTAACCATCCCATCTGCCATAGCCCCTGATTCAGCATTCTTCTGCTGTTTCAGTTGATCAACAGCAATCTTCAAACGATCTCTCTCCTCTGTAACTGAAGAAAGCTGAAAAAAGCATCTTGTAAACAATAACGATGACACAAGGTTGTGATGTATGTTGAACATAGGCCATACTACTAAACAAACAAAGTACACAAAAACATGGACAATAAATATCAAAGATTCAGTGATTTAGAAGATACTTGCAAACTATGTTATTTTACACACAAGCATGTTTGTAACTTCATACAAACTTACCAGCAACTCAGTTCTTTTGAGCTCCAATTTCAAAAGTTCCATCTTCTCATTGGTTAATGCAGACTCTGTTTCAGCATTTTGTCTCGCATTTTCAGCAACATCAAGAGCGACTTCAACTTGTTTTAAGCGCGCGGTCACCTCTCCCATCTTCATCAATCCTTCAAGAACCTCCCTGTAATGCACATGATCAATTTAGGAAATAAGTAATCTGCTGATATTATTTAAAAAAGACAACATACTAAAACTATACTGTGAAGTTGGTACATACTTTTGTAAGGCTTCAAATTTCATAGGTATGTCAGCAGCAGATGAGACACCAGGAATTTCTGTCATCATTGATTTCCATGAAGATAATTCATCCTCCAATTTCTTTCCATTTATCTGTGCTTCTGATAATTTCATAACCTCTGACTCTGCCCTCTCCCTGCGACCCTTTTCCTCCAACAATTTCTCCCTCAATAACTCAATGTCCTCATGAGAAGCTTTCCATTTTCTAGCTTCACGCACTTCTGATTCCTGATGCGAAATACAGAAAACTATAATCAATATTTCTGCTGCTAAGAAAGAACTGAGATGTTCAGTCTTTAAAACTTTGTTAGCAGGGTGCTTATACTTGAACAATAATGATGGCAAACTGCAAAACTTATGAATTTGTTACTTTTGACTAAAACTATAAGCATTGAATGTGTTTAAAAAAGTACACATTATTTGATAAAAACTTTGGAAGTTCTGCAAAGATATCTTTATTATTTTGAGGAAGAATGCAGACTGTCTGATTAACACACACATGCATTCAGAGCAAGATTACCGATACACCATATATAATAATCAACAACCGTTGTAATTTAATAGTCACTTAAATATAAATGGTTCAAGTAAATATGTAGGCTAAAGTAGCTTGTGTTCCCACGCTGAAAGAAACAATAAATGCAACTTCCATGCTATGCAGTCAATATCGGTAGAATATCGGTTATCGTCCTCATGTGAAATATCAGTCAGAATATCGATACCGATAATACTGGTGATTGACCAATATTTCACCGATTTCCTGATATCAGTGGTCTAAGTCTTAATTGTCAATTGTTAGCGTTTAATGTTAGTATTTTAAGTCTTAATCAGTTCCTACTTGGTACAACTGTTAGTGTTTTGCAAGTTGCAAAAGGATAATTTGTTGATCGTAGGAGAATATACTGAATTGCTGGTGTTAAATTGCTATGTATATAAGTTCTGCATGATATTAAAATTACCAATATCCCACTGCGATAACCGATATCTCAAATATCGGTCAAGACTGATATCTCTGATATTTTTCCACATTAACTGCTTAGCTTCCATGTCACCTGACTACAGTAACTTTAAAGCACGTGAATTCTGTTGCTTTAATGATTATTATAGATTCTGATTTATTATTTTTCATTAACAATGTTAATCCTATTGACCCTTTTATCAACAAATAATTCATTTCAATGTTAGGTATGTGAAAACAAGCATGAACTAAGTACTTGCAATGAGGAAAAACAAGACATACGTAGTTTCTGAGCTCTTCTCTCAAGTGCTTCACCAAGATACTGTTATCCGAAGAAAACTCTTGATGTGTAAAAGTAGAAAGTTTTTTCTCCACTTCATTCTTCTCATGCAAGCACTGTGCATAAGAATGTAAAACAAGATACCATTAGTTGCAGTATTAAGCTTATTCCCAAAGGTAAAACTTATACATATAATGTCTCCCCTCTCCACTCAAACAATAAAAAGAGTATACCATTTGACAAAGAATATAGCGAATTCATAACAAAGCATAGCTAAAGATTTTATATAACCTCATTGAGTTTTGTTTGAAGGTTTTCCAATTGTTCCTTTAACATAGCTGCTTCTTTCTCAGAATTGCTAGCTTTGCATTCCATCCTTTCAAGCTAAGTAGAAGAACAGCAGCAGTTGGTTTCATAGCATGTAAAAAAAAAAAGACAAAGAGAAAATACTGTCGTTACTGAGACTACTCACATCTGCACTAATTCTAGACATTGAAAGTTTTGATTCTTGTTTAAGCTGTGTAAGTTCCTTCTGAAGACGAACTTTTTCCCTCTCTATACTTTCAGACACGTGGCTTAATTTCCCCTCTAACAGGCTTGCTTTTTCTTCAGCCGTAGATAGCAAAGATTCTGCATTTTTGCGAAGTTCCATCTCTTTTCTTAACTTTACCTTAATAAGTTAATAAACTTTTATTTAAAAAGATATCAAAACAAAGAATTTAGTAAGCAGATAACAAAAAAGCAAGAAAGATAGTACAAGTTCAAGAAAAGTGAAACCGTGACTTAAGCTATTACTAAACTTAATAGTAAGTCAATGAGTAAAAGCAAACCAACTGAGCCTCCAACTATGGAATACTTTACTAACAGAAACAATGAAGTTCAAATTCAATAAAAAAAACTGCAAAGACTTCCTAGTTTCAAGATATTTATAGTATTACTTCCACATGATTGTAATGTAAACTTTAACTTTAAATACAGATTTATCCTATATATGCATGCACACTGTGCAGAGCCTCTCTTTTTTCTAAGATTGTATACTAGAAATAACATCAAAAGTTAAAGAGCAGTCTAAATCTACAAATATGTGAGAACACTTAAATTAAATGAAAAGGAAGTAGATTGAAATAGATATGGTTCGTTTTAAACCTCAAGTTCACTATGGATATGAATTTGCTTTCTTAGTCGCTCCTGTGATTCATTGACTTCTTTCATAAGCTGGTCTTGCAAAGACTGTTCACGTCCCTTGGCAGCAGCTAATTCTTGTTCTAAATATAGAAGCTGATCCCGAAATTTCATCCTTTCAGCTTCTGCAGAAAGTGATAATCACTCTTAAAGCTATAGAATATACACTCATAATAAACATATTAATGAAAGACGGCAAAGAAAGATTACCACTATAGGTGAGTGAAAAACAAAGAAACTATGTTAAAATGACGATGACTACATGAGAGAGCACTTTTTATGTAAACATATTAAGCGCCCACTTAAAAACAAGCTTAAAACAAAACTAAAGGGAAATCAAACAAAATGCCTATTTTTTAATCTTTTAAGGCTTTAACTGTATGGGTGTGTATCTTCACCAGTAATACAGACTATCAACAAAACCCAATTATGTGCATGACATTATTAAGATGATTCATCAAATGCATGAAACATATTGAGTAGAATTCAAACGTGTACATAAAAATGTGATTGACTCAGAGAAAGATATCCATCTATCTTTGCATCTACAGCTTCACATATTTTGGCTAAGCAACATTAAAAGGCTCATTGTGACAAACTGGAGTTCTTTAATACTAAACCTTCAAAAGGTGTGAATATCATTATCTTACTCTTACACTTGAACCTTAGTCCATCAGCCCATATATGTAACTTTATAAACACATAATCTATTATATGTATAAACTCACATCTGTAATACAAATTATGGATAGAGAACCTGTTTGATAACAATTTGTATAGCTTCTTTTCTTGTATAATGGTGAACAAAAGCCATTCAGAAACACATAAGTATTAAAAAAAATGTGAGGCAATATGAGCAGTTTAATAGAACTTTTGACTATGCTAACTTTAGTTTAATAAATAGTACAAGTACTTTAAAAACACTACACTAGCAACCACTATAAAACCAGAAAGACAGCTGCATGCATCAAAAATATTTAATGCAACACATGTAGGTACACAACATCATCAAAAATTGGATTATATGTTTGTTTCTACAATGAAACATAACAAAAGCACTACTATATTGTGAGGAAATTCAGATTAATTAGTGCCAAACTTAACTCACCTGATTTGCGCAGGTCACCATCCATTGTCTCGAGTTTAGATTGATAATCCCGTGACTGCTTTTCTGCACTGCTTAAAGCATCCAAAAAATCTGCTTTGACCTGTATGGACAATAAGTATTTCACCTAAAGATGAAAAGTAATGAACTAGCAAATGACTACACCACAAATAAACGTTATGTAACTTTATGACCACTTCTTCAGGGTGACAACTGTATTCAATGTTTGCATAACACACAATGGTAGGTGTATCGTATATGGCTTCTATACATGATAACACAATTATTGTATATCTGTATCCAATGTCTAAATGTTCATAGTTACTGTTATCAATCTGAGTACTTAATAAAACTTCTTCAACTAAAGAACATATTTTCATCTGAATACTCCATCAAGCATACACACAAGTTATTATAATAATTACTTTCAAACTATACAACAAGATATCGGCAAATAAGCATCACCAATATAGAAGCCATGCACACTGGGAAACTGTAACCATTATTGAAACCTAAACTAAGCATCAGATACTCATCAAAATAGAAACAGGTTTCTATCATAGCTTACATGTTCTATGTTAATGTTATATAAAGTCCAGGTACACAAAACTCAGTAAACACTAAACAGTGATTCAGTATACTCTCCTACGATTAACAAACTAACCTTTTGCAACTTATAAAACACTAACAATTGTAACAAGTAGGAACTGATTAAAACTTAAAACACTAGCATTAAACACTAAAAATTGACGATTAAAACTTATAAAACTGGTATTGGAAAAATCAGTGACATATCGGTACCGATATTCTACTAGAGGTCTGATAACCGCTATAGCACTGATACCGACTGCATAGGTAAACACAAAAAACAGTAGTTATCCATCAGTAAATTAGTTTCAGTTTAGGATTCTAAAAACAAATTCCATTTCAGCTTTGCAATTAACAACTGACAACCAATATAAAAAGCTTATAACAAGCATTCACCTAATTCTACTATGGATGTACTTAGCAAAACGATCCAAATCCCTGCGGAAGAGAACAAATTAAGCCCTAGGTTACTAATAAACACCAAAACAAAAACAACTACTCCATATCTTGTATAAATTTATAAACTATTATGTTTAATTTCTAAAATCTCTATCTTAATTCGGAAACAGGAGTATGACATAATAAAAGCGCCATAAATACGAATCGAACGGTGTAATTAGTAATTAATAATTAATTACCAGCTGACGGCATTGGTAAGTGCAAAGCATCTGATCGGAGTGTTGATGAGAAGGTTCAGGCTCCGGCAGGTCCTCGAAGATGAGCAGACGGCCATCGGAGTTAGGGCTGTCGGTGGCTTCAGGCCGTCGTTTCTTCGGTAAAGGTGTTCTCACAATCATGATTATGAACCCTAGATTCGAATGTGAATGTGTGATAAACAGATTAATTTGAAATGAAAGGCGCCCTCTTTCTGCCTAAATAATATACACACCTGATTGATGTGGGCAGACGACCCCAAATGTTGGTCACCGTCTAACTGACTGAGAAGTCTTATCTGACTTGGAGTAAACATGTAGCACCAGTGGTCTAGTGGTAGAATAGTACCCTGCCACGGTACAGACCCGGGTTCGATTCCCGGCTGGTGCATTTGCTTTTTGTGACTTCATTTTTTCTTATTCTTATTATTAAAACGGATGTATTGTGTTGGGAACTGAAAAGTGTATTGAAATCAGACTGACTTCTTTGACCGACCCCAAAACAAGAGCTTATTAACATTGTCTCCATACAACAATTTCAAATACACACGAAGCCAAACGATGATCCGTTTGATCTTTGTTACAATAATGAAAACAGGTTGTTGAGGTGTGTGTTACACCTCTTTAAAAGAGTGTCGTCTTCGTTGGTAGTACACTACTTTCCTTGCGCAAAGAAATACAAATTTAGAATGTCACACCCCGGCTTAAGGTCTGGACGTGTGACCCAACATTGATACTTGTTTTGTAAATATATCAGAGTTTAAGGTTATAAAGCGGAAGACTTAAGAAAATATTTATTATATTTAAAAGACGGGATTTTAAAACACCCGTTAATTTGTACATAAGTGTTTGTATTACAAAACCATGTTTCTCATATTTTATTTATAAAACATCCATTGAGCCATCAGATCGTCTAACGGCTACCCTTCTTCTCCAAACACTTGTTTTCCATTACCTGTAAAACAGTTATAAAAATACGTCAGTAACACATGCTGGTGAGCACGCTGACACAAAACATTTAAGTAACTTAGTTATCCCCTTGGGTATCTTATGACTCGGCCATCGTGGCTTAGGAAACAACCAAGTTAAATATACTATTATAAACCTCTAGTTATACTTGAAACCTCTCAGCGATACCGCAGCATCGAGGTCTTGGCAACTATTCAATATACACGAGATAATCCCCTCTCGAGCATTACTTGGGTCCGACCCAACGTGGCGGAGGCATTAGCAAATGTGGTGGGGTGTGCGCACCGTCTGCCCACATATGTAAGGATCCAGACAAACATATACAATAGCCTGAGGGCCAGTATTACTTTTGTTTATAAAGTTTTAGGGATATAATCCCATGAAAACATTCAAGACTTTGTTTTATAAAAAGTTGGACGTATTCACCTTTCTTCTTGGTTGGTGTTTCTCACCAATTTGTCTCGTTACCTCAGACCTATAGTACGAGAATAACATTTTATAAGTACTAGATCAACGATCTAGCTTCAGACCTTTAGTCCGATTGCATAACCTTTACCTTGACATTTTATCTCTTTATAAATATAATGACCTCTAGTCCTTTCTTGTTAATCACTTATAAACCTTTGTTTCTTCTACGTGAAGAAACATATACTTCAATTTTCTTTTATTATAAGAAATACTTAATAAAATCTTTATATATAATAAAGAAGTATTATTTTATCTATAATCTCGACTTTATTGAATCTTATTTCCACTTTATAAAATCAAGGTACATGCTATATCCCTGACTAGGGTCTAAGCCATTTATAATATAATAATCGGGCAGAACCCCTACCTTGAATGGCTTATTACTCGAAATGCCTATGCTTTACTTTGAATGCACTTCTATTTGGACTGCACTTCCATTTGGAGGAAGGTCGAGAGAGTAACTTAGGTAGAGTCACGGCACGAACTTCGAGGCTATAATCCTCGGGATATCGACATATCGGGGTGGTGGCACGCTTATCGAGGTTAAGTATGTGTTTTGGATGGTGTGAGGATGAGTGAGGACCACCCCCATGACCAGTCTATTTATAGAAATTTTTCTACATCTTCGCGTATCGCGAAGCTGCACTAGCTTCGCTAAGTCGTCGCGTAGGCTCGCCACGTGTCGCTACTGTGATATTCGTCAATTTCGGGTCTTATTTGTATTCGTTTATGTATTTGTTTATTATGTAAACCGACCCGATTTGTAAACTGAAGCTTATGTTATAATCAAAATGATGGATTTATGTTACAATATTGTTTCACACTTGTTGGGTCTTGAAAACATCCTATTTTTATTTTTATTTTTATTTTTATTTATTATTTATTTTTTTATTTTTTGTTGTTTTGTGTTTTTGTCTTGATCCATTTTGCATGAAAACCCTTGTGTCTCACATCCATATTTGACCACCAACATTACCCTATATATACACCACATTTCCTCTTCATTTTCCCTTGCTACAACTCCAAAAAAAAAACTCTCTCAAACATTAAAGATTCAAGGTTATCTTCTTAAGTGTTCGTGAAGGTTTTTAATCTTTCATCTTAATTAGTTTATGTAGCCTTATTAATACTTGTTTATGATTGTGCAACATATATATAATATACACCCCTTGTTTACCTTTGGTAGTTACTTCTCCGATTCCGGTCGGTGAGGTTTCGGACCTCATAAGGTAAGGCTTCATGGAGGACTTCGTGTCCTTGATATATATACATCTATATAACTTGTTCATACATATTAATCTTGCTTATTTTAGTTTGTTGGTCATGTTTACAAGCCCCATGGTTATGGGTTTTTAAGAGTCTATGCTTCGGTTTAACCGTAAATAGCTCTACACCGTAAACCGGACTTTGTTACTAGTTTTGTTAAATAATTGTTTAAACATACTTATTGTTAGATCTAAGTTTCTTAAATCATTTTTACAAATTCTATGGTTATGGGTTTGTAGAATCTTACCTCGGTCTTAACCCGAAACACGATCCGAACCGAAAACTGAACTTTTGTTTAAAGACTTTATTGTTAACTTTTGGTTGTAAAACTTAAAGTATTTTTATTTGTACATTATTATACAAGTTCTTTAGTGTTTGACCAATTATCAAGACCCGAACCGACAACCCGAACACTCGATAAAACAAAAAACCGTTTTAGTATCTTTATTCCAAAGGGATTTGCATTCTTGCATTTTACCCACCTTATTACTTAACATAGGTTGAGTAAATATTAAGGTTAGATACTTTAACCTGGTTTCGAGCAAACTTACGTTTTTAAAGGGTTATTATTATAAATTCTTAAATAGTTACATTTTAAACCTTTAACTTTAATTATTTACATTTCTCAACATTTATTTTGTTTAAAGACCTTCAAGACAACCTTTCTAAATTCAAGACTTCTTTTCTTTTCAGGCATTGTGCGTTAAACTCGTCGTTCCGACAAATCTCCAAATTATCATCTTTCAAGTTTACTACTTGAAGGTGAGTACTTCATACCCCATTTTCCATCTTTTATTTTGGGGGTGACATTTCATATTTATTCAACAAAATGCTTTATATTTGAATCTTAAACCACAAACGTAGTTGTATACTTTACCTAAATAATTGCTCGATTTGGTGTTCTATGCTTGTATGCCTATGTGTTTATCGCTTTTGGTTGGTGGAACTATAAAATCCTAGACTATTTGGCATCCCCTTATAGCAAGATGTCGTTAACGTAATGCAATTAACGATAACTATAAAATCCTAAACTATTTGGCATCCCCTTATAGCTAGGTGTCGCTAATGTGTTTAGCGATATCTATTTATCCAAATTACCACTTTTATTTATCGTTTCGTATGCAAGTTTTGTGGCTATCTTTATTATATACTAATATGATTAAACTTATGAATTGCTCACCAACCTTTGTGTTGACAAACTTTATTTTATGAAATGTTGCAGGTTTGCATCTTGGTTGATTTATGATTGTGAAGAAAACGACATCAAAGACCTTAGGATATTAGTAAAATGAACAATATCAAATTTGCCATATTTTGTGATATCTTGTTTATGGTTATTTTATGGATAATTGTTATGCGACATTTTCGATGTTGTGAAATGAAATGAGTTTATTAAATACTGTCACTTTAATTAGTGTCATGTGCTTATGGACAATCGTTACACCTCGGCATGTTCCGCCGCCTTTGGTCGGGGTGTGACAGCTACGGTATCGCCACGTGTCCTGCATCTTCGTGTATCGCGAAGATGCAACTCAGATTCTTCGCGTATCACGAAGATGCAAAATTTTAATTTTGTTCATTTTTGGTCCCTGTTCTTTTGGTAACTTGCCATATCTTAATTTCGTCTCATCATCCAAAAATACAAAGGCGGCTCTTAAGCGGCTCGCGGTGATGCAAGCGTGCGAAGTGCGCCATCGCCCACTAGGGAGAATGACTGGCTACTTAAGAACATTATCATGGAATGTTCTCCCCTTATAAAGTGCTTAATATTTCTTTCTTCTTCCGATGTGGGATGGAGTATCCTTGCTTCATTCCCTTAACATAAACTACTTCCATTCTTTGTTCTATTTTTCTCTTTACTTTTACCATGAATATTTTTAGTCCCTTAACTTTATTATTTGTCAAAAATTGTCCAAAATTTTCGTGATGTTACATAGAAGGATCCAAAAATGCACACATTTACAAATCGGGTGTGCCACTAGCTTCTCCATTTCAGATTTTAAAGAGTGTACCAAGAAGATCCGGTCTATTTACTGGGGACCAACTCCATATGCCATGTTTTTCCTTCATTGCACACATATTTAACATGTCTAAACATTGAGTTAGTTCGTTACTTTCGTTAATTCCCTTATATTGGGTGCCTAGACCATCTCCATTACCACACTATTATGCAATCTTGTTTGACTGCCTGACCCGCCACTTTACTTGATTTACATATATCACTTTTGAACGTGTTTGAAAATTGATCAATTAATGGAATATTTGTGAAGAAACACTAATCGACCCTGGGCAGATTACGGATAATCTGGGGGTTAAATAGATGTTTCCCACGAGGGGTTAGATCCGGCAAAGATGGTTCTTCTGATAACCTGCAAAACAGACACCGTGAGCTCGTCACTGAGAAGGGGGGGTACCTCCTTGTGACCACCCTCCGGCGTGAGAATCAAACTAGATTGCTCTTGAATATAAATGTATATTAAGAGATTGCTAGAGCAGATATCAGGTATAAGATGTAAGATACAAGATAAGATGAGATGATCATACCATTTGGGGTATTTATAGCCGAAGGTAGGTTTCCAAGAGGATATAGCCGGCTGAATAGTATTCCTGTTCTACCAACCGTGGCCTACGCACGTGCCATGCTGGCAGTTGGTGGGTAGGCAGCGGCTGACAGTGACCAGGCCTGCTGTGTACTATTCCTTTTCCACCAACTGCAGGCTATGCACGTGGTATGACAGGAGTTGGTGAGTAGGTAGCGGCTAATAGTGACATACAGTACAAGAGCATGCTGCTCGCCATACTGTTGTCAATGGGCTGTCGTATCTCTTGTCAGATCTTTTGCCCATACCTCGTCAGGTACAGTACAAAAGGTCTTCCAGTATCGTACGGACTGGCTCATTTGGGCGGGAGTATTCCCCCTCCCGCCTTTGTGCGGGATTGTTCCCGGCTTTGCTCATTCCTTCAGGTGACTACTGAATTATTGAGAGCTAAGTGCCTTGTGCGTGTAGCCTTGCTGCACGGGTGGCCTTCCCTGATGGCTTGTATCCGCAGCTGCGGGAACAGGCAGAGTACTTCACCATTGGGAGGCATTTCCTGCTGGAACAGCTTGCGTACTACGCGTAAGGACGTCACGTCTCTGAGCATGGTGGGTCCTGCGGATCCAGTTGGTTTCTGCGCAGACGTCTCTCTTCAAGGTGAGTCCTGTGGGTCCAACTGGGCTCTGTTGGGACCTACCTCTTCAAGTCCCCCCAGTCCAATGTTCTTCTCATGAGTGTTTAATAAGTGAGGTGAACTTTTGGACTTTAAGCAAAGGGTTTTTGAAAAGGGTTTAGTTTTAAGGTTTTCCATGGGGATTCTTCCCACGGAAGTCCTTATGTCACTTGCAGAAATTCCCGACTTTCCTGCTTGATCTTTGGGGATGATGCGGGTAGGTCTGTAACCTCCTCGCAAGTCAAGAGCGTTGAGTCACACTTGTGTGGATTCTCCACGAGGTTTTGGTAGTTTTGAACATAGTGATCAATTATGTTAAAACCACCAATTCCATCTTGGGGCTTCAAACAATGTAGTTCTCGACGTTCCCGCTATGCGGGGATGTTATTCCCGTTTCCGCAAGCATTGCCCAGAAGATCCTTCTTGGTTTCAATTCCTTGCAGAGTGCTAGGTATGTGAAGGGTTTTGCCTTGACACTGTACCCGCACTCGTCTTACGGTTACTTTACTTCCAAGGTATTCCTGGCGTCAATTCCCTGCAGGTGCTAAGTATGTGAAGGGTTTTGCCTTAACACTGTACCCGCACATGTCTTACAGTTACTTGGTTGCCAAGGTAAGGGGTATTTTCCCGCTTTTGAATCTTTTTGAAATTCGAAGAGTTGGTGAAAGGATAAGAACAGTCCAAACTATTGAAACGTCGTCCGACGGTTTCTTCTGACTGTGTCAGAACGTGCAGGAAGTTATGGCGACGTGACAGTATATGGTCATTCCAGGTGCTTTTTCAGGCGCGTGGGCGCGAATTTTCGGGCGCGTGGCCGCGAAATTAATGGCACGCGTCCTTTCAATAGCTGTTGCCAGCTTGCTTATTGCCACGTGTCATAGTTTCATTGCACCTGCGATTTCTCTCTCTTCCGCATTAAATTCATCGCATTAATTGCGATTAGTATATAAAGGGGGAGAGGGTCCTTTGCAATCCACACTTTCACTTTTCTCTTCATCTCCAAAACGATTTCCGGCGAATACTCACCTTTTCAGTCGAGCATTCTTGAAATCGTTTTCTTTTTCATACCTGCAAGATGTCTTCTGCTTACGATCTTGAGGCTACAGCCCAGGAGGCTGGGGTGTACGCCGAGAACCTGTCATCCACGTCCGACAAGGATGACAAGAGTACTGCTGGCGAGTGCCAGTGTGCTCTGCCTGTCGATCTATATCAGTACATCGTCAGGAAGTTCATGCTCGAATCTCTCGAGCCTGAGTTTCCTGAACCTCATCAGACGGTGTATGATGCCCCCAGAGGCAAGATCGGGGTATATGCCGCATTCTTTGTCTATGGGAATCTTAGGTTCCCCTTGACGAAGTTTGTGTACCGTGTTCTGGAGAGGCACGGTGTACACCTGACCGAGGTGCACCCGATGGCGATCGCCAAGATTCGCCACTTCGAGTGGGTGTGCCGGATTCTGGGCATTGAGCCCTTCGTCGACCGCCTGATGACCTTCTACTCTTGGAGGTGCATCCAGGGGTGGTATACTCTGATAACCCGGATCAAGGGTTTGAAGATTTGCGCAACCGAGCGCAGTCTTCGTTCATGGAAGCGGGAGTTCTTTTATATCTCCGCTCGCGCCATCCCCCTTGCCATGAAGTTCAAGAATGGGCAAGCACTCCCCAGCCTTCACGCCTCCAACTACCAGGAGGCGGAATGGTTCTCAAAGATATCCCGAGTCCAATCTCCGGTTTACCGCTTTGCGGAGTCCGGGATGGTGATGCTCGGGATGAGCCGGGTGTGGAAGGATGCGGAGGCGCAAAAGATCCCGATCGTCCTCGAATACGGTTTGAACTCTGTTCCTTACGGTATGCTCTTTTTACTTTGTTTATATAGGTTTGTCTTCTAACTGTTTTTCTTTTATTTCAGAGGGGAACGACTTGCAGTCGCTCCTGTATCCGCGGGAGGCTGATGGTCCCGCCCGGATGGGTACTCGTGCTCTAGATGAGAACGAGTTGCCCATCCTTGAACAGACGGCGGATCGGTTCGTGGAGGTCTACCCGCCAGGCCACGAGATCCTGAGCGCCAGGCGGCCAGGTAAGGCGTTATTCAACCCTCGACCCCTCAATGCTGAAACCTCTGCTGGAATTCCTCTAATCTTGTGTTCTGATGAGGAATCCGCAGATGGTCCTCCGTTGGTGCGGAAGAAGAAGGCTGCCGGCGGGAAGGGGAAGGCGAAGGTGGCCTCCACTGCCGATCCGGTGCCTCGGTCTGATTCAGAGACCGAGAGCGAGGAGGTGGCGGGGAAACCCGGTGGTGATAAGACCACTGCTCCGGAGGCTGCGACGACTGTCACCTCCGGAGAGCCAGGATGACAACGGTGAGCGGCGTGAAGAGGCCGGCTCCATCGGGTTCATCCCCGCCTGTCCGCACTTTTAGGCTCAAGAAAACCCGTAAGTACAAACTTTATTTTTAACTTCATAGCTTTCCATCATTAATACTTATCTTCTTTGTGCAGGCGTGGATACTACCGCATTCCAGGGTGGAGCGGGGAGAAGTACCCTCGGACCCATGACGGTAGGCTTGGTCAGCCTACCTGAGGCGACGACCCAGGCGGCTGCGCCTGCTTCCGTTGGTTCAGTTGCTCACCCAGTTGAGCCAACTGTTCCAACTACGATGACATCACCGCCGGCTGTCAGTGCCATATTCACCGCATCTTTCACTGAGCCGGCGGTTACTTTTTCTGCGGACTCTGCAGCGGCGACCACGGTTGTGAGTTCACATACGGTGAGTTCACCTCCGTTGGTTTCTACTACCGCGGCGGCCTTCGCCATGCCTCCTCCGTCATCGGCAACGACGGCCGATCCTTCAGGTATGCATGGGGCTTCTCGCCAACCTCTGCCTCCTTCCCATCTACCGGACCTCTTGGACGGATTTCCCTTGCGTTCAGGTGATGGGTTTGGCGGTTATCGGCCTGTTGTTGACCCTACAGGTGCGTAGGGTTCTTTTGGCCTCTTTTTTTTTTATATCATCTTTTCCTAACTGCTTTTTATTTTTTGCAGTGTCGGATTCCAATGAAGTGTATGTTCCACGATGGAACATCCGCCGAGGAACAACCCTTCGCACACATGTGGAGTGCGTGGAGTGGGCTCGTCACGCAGCTCCCAGTGGTGCGTTGGGGGAAGCCATGGCTAGCTACCAGGAGGGTAGGCTAACCAATGAGCTTCGGGTTCTCCTGGCCCGGATGCAGCCGCGCGTCGAGCTGCTTTGTCGTGAAAACGACAAGTTAAAAGCAGCTCGTATCCAAGAAGTAGCTCAGGCGCGGGCTGTCCGAGAGGAGAATAGGAGGCTCTCCGCCGCTGCTGCGGAGAAGGAGAAGGCGTTCAAGGCCCTTGAAGTTGAAGTTCAGGCCCGTCTCGAGGCCCGTTCCAAGGCTGCCCAAGCTGTTAACGAACAGCTTCGGCTGGCTAAGGAAACTGCTCGGAACGCAACTGAAAGGGCCACCAAGGCTGAAGCTGTTGCTGAGCCTCTACGCCTCGAGAATGAGGAACTTAAAGCCAAACTAGAGGCGCTCCAACAGGCTCATGATGCCTTGGCGATGGAATACGCGAAGAAGCTCCAAGAGATCCTGGACCAGAGGGGGGTGCTTGACCAGACTGAGCGGAAGCTAAAGGGTGTTGAAGAGGCTGCGGCTAAAGAAGTGTTGCTTGCCAACCTCAACAAAAGTGAAGCCGAACGCGCCCGTAACCAAGCTCAAGCTGCCCTCCAGGAAGCTCTGGTTACCAAGGAATGGCTTCTTCGAGAAGCGTTGTCTCAGGTAAGCTTAACTTCATAATGTCTTTACGCTTCTTTGTGAATAGAAAAGGTTTTGATACTTGTATTTTTTCTTTTTGTAGGTTGTGCATCGGGTCTTCACGGATACGTCTTATGACGATGCTATGAGCGCAGCCCTCAACGCTTCTCATGAGGATGGGGAAAAGGCCGGCTTCCTGCTTGGTCTAGGGTTTGTTGAGAAAGGCATCCCGCCTTCCAACTTCCCTTTGTATGATGTGGATACTGAAGCTGTTTATGACCAAGCAGTGAATCAGTATGCCGCCTTCCCGCATCCGGTGGTGGAGAAGGTGAACGAAGTCGCTGCTGCTGATGATGGGCTAGCTATCCTTAAAGCTTTCCTTGAACCACCACGCTCTACTGATGGTGCGGGTCCAAGTGGAAGTGGTCCTGAGGCTTGATCTTGAAGATCCCTTTCCACCATTAGAGTAGATTTTTATTTTTGTATAGCTTCTTTTGTATGCGGGTATGTACCCAGCAATCTTTGTAATAATTGAATTTCGATGGAGTAAAGATTATTTGCCAATCCCTTGCCTTGTTTATTTCACGCATATTCTGATTTAACTTAGCAATTTCTTTAGTACTTAGATAATTTAACTTTTCAACGTGGTAGATAATAAGTTAAAGTTTTGCGTCCTCTTTCATGATTGTGCGGATAAGACCGTCACTTGCACTTAGTAGGATGGCTAAACTTTACCTATATCTGACCTGCGTTGAAGTTTTCTTCATCTTTTCCTTTGAAATTTTCTAAGTGTTTAGAATAAGTTAACCTTTGAACGTGGTAGATAATAGGTTGAAGTTTTGCTTCATCGTTCGTGATTGTGCGGGTAAGACCGTCACTTGCACTTAGTAGGATGGCTAAACTATACCTATATCTGACCTGCGTGGAAGTTTTCCTCATCTTTTCCTTTGAAATTTTCTAAGTGTTTAGAATAAGTTAACCTTTGAACGTGGTAGATAATAGGTTGAAGTTTTGCTTCCTCGTTCGTGATTGTGCGGGTAAGACCGTCACTTGCACTTAGTAGGATGGCTAAACTATACCTATATCTGACCTGCGTGGAGGTTTTCCTCATCCTTTTGTTAGAAATTTTCTAAAGTATTTTGAATAAGTTAACCGCTCGACGCGCGGTTGTCAATAGGTTCGGTTTCCTCTCATGATTTGTGCGGTTAGGACCGGCACTTTCATTTAGTGGGATGACCAAAGTTTACCTATGACTGACCTGCGTGAAGGTTTACCGTTTTTTGGGTTTATGCGGGTTTTGCCGCCTTCCCCACGCAACGACTTTCCACGTAATTATGCGGTGAGTACCGGCATCAGTGTTGAATAAATTAACCGTTCGACGCGCGGTTGTTAATAGGTTAGTGTTCAGTTTCCTCTATCATGATTCATGCGGATAGACCGGCACTTTCATTTAGTGGGATGACTGAACTTTACCTTTAACCGACCTGCGTGAAGGTTTGCCGTTTTTTTGGGTTTATGCGGGTTTTGCCGCCTTCCCCACGCAACGACTTTCCCCGTAATTATGCGGTGAAAACTGGCATATTCGTGTGGAAAGTTCATAAGTATAAATGTAAAATCATCAGCATCGATGTTCTAATGAGAATCATTTCCATTAGAAGTGGCTCTGGGCCTTTTCTTTACAAATTTGGAATTGATCTACATGCAAACTGTGTAATTGAGCTCCCTTCCATGTTGTTGGGATGGGAGTGCCATCGAGCCGATATGCACCTGGTTCGGGATCTCGTTGTTTACGCAGTATGTAGTCTCCTGCATTGAAGCTGCAATGCTATTCGTGTTTTCCCCAGCTGGGGTTCTACACGCATCAGCCTGTTCAGCGTTCGTTACGCCACGAGGTGTGCGAGCGTCCCATCTCTGACAAATGCTTCGACGATGTCCTTTACGTCTGTGCATTCTTCAGTGTTGTGGCCTTTTGTCCTGTGAAAGTCACAGTATTTGCTCCGATCAGCATTGTGACGATGTCGGATTATTGGAGCCTTTGGCCATGGGAGCTCCTCAGTGGCGAATATCTCGGTGACGCTTTTGGTGAGTGGCGTCCATCTGGAGTTCTGGTTTGACTGTACGTTATCCCTTCCGCCTAACCGATGTTGCAAGCCGGATGTGTCAAAGTTTACCCTTGACTGCCAAATGCCTAGCTTCCGCTTTTTGTTTAGTCGGGCGGTAAGGACGTTGTCTTCTCTTGTTTTCTGGGTGTAAAGGTTTGTGCTCTGGGGGAGATCTCTACCCAGTTGCTTCTCCGTTTCCGCAAAGCGTTTAGCTGCTGTCATGATGGCATCCTATGTGGATGGCATGCCATCTTTACCCGTTAAGGTGCGGATGAGCTCTGGGTCGTTTGCGCCTTGGATGAAAGCAGCGCGAACAAGATCTTCGCCAATATTACCCAGACTTAGCTTCTTTGAGTTGAAGCGAGTGATGAAGTCTGGCAAAGATTCATCTTCCTCTCGAATGCATTTGAGGATTGTCCATTGCTCTTCGGTATACTTTCTTTGTTGGCTGAAGTGTTGGCTAAATTTTTGCTGGAAGTCTTCCCAATCGTAGACGTGATGGACCGGTAGACGATCGAACCACGCTCTAGCTGCCCCAACAAGCGTCATTTGGAACATGTAACACCACGTAGGTTCCGTCCAGCTACTGACGGTTGCCCCCGCTATGAACCTGTTCAAATGATCGTCTGGATCAGATATACCATCGTAAGTGCCGATGTTGGACATCTGTTTGGCACTTTTCGGGACGATTGCTTCCGCAATGTCCCTTGCAAATTTGGACGTTCCCGCCTTTGCAGCAGTTGGTGTAAATGTTTTGGAGAAGTCACGTGGGTTTCCACCTGCGTTTTTTGGTTTGAAGGTTTCTCCAAAACGCCTTCTCGGTTGGGAGTCCGTTTCCTTACGCTTCCCTTTCGCCCTATGACGAGGGTTTGCGTCACTATCGGATTCCTCCGAATCATTGTCTCAGTACTCTCCGAATTCCTCAGGCTGTTGGAGTGAACGTAAGCGTTCATCCAACTCGGCTTGGAATTCTTTTTGACGTGCTTCCGCCCACGCTTTAACTTCATCGAGTGTTTGGCGGGGGAGCCTCGTTCGTTGTCTCTCTAACTGGGTATCGGTGAATCCCAGTGAGCGATTATTTACCGCACTTGCCCCAGCTTGGGTAACTGGGGTAGTGTTCGTAAAATTTACTGCACTTGCCCCGGCTTGGGTAACCGGGGTAGTGTTCGTAAAAACTGTGTAGTCGCCGGTATCCCCCTGAGTAGCTGGGGTTGTGGTTACCGGAGTTTCTTTAACCATCTTTCCAGAAGTTTGAAAAAACTGAAAAGAAATGAAGTTCTAGCTTTTTCCCACGGATGGCGCCAATGAAGAAACACTAATCGACCCTGGGCAGATTACGGATAATCTGAGGGTTAAATAGATGTTTCCCACGAGGGGTTAGATCCGGCAAAGATGGTTCTTCTGATAACCTGCAAAACAGACACCGTGAGCTCGTCACTGAGAAGGGGGGGTACCTCCTTGTGACCACCCTCCGGCGTGAGAATCAGACTAGATTGCTCTTGAATATAAATGTATATTAAGAGATTGCTAGAGCAGATATCAGGTATAAGATGTAAGATACAAGATAAGATGAGATGATCATACCATTTGGGGTATTTATAGCCGAAGGTAGGTTTCCAAGAGGATATAGCCGGCTGAATAGTATTCCTGTTCTACCAACTGTGGCCTACGCACGTGCCATGCTGGCAGTTGGTGGGTAGGCAGCGGCTGACAGTGACCAGGCCTGCTGTGTACTATTCCTTTTCCACCAACTGTAGGCTATGCACGTGGTATGACAGGAGTTGGTGAGTAGGTAGCGGCTAATAGTGACATACAGTACAAGAGCATGCTGCTCGCCATACTGTTGTCAATGGGCTGTCGTATCTCTGGTCAGATCTTTTGCCCATACCTCGTCAGGTACAGTACAAAAGGTCTTCCAGTATCGTACGGACTGGCTCATTTGGGCGGGAGTATTCCCCCTCCCGCCTTTGAAAAAACTCATATATCCAACCTAGCGTAAATCTTCTCCCATTATAGAGTACATTGTCCATACTCCCAACGATATCAATGTTTAGATCGGTGGTGAAGGTGTTTATCATCAATCTTGCAAATATTCATCCAATCAGCCGATATCACATTCTTGCATAGGAATTGTTTAGTGCTTTATATTTCCACCACCATTTAGATAATAAGACCAAATTTAAATCTTTTGAGACTTCCACTTCTCAAGCCTCCTAGATCTTACCCATCGTAATTATTCCAGCAATATTCAACAAATTTGGAAATTCTCATTGGCCACCACGGCCAATTCCTTCTCGATAACCATAATTGGTGCTTTGAAGAGCAAAATTAGTATAATTATTTTTTTATAGACCAACCTTTTAGAAATATTATTCTTCACAACCTTTTTATAATTGGTTTTTAAAACTTAAAAAGAAAATGTTTACTCGCAATCGAAAGGCTCAACTAACTAAATGGTAATATGGCTGGTTAAGAATTTAGACATAGCCTATATTTCTTCTATTTATATCGCAATTCCAAAAACTCAACTCTTGTGGAATTTTAAATTGAGACCCTGACATAGATAAAAACAATGTAAATTTTATCTCTAACTAATCATCCTTTATCTAAAGCTAATGATCAAGATAAGTTGGTCACGCACAGAGCCAACTCAAAGGGGGTTGATTAGGGCGACTGACTCGAGAGGCCGCATAATTGTTAATACATATGTGTGTGTGCTTTTTATATATATAATTTTGGTTTTAAAACATTAGTCTAAAAAATGACTTATTGGTCTAAATATTTCATTAAAGTTAAGATAACTTTTTGTAAAAATGGCTCACTCATGCCTTGTGACGGGCAGTATAAGAAAGGAATAATAATTAAGCATCTTTTAACTATAGTGTAGGACATAACCAAAGATGACAACACCAATGTCTAGGGAGCACACGTCTTGTTGATTATACCTCAATGGCCCCACACCTTGAGATAAGGCTCCCGCCCCAATGAAGGATCTCCAATAATTCTCAAAACGGCATTGAGAAATGAGAACATCAGGCCACAATATACCGCTAAAATTCAATTTCTTAAATGATTATACATTAAAGAAATATATATGTTAGGTGTAGGTGCGATCGACTCCTGTGAATTTTTTTTTTTAAAGGTGTATATATATGTTAAAATCCTGATTGACATCTATACATTTTAAAGCCAACCCTCTTTCGATCAATGTGTAATTTTTCTGGGTCCGCCACCTAGTTGCTTGGATTGCATATTTTTAAGCAGGTTATATCTTCATGCATTTACCTATACAGTTAACACAAAATAATTTTTTCACATGCCATTCAACTAGAATAGTTAACTAAGATGCCAACTAATTCTATTATCATTTATAGAATTACTAATAAAGTTACAAGTTTAACTTTAAATGTTGCATTAAATGAGATTTTTAGATATTTATGAATTATAAAATTTATTTATCATTATTTATATCTTATAAATCAATAAGGTATGTTATTACGTATATTATTAAATTTTATTTTTTGATATATTTTTTAACCACCGGTGTATCATACTAGATATATCTTAGTATATATTAATTGAAGTATTAAAGTTTTTATTTCTTGGTTACTTGGTTAATTAGTGCATACGGAATGATCTTCTAACACTCATTCAGTTGAACTGAGCCTAGATGCAAGAGGGTTGGGGCTCAATTCGGTTATTCGGTCAATTGGTCAAGTGTGTGATGGTGACATGAAATCAAATCATGATCTTGTATTTGTGCATGTCTAGTAGCTATAGTTAAGGCTGAGGGGTGTGGAGCGCGAGAAAGGGCGCAACAGGACAGCCGTTCGCGCCCCGGGGCGCGAGCACCACACCACCGAGGCGCGAGAGGGGCGCGAGAGGGGCGCGAGCGCGGAAAAAGAGGCAGGCGCGGATGGGCTAGCGGCTGAGAATGGCGTGAAGGTTTCTTGGTTTGCGTGAATATAGCCGTTTGGGCTCGTTTTTTATTAAAAAAAAAAATTTTTTTCCATACAAATTTCTCTATATATTCACCTATATCCAACACAAACCCACAACAATATAACATACAATCTTTTCTCTCTATTAACCTATATCAAACCCAAACCAACACCAATATCACATACCACACCCAAAACCCAAAATCACCCCATCTTCCAAACCTTTTTTTAAAAACATGGCTGGAAATTGGTACCCAAACCTAGAATCAGATTACAGTTACGACGATTTATGGTCGGCACCGGACCAAGCGATGTTTTATTCGGGGTCGCAACAACCATCCGGCTTTCAACCATCCAACATACAACCGTCTCCTAACTTTGTAGTTCCGGAGACACAAGAACCAGAAGGTGAAGCTGCGGGACAAAGAAGACGCGTCCACCGGAAAAAACAAATTGCAACGGACGGGTCGGGTTCGGCTTCGACCGGAAGGACGAAACGGAAAATCACTCCGTGGTCATCGGATGAGAAGGAAGCCCTGTGTCGGGCTTGGATAGTCACTTCTGAGGATCGGCGTTGCGGTAATTGTTTTAACGTTTTTAAAAATGATTTTTAATAAAAAAGTTAAATAAAAAAGTTAAATGACTTACAAATTTATTTATGCATTTTGCAGCGGACTACCAAAAGAGCAAGGTCTTTTGGACAAAGGTTAGGGAGACGTTCTATTCGCTCGTTGGGAGTACAGAGCGGAACGCCGATATGATTTCGGGTCGGTGGACCGAAATCAGAAAATTTGTCGGCTTGTTTACTAATCTGTTCAACAGGAACGCCGGTCGTATGAGACCAAGTGGCAGTGACGATTTGGCGGTTTATAATTTCACTGTCGAAGAGTGGAGGCAGGAGTGCCTGCGGAGGTATGGGACGGTGAAGACGTGGGACGATGTAAAGGTGTGGGAGAGGTTGAGAAGGTGTTCTAAGTGGGTTGAGCTGGTGGCGCCGGACGTTGATGCGGAAGTAGGGCCGAAACGGACTAAAACTAGTTCGTCTGGAGCGTACAGCACTTCCGCCGGGTCGGATTGCCGGGTTGGATTCGACCTAAACGTTGCGGGGGAGGAAACGTCTTCACCGCCGAGGAGGCGGCCATTGGGAAGGGACGCCAGGGGCAAAAAACCGGCTGAGGGGGAAGCCGTAAACATCAACGATCTTGTTGAATCCCTCAATAAATTCAACAAAACCATGGAGGTGGTCTTTAATGACAAAAAGGAAAAAAAAAGAATGAGAGATTTGGAATTCCTTACAAGAGACTTCAGTAACCTAAATCCGGTCGACCAAATGCTGATGGAAAAACAAAAGGAACGTATCCGGAAGAGGTTGATCGAAGAAGACCAAGCCGAAGAATAAGAATAATGTTTTTTTTTAGTACTTTAATTTTTTTTTAGATATTAATGTGTTTTTTTAATTAATGTGTGTTTTTTTAAATAGTTTATGAGTTTTTTTAATAATACGTTTTTTTAATACATTTATAAAAAAATAAAAAAAAAAACCGCTCGCGCCCCCTCTCGCGCCCCTCCACACCATGCCCCGGGGCGCGAGCACCACTACTAACACCCATCTTATCAAGTTTCTCTCTCTGCCACACGTCACAATATTATTGGCTGGCGCCCCCACTCGCGCCCCCTCTCGCGCCCCCCACACCCCTCAGCCTAACATGTGGCTCGAAATTGTGAAATGACAGTGAATAGACCCTCGGATTTCACTTCGTATTTTAATAAATTTATAATTATTGAAATGATGGTAAGTTTCATTTTATATATGTACTAGATTTTATCCTCCGTATTACAATGGTTGTTTTACATTATTCGTTTTTAATATTTATTTATGTATATTTGGATTTTAATTTTTATTTATTGTAAGAAAGTTAATAATTAATATCTTTGAGGTTTGATTATGAAATGGTTTCACAAATAAATGATATGTTATAATCCGATTTAAAAGCTATATGGGTTTGGTGATACCCATTACCCGTTTATTTTTTTTATTATAAAATTGTTTATTAATTATAAATAATATATTTTTTAAAATAAAATAGGATATTAATTTTTAATATATTCCTATTTTATAGGATTTGCATATCAAATATTTGATGAAATTATTTTTTAATATAATGAGATGTTATAATCCGTTTAAGAGCTATATGGGTTTGGTGAGACATTTACCCGTGAATTCGGGTCAAATGCGTGAGAAGCCTTCATTTACAAATAAAGTAATCTGATGGCTTGAGAGAATGGTTATTTTACATTTTTCGTTTTTAATATTTATTTTTTGGATTTTAATTTTTTTTTATTATAAAAAAGTTAATAATATACGTAGGGTTTGATAATGAAAAGGTTTTATAAATAAATGATATGTTATAACTCGTTTAAAAGCCATCTCGATTTGGTGACCCATGACCCGCTTATGTTTTTTACTAAAAATTGTTTATTAATTATAAATAATATATTTTTCTTTTTAAATTAGATATTAAATTTTAGTATATTCCTATTTTGTAGGATTTTCATATCAAATAATTGGTAAGATTAATTTTTAATTTAATGAGATGTTATAACCCGTTTAAGAGGTATCTGGTTTTGGTAAGACCCATACTCATGAATTTGGGTTAAATCAATGAGAGACCTTCATTTAAAAATCAAGAAATTTGGTGGCTTCCATAAAAGGGGGGAGCGACCACATCGCGACACATAGGATTTTTGGGTTTTTGTTTATATATATTATAGATAGATTATAGATATAGATTCTCAAAAGCCCATATAGTTTACCATCTTTTACTGGGATGACCAAATATATATATTAAAACGAAACAGGCGAGCTTCTAGCAAATAGCCAGAAATTGAAACATACAAAGGGTAAAAGGAAAACAAACCTAAACGAAAAATAAACGAAATAGAAGCCGATTATAGCAAAATTACAAAGTTAAACTTATACCATGTATATCAATCCAGAGCCGATTGTTTACTCCTCTATTTCACCATTGGAAGGAAGTAATTTTTATGTCATAAACCAATTTTGTAACCAATAAGTGCTTTTTAATTACTGAAAACAAAATAATTCATCGACCTCCAAATCATCCAAAATTTAACCACGTACCCATCTAGTTACTCGACACGTTTTTTCCATGTTGATATATTTCCTTGATTCCTTCTTGTCCGAAAGTGGCTTGTATAGCCACCTCTAGAGACCATCAAAAATTTTCTGAATATGGGGTTAATTTATAAGTAAAGTTTATCTAATATTTCTTTGGATGCTTTGTGTTATAAATAAATTAATTTTATCTAATATGTTTCCATTAATTTGGACATTTCCACAACATTGTGCACAATCATGTATCTTTTGCTACGTTATTCCCGGAAAAACGTTACATAATTACTTGGTCAAACAACAAAGTTGATATTAGTGTGAAAAATAATATATTTATGTATTTTATTTTTTGCAATAATTCGCCTATGTTTCTCTTACGAAATTTGCATGTGTATTTTACATAAAAAAAATTCTTACACTTTTATAATATCGGTTAAATTTATTTAACTACACACAAATATATATTCAATAATTTTTTTATTATACGTGTGCAAAGACGCAAAGTTGAAAGTTTGAAACGACGTCTCCAAATGGAATTAAGTACATATACAATAAATTTTGTTGCCCTTTGGGTTTTCTAAAAGATGGAGTTAACTCTCTTGTTGATTTATAATAAGAACACACCACAAACTATGTAATTTGTACTATTAGTGCTAATTACTAACCGTACTACATGGATCCAAAATCGAAGAAATCATCAAAATCAAAACATGCATATTCAATTTATTTTTCAGCCAGCAATCAATAATTTGGTCAATCATACATATACGTAACCGGGTTACAATATGTAATACAATACCATCGAAAGCTAGCCAATCTAGTCAGGGGATTATTTTCAAGGGTGCAAAGATAATATATATAACTGATAACTACGGAGTCCATCAACTAATATAACTCGACTTATAATAAAGGAATCGAGTTCTAGTTGACATTTTTTTTTTTAAATTATTTCAATATTATTTTTTTGTAAATAACAGGTTTCCATGGTTGTTGACGAAAAACCGTACACAGTCTCATACCCGTCCCAAATCTTTTGAGTTTTAAGTAATGTACTCGTGAGGGTTGTTGGCCGGCCATCCCTACTTAGAGCAACCACTAGCAACTTGTGTGGGCTGCGCTTGAAAATTTGAGACGCAAGAGAAACGGACAAAAAGCAGTAGAGATGGCGGTTGGCCATGCTTAAGAAAAAGTAGTTTCCAACCGCTAGTAAATCATATAAGAGCATTCTCATCCAACCCATTATAATATGTGAGTGGTGTTTTTATAATTTAGAGAGTGATTCAGGGTGTTGTGAGTGAAGAGTTTTTATATTTTAGAAAAAGTAGTGATTTTTCTGTATATTTGAAAAGTTACTGTTCATCCCCTATAATTTTTTAATATATTTTGAAAGTGGTTGTGAGTGAAGGAAAGAGAAAAGGTAATGATAAAAGGTATAAAAAATATTATTTAATTAAAATAAAGAGAGAAAATAAAGTGAATTATAGTGTAATTTTTGGTTTGAAGATAATAGATGGGATGAGAACGCTCTAAAAAATGAAAAAAAAGGTCTATAACAGTTAGTTAAAACACTAAATGATCATATTTGATAAGTTAACAGCTAGTTACAAATAAAAATATATTTGCACTATGATATAGCACCTCAACCCACTTCAAACTCACACCAATCTACAAACTCTCACAAATTATCAAATTAGTATAAATGAGAACTTTGGCACAACAAAAGTGAGTTCATTTTGTTATTGTATATATATTAATGGTTTTGAAAGATAACACATGTGTTGGTGTTAGTTGGGTGGTTGTGTTGGTTAGTGAAACTTCTTGTGCAAGTTTGCAACCCAGGTTTGAATCCTAGTTGAAGCAAGTCATTTTGTTATTATTTTAATTATGTTGTTTATGTTTACAATAGAATGGTTTGTCTTTCAACATTAACTTTAACGTGGACCAGATAGTTGTGTTGTTGAGTGAAACCGACTGAGTTTGCGTACAATCACCGCATTTTGTTTTAGCATCGGTATAGTAACGAAAATTGGCAGGATACCAATTTTATTTTTGTTTTTTAGATCCGGTATCGTAACAAATGTGACGGAGACCGACCGAATTTGTGTAGACTCATCGCCCGAGATCGACAACACTCGGGTTTTACCAAAGCGCGAGCTTTAGTAACCGACGACACCCCATTGGTCCACCTTAGTTTTTAAATTGTTTTTGTTTTAGTTCTGATGCCATAACGCACATAACCAAAACTAACGGAATTCGTGTCGACTTACCGCTTCAAAGCAGAGACCTACAATGCTTGGGTTTTACCAACTCCCGAGTTTTACCAACATGCCCGGCGCAAAGCGTCGGGTAAAATACTAGTTATGGTATAAAACATGAGCTTCGGTGATTATGAAAACTCCCTAATTTCCACCTCCACCTCCTATCCATGCCTCTTACTCCTGATACGCGATTTATGCAAATAGCGCGAAGCAGTACGAGGAATTGATATATGATGACGCTCGTAAAATGTGCTCGATTGTCAAGTAGCATTAAATAGTAGGATCAAGTTCTACATGTTCAATGGGGAAACGTAAGTAAAAAAAGAGGGGTCATGAAGAAGGAGACAATCTTCTATGGAATGACCACTTTGCTTCAGATCCGGCGCTCCTTGGTATCCACTTTAGGCGTCGGTTCTGGATGCTTGTCCAACACTTAAGAGTTGTCAATGATTTGCAGGGCCGGCCATGGCCTATGGCAGAGGGGTCGACGGCCATAGGCCCGACTACCCGTAGGCCCGAATTTTTTTTTTAAATTATATGTATTTTTATAAAAAAAACTATATGTACTTAATGTTTAATCTTAATTAAGTAATAACTAACTTGGTCTAGTGGTAAAGGGTATGACTTCCAACCCAAAGATTGTGGGTTCTAGTCTCATTTGATGCATTTTTAAGCTTATTTTTATACGTTAGTTTTTTACACAACCCAAGTCACAACCAAATAAATCAATTTAAAAAATAAATTATTTAAACCTAACAAAATACTATTTTTACTTAAGGCCCAAAATATTTTTCGCCTTCGGCCCAGTTTTTTTTTTCAATTCTCGAAGCCGGCCCTGATGATTTTTCAGCCAATTATCCATATTTTACACAAAGAAATATGCGATTAGTAAAAATAGTTTTTCCCCTATCCATCTACAAATGTGCATGGGTCATATGTCAGCTAACATGCATGCAACAAAACAACTTACCAAAATGAGGAATACATATGCACGTTGGTGAAAGTATGGCGAACAAGTGTCTACGAAATTTATGTAGGCATGCTATTGAACTACATTAAAGCATCTATAAATTAATAAGTTATTAATTTAAAGAGGTTTACGTATGACCTTTAAAATTCCAAGTTTAATGTACATTCACAAATTAATTGAATTTGTCAAGTTCGTTGTTTTTGAATAAGTAAAATGTTAGTTCATGGTACCAAAAAATAAATTACAAAAATAAGTTTAAGCCATATTTCTTTTCTATGTACATTAAACATGGTTAAAATTTGACCACTATAAAATTGTCCATTAAAAATTTTTAAAAACACATAGCTGTAATTATAAATACATTTTTTACCAGAAAATTATAGAATTTAGAATCTTTTTGTGATTATTAATTTATGGTTTCGTTAGGACTAATATATATATGCTGAGATTTAAAAAAAAATATAATCTTACTATTTTATCGACTGGGTCCAATTTTGTGATGATCCCAGGTTGAGATTGGACAAATTGCTAATTTTATCAAGATTATTAATTTATCAAGGTTTTATTGCATATAACTAAATTTAAATATTGTATACATATTTGTGATTTCAGTTGTAAAATGGTAATTTTAAAGAATTAATATGCAAAAAGAAAATTTTGGATTAAACACCTCGTGTTTGAATTCATATGTATTGTTGGAATTAATTGCCGTCCTCGAGTCAATGAGGCGGGTTGGGCCGACCCATCGAGCCTATGATGGATTGGTGTCTTGTTTATCAAGTTGAGCACATGACTTGGTTTACATAAAATAAATTACTTGGTGAACAAGTCGAGCCAATGACTTGGACAACAAGGAATTTATTTATTAATTATTATTTAGATTTGTTTTTACCAATTAGTATTTGAGTATGATTATGTTTTTTGTATTCTAGTCTAGTTGGGTTTTCTAATCTAAATTAGTATATATACCCGAGCTTGTGGGTTATATCATTATGAACAACAGTTTATGTATTGTAATTTTCGAGCTAATGAAAATTACAAAGATCGAGCTTATGATATAAATTTTCGTTTTTGTGTTTATTGATCCTGATCACCAAACTTCAATTGGTATTAGAGCTTCGTTTAAAACACGAGTTCTGTGATTCGTCTCAAGAACGTGCGATGAGTTTTTCTTGAACACAAATTAATTGTTTCGTTCAAACAACAATTAATTTGGTGATCACGTTTTTTACTTCTTTTGCTGTTTGAAGATTTTGGCACAAATCTATAGGTATTTTATTAAGCATTAATTGTTGACAGTTAATTGTTTTTTCAACGACGAATATTTGTTTGCTGTTCGAAGACCAAACCCCTTTTATTATATTTGAAGAGCAGCGTAAACTCCAAAGTTGTGAAGGAATTCAACATTAATTCGACATTATTTTACGGCGGTGATAGACTTTGGGTTTCTTTCACAGCGGCGAAAGCAAGATCATCGTCATCTTGGCATAATTCGTTTTCAAGATCGATTCAAGATTCCGGCAAACCTACGGTAGAAGACAAACCATGACAAGCTAGTCGAGTAATCAAACCACTATTTCTCTACAATGTCCGATGCTAACCAAAACGAATTACACCATGTGGGCTGTCCGGATCAAAGCGGTGTTCCGGTACCATGGAATATGGGATGTTATTGAACCGGGAAGTAAGGACGAGAAGAAGAATGGTACCGCCATCGCTCTTTTCTTTCAATCCATACCGGAAGATCAAATCATGCAAGTTGCCCTATACGAGATGGCTAAAGTGATTTGGAATGCCATTAAAGTTCGGTATGTTGGAGCGGAGAGGGTTGTAGAAGCACGTCTACATACCCTAATAACCGAATTCGAAGGAATGAAGATGAAAGATACCGAGTCTATAGACGACTTTTCCGGGAGACTATCCGGTATAGCCTCAAACTTTGCCTCGCTCGGTTCTCCACTCGATGAACAAAGGCTGGTAAGAAAGTTTTTTACAAGCATGCCTAAGCGTTTTATAAACGTTGTTGCCTCGTTAGAACAGGTTATTGACTTGAAAACCATAAAGTATGAAGAAGCGGTAGGTAGATTAAAAGCCCATGAGGAACGTGTGAAAAGTGTTGATGACGAACCCGAGAATAATGGGAAGTTACTGTTCAATAGGGCTAATACTGGGAAGTTTAAAGGGAAGAGCAAAGGAGAATATGAGCAATCCCGTGATGACTCAAAAGGTGACCGAAACAAAGAAGGTAATTCGTGGAAGAAAATGGATTATTTAGGGGTTCAATGTTTTCGTTGTGACGAGATGGGTCACTTCGCCTCGGTATGCCCAGAAAGAAGAGGAAAACGGGCCTGTAGGTCCTCTAAATGGATCTCAAGACTTGACTCGGATCAATCTGTGTTGTTGGTTAGCGGAAATCACCAACGACACTCAGATCTTAGTTTGCTTGGTTTATTTACTTAAAGAGAGAAAAGGAGAGAAGTGGGTGAGAGAATTCTTTTTATTTCCAAGAGTTGTTTCTCTTGAGTTGTGAAAGAGTTAGAAAAGGTTATGGAGAAATGGGTAAAGTGCCCTTTATATAGGGTCCCCATTTCTCCAAAGTTTACACAATAAACTTACAAAATAAACGTACCGAGTACGTACTACACCGACTAAAGCAAAATAAAATGACATATACAATCCTAAAAACAATATATAATATTGGCCCTACAATCTCCCTCTAGGATTGAGTATGTCGTGGAACATTCGTCAAGTTCTTTGCTTCATCTTTATTTCTTGAAACTTAGTACTTGTCTTGATCCAGGATCTTGAACCAGATTGGATCTTGAACAGTTTTTTATTTTTCAGTTTTATAGACTTGAACTTCAATCTTATTTTCTGGGAAGGATCGGCAACAGCAAATTTTAGAAACATCAGATGCGGGAGGCTCGACATCTAATTTTCTCTTGTTGACTTTCTTGAGCCGACTGGTTTCTTTCCTTGTCTTCAGATACAATCAGTTCCTTTTTAGGTTCAACCACCAACTTTCACGTTCTCGTTTTCTTTTAAGTGCTTCAACATCTGCAACTCCAAGCAGACTTGATCTTGATCTACCTGTCCATGTATAACTGCACAAAACTTGGAACGAATAAGATTCGTTCACAGACCCTCTCGAGGGTCAAAGAAGAATTTGTTCACAGACCCTCCCAATTTCAGTTTCTCAACTTGTAAATGATTTGTTTAATTCCCAGATTTCCAACGAACTTTGCATGAACGACCTTAACCACAAAACACGTGATTTTGAATAAACAATGTTTAATAAAATATGTACGAACACAATAAAAACTTAAAATCTTTTTGGCATTTTCATATATTTTAATATTACGAAAATATATACATAATATTTTGAAGTTGAAACAAAAAATAAAACAAAAATAAGATAGGAATAAAGATGAAATTAATATTATATATCAAAAATATTTACTTTAAAAGTTTAGTAAATTATTTTTCTGAGAAAGATCACAACAGGGAATCACATTATCTGTTAACGTTCTAGATCACACTTCTATTTGGACATTATTATGCCAAGAACCCAAAGTCGATTGTAGATATAATTTGTCCACTTTAAACTTATCAAGTATTTTGATGTCAACATGATACGTTAGGGTACAATTAGGCACAATGCTTGTGTGGTCCCCATTTAATCCGACAAATTACAGACTCCATCATACCTCGGGCTTAATTTGCTTTCACATGTCACCTCAACTTGACTTAAACCTTTCTTAGTTGATCACAGTAATCTTATTAACACACTTGACACTTTGACTTTGTGCACTTGAAACTTTGTACACTTAACTCGATCTAGAAAGATTAAAATAAAGCAGAAGTTCAGGCCATAACAATCAGGTTGGATAATACCATATTATCGCGCAGAGAAAGTCCAAGGCTTGAACAAAAGAAAGAAAATAAAACAAAGCAGAAGATTCAGGGCCTTAACAATCAGGTCGAATAATACCATATTATCGCATAGGAGAAAGTCCAAGGCTTAAATCAAAATAAATGAAGAAATAAAGCAGAAGTTAAAATTCCTAGAACTGACTCTTTTTCTGACTTTTTTCTTGATTTTTCTTTTTCTTTTCTGACTCTTTTGTTTTTCTTTTTCTTGTTTTTCTTGACGCTTTACTTGACTCATTTCTTGACTCAATAAAAATTAAAAATGACATTGATTTTTCATAAGACAACTGTGACAAGGTAAAGAGAGGCTTGGGTATGACATGTTTAATTGCATTTCAGCCTTCATTAATATGACTTTAGTTGGAGTCGGCAACCGCTTCATCACGTGTAACCACTAGCATAGGCAGATATTTAAGTTTATATCACTATGACACTTACTCATTTGTCAAGCCTATCTACACATCAAGCAATGATCTTGTTGGCTTTTTATCTACTCTTTTCATGTGCTAGAATCGTTAGAGATAATTTCTTAGCATTTTTCAATTTTCTCAAAATTTTAAAAATTTTAAATATCCGACTCCCTCTAAGCAGGAGCTCCCTCTAAACGGGACAATTCCTTTTAGATTTTCTTAAAAGTAAGATAAAATCTTTTTGGTAAATCGAATGATTTTGTTTTGCTTTTCTTAAGATGAATTGAAAATCTTTTTGGTGAGTTAAACTTAACTCATTTTCTCCCTCTAAAATTGTGACATATTTGAAAAATATTTACAATTTTATATACAAAAAGATAGATAGTTTGTTTTCATCAAAATTGATCATGCCGATCTATTCGACCCGAAATTCAAATCGAGCATGATCGATGGTTTTAGTGAAAAGGTTAGCAAAGTTGTTGTCAGATGGACTATCTTAAGCATGCATTATCACATTGTATGACAAAGTTGAAGAGATTCAAACCGAGATCCAACAGCTGATGCTGGATCCATCACTTGAGAGAAGCAGTTGGACGAGGTTGGTTTGAGAAACGCTCGAAAAGTTGTTGTTGAACCATTTAAACAAGGCTTCCCTTCCATGAAGTTTGTCCTCCCATGTCGCTTATGAAAGACTCGAATCTGTCATCAAATGGTTTAGCATCAAATAGAAAGAGTTCGTCTCCCATCATATGCCGGGTGCAATCACTATCTAAGTACCTAATACTATTGATAGTCCTCCTTGATTGACCCTTCATGCACTAAACGTTCAAATAGACATGGGTTCCCGGGATACTTTTGTCTCGGGAAGGTCAACCGTAAATCGACCAAACTTGATTTTATTTCCCGAAAACCATTTATTTCTTGTTGGAGCCTCACTTGATGAAGAACAGTCCTTAGGAATCCAAGCAAAAACTTGTTCCTTGGTTTTGTTAATTTTGGACTTTTCTTTTCTTGATTTTGAAACTATTTTTGGTGAATCCTCAGACTTTACAGTCTTAGGATCCCTTTTGATTTTATCCTTCTTGGTTTTTCAAAAAGGTTTCTTTTTGTGTTTTACTTTATTTACTTTGGATCTCACATCCATTTCACTAGGTTCACTATCAACTTGATCAGTCCTTGAATCAGGGCTACTAAAAGCTCCTTTTGGGGACTGACTAAGCCGCCTTTGAATATCAAGTTATTGCATGAACCAGTGCTTGCAATGTCATGCAAGGTGAGAAGAGTGACCACACACAAAACAACACTTTCTCCTAGGAGTGCCATAGAACTCTTCTGAACTATAATGTGGTTGGTGCGATGGGAAAGGTGATCCTTGGAAAGGAACATGATTATAAAACACATTTGTGTAATATGGATCAACAAAATTTTGTTGATAATGACCATAGTAGTTGTTGTCACAGAAGTTGTATGACTGAGGATCTCTTGATTGATTGGTTGTTTGAGAAAATGATCGTTTATTTGGTGGAACATATTTACAAGAAGTACTTGCCTTTTCATTTTCAAAAACTTTGCTTTTACATGAATTATCCTCAGTCTCACAACTTGATGATGAACAACTTGATATGTTCA
Source organism: Bidens hawaiensis (assembly GCF_021521415.1). Taxonomy (NCBI): domain Eukaryota; kingdom Viridiplantae; phylum Streptophyta; class Magnoliopsida; order Asterales; family Asteraceae; genus Bidens; species Bidens hawaiensis. The sequence goes on along the minus strand of NW_027492925.1, from coordinate 44,805 downwards.
CCTCAACAGGCCTACTTTCGTTGACAAATTTTTCAACAAAAGTTTCATCACAAACGGTTTCATAATCTGAGTCAGAAGAAGAACATTCATTTTCATTGCAAACGTTTGTACAACTATCATCACTTGAATTATCACAAAATACATAATTTTACCTTGACTTTAAACTTCCCAACATGGATTCACAAACTTAATTACAAACTGGATTGTTAATAGTTTTGGTTAGATCCACACATGATTCAAAACGTGGTTCTAACTTTCCTTTTAGCTTACAACCCAGGTTAACCGTCCCACATTCACCACCATTTACATCACCAGCTGCTACACAAGACACATTGATGTCAGATTTATCAGATGATGGGACTGGAGCAGCAGGAACAAATTTCACAGGCTTTGGTATTCTACCAACCCCGTATTCCATTTTTTCCTCTGGAAAAGTATTATAGCTAAAGTGGGGAAAACTGGTGTAGTTATCATTGAATGGTGGTGGTACGGCAGTGTAATCGTACCCCAACCCCGCTTTAACTTTAGTACTTTTCTGGGCTCCAATAAGATCATCTAACTTCTCAGATGATGCCTCAAATTTTTCGACTTGTTTTTCCTTTTCTTTCTTATCAGAAACTTCGAGTTTTAATTTCTTAATTTCTTCTTTTAAATCATTAATTATGTCTTTATAATAAATGACATTATGCTTTTTTCGAAAAATTTCAAGTCTAAGATTAGCTACATCATCGTGATGAGTTTTAATCTTTTCAACGTAGATCTTGTCAGCTTTTACATATCAGCATTTTATTGACGAAGTTTTGCATTTTCTTTCAAAACTTCGTCTTGATGATATCTATAGTATGTGACTTTGTTGATGCATGCTTGAGAACAAAGATTGTGATTTACCTCATTAGCTGGTGATGTGTCGGGAATGATAGGACATGCATGAGTACTTTTACCGGCATCACTTGTCCCAACTTTATTACTTGTCCCAACTTTATTTTCTTTGGACTGATTGTTCATTTGAAGCTTATCTTCCATTATTTCAAAAGATTTGATGGTAGAAGCCAACTCTAAGAGTGTCATGCAGATTTGTGGTTCTTTTGATGGTAACCACATTGATGCTCCATGTATAAGGCAGTGAATTCAACAGCTTCATGTTGATCTGAAACAAACCATTGATGATACCGACACTTCAAATCTGTTGATGAGAGAGGAAACCGATTCTCCTTTAATATGTGTAAACATGTCGAATTCTCTTTTCAATATTTCCTTTCGGCTTTCTCCCATATCCAGATTTCCTCCAAGCTTAGGTTCCTAAGACATTTTTTTAACTCGATTTTTTTTAAAGAGAAAAAAATTTTAAGTTTTTTTTTTGCTACAGTACCGAGTTGCTACAGTGCCGAGTCGCTACAGTGTTTCGCATGAATTGCTACAGTACCGAGTCGCTATAGTGTTTCGCATGAGTTGCTATAGTGTTTCGCATGAGTTGCTATAGTACCGAGTCGCTACAGTGTTTCGCATTAGTTGCTACAGTACCGTGTTTCGCATGTGTTGCTACAGACCCGATGCGAAGCGATTGCTACAGTACCCGTGCGAAGCGAAACGATTTGCTACAGCACCCCCCCCCCCCGCGCGATTGCTACAGTACCTCGGAAGCGACTGCTACAGTACCCGATGCGAATTTTTATTTTTTTTTGAGAATATAACACCCAAACTTCGAAAAAGTCAAAAAGACTTTAGTATAAAAATTAATAAATCGGCCTAGATCTGAGTTTTTAAGCCGAATCTGAGCTCAGACACAAAACTTAAAATACTAAAAACTTGGATTTAGTGATTCTCGTGTGTTTCTAAGGTGTAAGGGACTCCAAAAGAGATGAGTAACACGAAATCAACCTCAAATCCAACAAAAACTAAGATCAAAACCCGAAAAGTTTGACCCGAAAACCACAAAAAGTCGAGCCGAAAGCTCTGATACCACTTGTAGCTCCTCTAAATGGATCTCAAGACTTGACTTGGATCAATCCGTGTTGTTGGTTAGCGGAAATCACCAACGATACTCGGATCTCGGATCTTAGTTTGTTTGGTTTATTTACTTAAAGAAAGAAAAAGAGAGAAGTGGGTGAGAGAATTCTTTTTATTTCCAAGAGTTATTTCTCTTGAGTTGTGAAAGAGTTAGAAAAGGTTATGGAGAAATGGGTAAAGTGCCCTTTATATAGGGTCCCAATTTCTCCAAAGTTTACACAATAAACTTACAAAATAAACGTACCGAGTACGTACTACACCGACTAAAGCAAAATAAAACGACATATACAATCCTAAAAACAATATATAATATTGGCCCTACAGGGCCGAAGCAAACTTAACTGAAGTAAACGAACCGGCAACAAATAAGGAAGTTTTGATGAAGATTAGCATCAATGATCAAGTTTTTTTGAATGAAGAAAACGTGCATCCGAAGCGGTACGAGTCGGAATCGATGGAGAATGGTTTTTGGTACCTCGATAACGGGGCGAGTAATCATATGATGGGCATGAAATCTTATTTCTCTGAATTAGATGAAACCTTTGTTGGGCAGGTGTGTTTCGGTGATAGTTCGTGTGTTGACATCAAAGGTAAAGGTTCCATTACAATTACTTGTGATGATGGTGTTGAGAGAATTATCTCAAACGTTTATTTTATCCGAACTTCACAAGCAATATTTTAAGTTTGGGACAAGCGACAGAGCATGGGTGCAAGGTGATTATGGAGGATGACCAACTTTTAGTTCTTGAAAAATCGAGAAAGGTGATTACGAAGTCGGTTAGATCAAGAAATCGGTTGTACAAGGTTAGGCTTTGGGTTGAAACACCGATTCAGGTTGAAACATCGATGTGTTTGTTATCAATTACTTCGGTTAAAAAGTTTGATGACCGAAGTACCCCTATGGTTAATCTCGGTACCGAACCCTGGAAAAAGGAATGTCGGAAGTACGGCCCGGTTCAGAACTAAATACATGTTTCTCGAGATGTGATATGTTGGGACTTATATTTTAGACCGACGCATCGAATTATTATAATTATGGGTGAAAAATAATTAATATTTTTGGTCTCAACCAAGGGTGGATGGCTTGAAGACCAAGACATGCTAGACTAGTATAAATAGATGTATTTGTTAATTTTTCTAGCAATGAGTGTATTGTGTAGTGTGTGAGATCTAGGGTTTATCTCTTTGAGAGAGCCGCCGCCTCCAGGATGAGCTCTCCTGGAGGTGGCTTATCTTTATTGTATGTATGTGTGTATGTATGAGTGATTTGTAATGACAATCTTTGATGAATGAAGTCATACTGCCACTTCTTTATCTTTGTGAATCGATTGCATATGTTTGTTCATCCAGTCTATTGTTCATTGTAATCGATTCAGGCTCTCTCCCGAACACCACTCATCCGTCCAATACCCCCTTTCAAGAGCGAATACGATTCGATCCTTGCTCAGATCCGAGCTCCACCGTTTATAACGACCTTTATTCACGCTTCCGCACCGGGGATCGGTTCTGAAAAGTGGTATCAGAGCTTGAGTAAGCTCACTGAAGACCACGTGACTGAAGGTTTGTGAGGAAAAGTGAAGATTAACTGTGCATTGCTATTGATAACATCAGATCTGATAAAATGGAAGATCAAGAAGTTTCAACCAACAAGATTCCAAGATTACTTGGACAAGAGAACTTCATAAAGTGGAAGGTGTTGTTTGAGGCTGCTGTGAACTACAACGATCCAGAACTTTGGATGGCTAATACTGAAGGGAATTACACTCCTTTAGCCGCTCCAAATAACAGTGCTGCGGTAGATCTAAGAATGAAAAAGAGGGATGACAAAGCATTGTCCATGCTGAAGTTGGGACTTTCATGAGAGATTCTAACCACTGTAAATCATCATAAGAATGCTAAGGATATGTATGATGCAGTGATTGAAATGTTTGAAGGTAATACTGAGTTAAGAGACATAAAGAAAGATCGACTGAAGCAGCAGTTGGACAGGTTCAAGTTTAAGGAAGGAGAAAGTCTAAAGTCAGTGTTACAAAGGTTCATGACCATTGTAAATGAATTAAGGACCACTGATTTGCAGATTTCCGACTTTGAGCTTAACAAGAAGCTTTTATCATCTCTATCTGGGGAATGGTATACTGCAAGCAAGTTCATAAAGGAAAAGGCAAGTTTTCCTACCTTCAAACTAGATTATGTGATTGCCTTCTTCAAGGCTGCTGAACATGAAATGATAGAAAATCACATGATTCGAGAGGACAAGCCAAGCTTTCAAATGAACAATGCACTTGTGGCACCCATGGGCAACCTCTCTGTCAAGAATCAACAGCCTATTGTTGAGGAACCATCAGATGCACACTCCTCATGTAACAATCAGTCAAGATTCAATGTGCAACTGATTGAAGATGACCATCCATCTACTGGAAATGGGCAATCAAATTTTGCATATCACAACCAGACTCAAGGAACAGACTATCAGGCCTTGTTCTCAATGTTCACTGAGTCTTATCATGCCTTTGTGGCCAAGAATCTGATAAACACAAGCATTGTGCAAGAAGACTTAGAACAAATTGATGCTGATGATTTAGAAGATATGGACATCAAATGGCAAGCGGCCATGTTGGCAGTAAGAAGTAAAAGGTTGTATAACAGAACTGGAAGAAGTAGTTTCAATGGACCAAATGAAAGAATTGGATTTGACAAATCCAATGCCATCTGTTATAGCTGTCAACAACCTGGACACTTTGCAAGAGAGTGCAACATGCCAAGACAGTGTGGAAATCAACTCAATCAAAGTCAGTTCTATCAGAATCAGAATCAGAACTTTCAGCAGCAAAGGACTCAAATGCCCAATCAAAATCCCTATCAAAATCAGAATAGAACCCAACAACAAACATTTCAACCTCAGAGAACTAATCAAATGCAGGTTCATACAAATCAAAGCAGACCATCTCAAAATGGTGTGAACCAGCAAAGAGATCAAGGGAATGTGGCCGTTGCAAGGGTGGCTCAGGATGGAGAGTTTGACTGGAGTAATCATGCTGCTGAGATGGAAAGAGCAAATGTTGCATTCATGGCCAAAATTAATGAGAAGGCTGAATCTTCAAACACTCAGGTACATTCTGATACTTCTATTTCTGATCTTCTTGCTAAAATTGAAGAATTAAATCAGGAGGTTGGAAAATGGAAAACTGAATGTGGTAGGAAGGATGTCTTTCTAAATGTGTATGCTGAAAGTGAGGCTACATATGAAAGTCAAATCAAAGGTTTGGAGGATGATTGCATGGTAGCATATCAAGCTCAATCCAGAATGAGAATTGAGATAGAAGGAATGAAGAAGATGTTTGCTGAAGAGAAACTCAAGAATGCTGATTTGTTGATTGAAATTGAGTTTTTAAAAAACCTAGTCTCTACTGGAAACATTGTTGGGCATGTTGAAAAGATGACTGAAGAAGAGAAAGTACAAGAAGGTTCTACCCCCGTTCTGTGATTGTTACCCATTGAAAGTTGATAAAGAGAGCAGAAATGAGTATCTTAAACAGTTCAAAAATGTGTTTGATGATAAGCCAGAATTTATCAAGCAATATGATGATGTGATGGTAGATCAGAATGGAGAATTTGTAATGAAAAAGGCTGACAAGCAAGAAACTGTGGTGGATGAACAGCTTCAAGGAGAGAAAAAGAAGTGGAGTGAATACTCCAGTGAAGAAAGCAATTGTAGCTGTGGAAGCTCTCAGTCATCAAAGAGGAAGAAGAAGAAAGGAGCAAAGAAGAAGAAAGGTGACAAAATTCCTCTTCTGCCACCTATGACATCAAAGGTGAGAGAGCATCATGAGAAAATGAGAAGAGAGCATGTTCCATTTGATATATGTGCTAGATCACCACCAGCCATCAAGAAGAGAACAGAAACACAAAGCAAATTCTCTTATGATCAAAGTCGTCCACCTATCTACCCAGTTTTCTCTAATCATGAATTATTTGATGTGGGTGATGTGGACTATGCTCCAAGAAGAAGATGTTCAAAAGAACAAGAGGAAAGTTCTTCACAATTGCCATCTAAGCTGAAAAAGATTGTTTTTGTTAAAGAAAAATGTTCCCAACCAATTGATCTCAGCAAGCCAATCAAGGTGGACTTTTCCAACACTTTGTACTCAAAAACATCTTTAGGGTTTGATTTCCCTAAACCAAGTGACAAGATCAAGGACAAGAAACTTCTTGAGGATTTGGGAAACTTTGCTAAAGTGTTCTGCACAAAATGTGATGCATATGGGCATCACACTGACTCTTGCTGGATTCTTGAGGATAGTTTTGAAATTCCATATGTGGTTAGTGGCTATGATATGAAAAGCTACAAAGAAATGTATGAGAGATACTTGAAGGGAATAAAAAATCCATCTGAAGAGAAGAACTATCAGTCTGAGTTGGACCAAAGACTCAAAGCAAATTTGAAGCTTAAAGAAGATGATAGAATCCTGAAAACAACAGACAAGAACAGAAGATCTCCAAATGAAGAAAAGGCTAAGAAGAGATCAGGTGTTCTTAATGGTGATGAGAAGTTTCTGTTAAAACAAGGATTTGAACCAAGAGGATTTCAGTGGAAAGTAAAGAAGGAAGTAGAAGGTGGGAAGGATAAGGTGATGGAGGAAGTTGATGGAAGCTTTACAGTGTCTGCGGTGCACATTGGATCAGAATTAAACACTGATGATGAGTGTGAAGTTGTGTATGAAGATCCACCACCAGTTCCAATTCCAACGTCTGATACATCCTCCACTTTCTCTGAATTACAAACTGATGGAGTTTGTAACTCAGAATCAAATTGATTTCTTTTGTGTATGTGCAGGATCAGTCCATGAGTAAAAATGATTTATGGTATATGGACAGTGGATGTTCAAGGCACATGACATGTGACAAGTCTGCATTAATAGATTATGTGAAGAAGTATGAGGGACCAGTTGCATTTGGGAGTGATGAAAATGGAGGAAAAATTTTTGGCAAGGGAACACTCACGAATGGCAAAGTATCCTTTGAGAATGTTCTACATGTTGAAGGACTACAGTACAATCTGCTGAGCATTTCTCAAGTTTGTGACAAAGGATATAAGGTTGCCTTTAATGATGAACATTGCCTGATTTTGAAGCCATAGTTTGTGATACCAACAGAAATGATTATGATGATGGCTCCAAGAAATGGCAATCTCTATGAACTGAGAATGAATACTGCAACTTCAAGAGGTGGTTCATGCTTTGTATCAAAGGCAACTGAGAATGAATCTGTTTTATGGCATAGGAAGATGTGTCATGTAAATTTGAAGAACATGAACAAGCTAGTGAAAGGTGAACATGTTGTTGGTCTTCCCACAAGAGAGTTCAAGCTGGAAGACAAATGCACATCTTGCCTTAAAGGAAAACAACACAAATCCTCACACAAGAGCAAAATGCTGAACACAATTGATGAGGTTTTGGAACTACTTCACATGGACTTGTTTGGTCCAGTGAGTGTTCCAAGTGTTGGAAAGAAGAGATACTGCCTAGTAATAACTGATGATTTTTCAAGGTTTACATGGGTCTTTTTCATGGGAAGCAAGGATGAGACTCCAGAGTTACTCAAGGCTTATGTTTTGAAGATGGAAAATCAACTTGAGAAGAGAGTGAAAGTGATTAGAAGTGATAATGGGTTAGAATTCAAGAATGAGACTATGAGTGAATTCTGCACTTCTAAGGGTATTTTCCAGCAGTATAGTGCTCCTAGAACCCCTGAACAAAATGGTGTTGCAGAAAGGAGAAATAGAACTTTAATTGAAGCTGCAAGGACCATGATTGCTGATGCTAACCTGCCTGTTACTTTCTGGGCAGAAGCAATAAACACTGCATGTTATGTGCAGAACAGGGTTCTACTCAACAAGGCTCAAAACAAGACACCATATGAAATTCTCTACAAGAGAAAACCTTATGTGAAGTTCTTGAAGCCTTTTGGATGCAAATGCTCACTCTTGAACACAAAGGATTACTTGAATAAATTCCAGTCCAAATCACTGGAATGTTTCTTTGTGGGCTACTCATCTCACTCAAAAGCTTATAGAGTCTATGTGAAAGAGCACATGGTGGTGATTGAATCGTCTGACATTATCTTCAATGAAAACCAGTTCAACAATACTGATGGTCCTAAATGGTTATTTGATCTTGAGAAAATGATCAAATCATTTAAAATCTACAGTGAAGACATGGATGATAGTATGTACAGACCCAGCTTTGAAGAAAAAGGAAATGTAAAGCAAATTGATTTAGACAAACCATGAACCTCAGTTGCGTCTGAAGCAAATGGATTTACCTTTGGAGGTACTATCTAAGGAGAAGATGATCTAGAGAGAGTTGGACAAGAGGCTGAAGTTGAAATCTCAAATGAAGGTCCAAGTGTTATTGAAAGTGAACCCATCCAAAGTCAACAATCTTCTCAAACTGAAGAAATGTGTCAGTTACAATCCCTGTTTGACTCATTGCAGCTAGGAGGAAATGAGGCATCTACATTAGAACTCAATCTTGTTCAAACTTCTACTGAGACTCAAGTCACATCTGAAGATGAATCTGTTGAGTTAAATTTGTCAAATCTAGAAGCAGAAGTGTGTGTACCTCCAGTTGTACAAAGTACCTCAAATGAAAGAAATCATCCTGCAGAGAACATTATTGGAGATCTACATGAAAGAGTTACCAGAAGTGCATTTGAAAAAGCAAATATCTGCCTGTATGCCTGTTTCCTATCCCAAGTTGAACCAAAGAACATCAATCAAGCTTTGAAGGACAATAGCTGGGTGGAAGCTATGTAGGAGGAATTAGCTCAGTTCAGAGACTTACATGTGTGGGACTTGGTGGACAAGCCCAGAGGAAGGTATGCAATTGGTATAAAATGGGTCTTCAGAAACAAGAAGGATGAAAGGGGGATAGTGATAAAGAACAAAGCTATATTGGTAGCTCTAGGATGTTTACAAGAAGAATGAGTAGATTTTGAAGAGGTATTTGCCTGTTGCAAGACTAGAGGCTATTAGGATTTTTCTGGCATATGCAGCATCAATGAACATTAAAGTCTATCAGCTTGATGTAAAATCTGCATTTTTGAATGGAAAGATAGATGAAGAAGTGTATGTCACTCAACCTCCTGGATTTGAAGATCCAATTCATCCAAACAAAGTCTACAAGCTCAGCAAGGCATTATATGGATTACATCAGGCACCAAGAGCCTGGTATGATGAGCTGTCTAACCATCTGTTAGAACATGGTTTCTGTAGAGGAGCCATAGACAAGACTTTGTTTTACAAAAGGAGAGGTAAGGATCTGCTGCTGCAAGTATATGTGGATGATATCATTTTTGGGTCAACAAATGAACAAATGTGCAAAGAATTTGAGCAAGTGATGAAGTCCAAATACCAAATGAGTTCAATGGTAGAAATGAATTTCTTCCTTGGATTGCAAGTGCAACAGACGCCAGATGGAATTTTCATTAATCAATCAAAATATGTTCAAGAGATTCTCACCAAGTTCAAGTGTCAAGACTTCAAGACAGTGTCAACACCAATGGACACACATGAGAAAATGGTACCTGATGAAAATGGGGAGCCAGTTGATCAGCATGAATATAGGGCCAAGATAGGATCATTGATGTATCTTACAGCATCTAGGCCAGATATTATGTTTGCTGTGTGTGTTTGTGCAAGGTTTTAAGCTAATCCAAAGGTGTCACATATGCTAGCAGTGAAAAGAATATTCAGATACTTGAGAGGAAAACCAGACCTGGGAATTTGGTATCCAAAGAACTCTTCCTTTGATTTGATGGCTTACACTGACAGTGATTATGATGGATGCAACATGAGTCGAAAATCAACCTCAGGAAGATGTCAGTATCTTGGAAACAGATTGGTGTCATGGCAATGCAAGAAGCAAACCATAGTGTCAATCTCTACTGCTGAAGCGGAGTACATTGTTGCATCTGCCTGCTGTGCACAGGTTCTGTGGATTCAAAACCAACTGTTGGATTATGGTCTGAATTTCTTACTCACACCTATTTTAATTGATAATACGGCTGCTATGTTCATTGTTAAGAATCCAGTTCAACATTCTAAAACTAAGCACATTGAAATTAGACATCATTTCATTAGGGATTGTCAGGAAAAAGGGCTTATAGAAATGAAGAGGGTAGATACATCTGATAATTTGGCTGATTTGTTCACCAAACCTTTAGATAAGACCAGATTTCACTTTCTGTTAAAATGTCTTGGAATGATTAATGCTGATGACGTATGATTTAGGATGTGTGCTTAAGTGAGGTGCTTACTGATGATCCATGTTTCTCACTATGAATGTTTGCATGATTGATAGTTGTGCTAATCTGAATTTTCTGTTTGCTTTCATCATGTGTGTGACTGTTCTGGGTGTCATAATCATGTTTGTGAATGTGTGTATGTCGAATTTCTGTTAAATCTGATATTTACAGCTGTTAGTACTTTGATCTGTGCTTGCATGATAAATTTTTATGATTCTAAGTACTTCGAGCATGAATCTGTGCTCGATGTTGTGCTTATTGCTCTTCGAGCACAAGAATAGGCTTCTCAAAGACAATTCTAACTCATTCGAGCACAGATGTCAGTTGCTCAGTTGCTCGAGCATAGAATTGCTTTGGAAAACTTTTCTAAGTATTCCGAGCATGGTTCTGTACTTATGGTGTGTCTGTTGTTCTTCGAGCACAAACAAACCATATTTCGAGCACAAATGATATGTTTTGATGTTCGAGCATGGACATGTACTATGGAAAACTTTCTAAGTATTCCTAGCACAAGTTTCTTGCTCGAGCACAATGTACAACTCTGTCGAGCACAAACTCTGTAATGATACATCTTAAGGTTGCTACAGACTTCCGAGTATGATCAATGGATTTCTAAGCATGCTCCACTGTATTATGTGCTTTGCTGATAGAAATGTGTGATGTGAGTATTATGTGTGTGACACTTGTGAAGTGTCTGCTTGTCAAATGTGACTACAAGACTATACTATTTTCAGAATCTAACCTTAAAAATGACCTATCAAATAAATGATTTTGAAAATGTAACATGTTTTATGATAAGCAACACTGTTTTGGTGATCAAACAAGAGAGATGATAATATTATCCAAGTTCATATTCAGAAATGAATATTGTTATTCAGGTGGAGATTGAATCCAACTAATGTGGGAAATGATAGCATATTGTCTGATCACCTAACTCATGGATTATAGGCTTAAAAGATTTCAGTTCGGTAAACTGACAATTTGTGTAGCTTTTTCCCATGAGTGCAGTGATTTATGTGATACAAATACGATAATCATGCTAAGTTTGATGTGGTGATTCATTTGACAACTAAGGTATGTTTTCTTACACATCTCTCCGAATGATAGGCAGAAAGGCAATTATCCAATCATACGCGAGCCTGTTGATGCTTTGGTCTACCAAAAACAGTTTATTAAATTATGAGCAGCAACTAAATATCTATACATAAATATTAAAAGGAAATGAAGCAAATGAAAAAGAATGAAAAAGAAAATGAAATATGCTTCAAAAATCATTAATGATAAATAAATATATCATGACCTTAAGGGGCACTAACAGAACTATAAGAGTGGGGCATTCAAATAAGTCCTAAACACTCTGAATGAAAGACATGTAAGTCCGGATGGCTTGTAAGTCCAACGTTCAACCTTATGGTCTGATATCTATGTATGTTATTATTAAATAAACTGCTCGGACAAATAAAACTTATTTTTGACCAATGCATCAGGGGGTTGAAGTCAATTCGGGGTGATTCGGAGAAAGCTAAATAAGCTTTGAGAAGAGATAAGGAACAACTAAAGTCTAAAGTGTGATCATTCTAACTCAAGCAACTAATTGAACCTTAAGAATATCACAAAAATTCATAAGAATCATGCTAAGAACCTATACCTAGTGTCAGCCTGACTTAACTCATAATACGGCTGAGAATGAAGTGGTGTGACAGTTATTGGACAGTCTGATCCCATGTTGAGATCTTTCCAATGAATTGACATAACTTTTGAACTGGATTTTGATCTCTTGTTCACCTCAAACCCAAGCTTGAGCAAACCGAATGATTTCATTAACTTGTAATCGTAATTATTGCAAAGTTTGAGTGTGATTTTTGTCTTAACTTCTAGGCAAATGATTTTGATTTCACCACTGTTATCTGTGTTTGTTCTAAGTATTTTCGAGTATGATCTAGGAATTAGACTGTACTTCGAGCTTGTTTTTGATGTGTTTTGTTATCTTTGATCTTCGAGCACGAAGATATACTTTGTTATTTTACTAAATATCTTCGAGCATGATTGCATGAGTAACTATGATTTCATGTCTATGAGCACGACAACTGAATGATAGGAAACATCTAAGTGTTTCGAGCAAGGTCTGTGCTTGGTGTCTTAGTGAGCGTGTAGAGATGATTGAGTTAAAATTTCGAGATTAGTAAAGATGATTTTATTGCTACAAAATTTTCGAGCACACTAGGGTACCAATTTCTGTGCTCGAGTGCGGGATTAGGAAAGATTTTAAGGCTTTCGAGCACACTGTACTTCAAGCACACAGGAATGCATCTCGAGCATAAGAAATTAATATGATATATTTCTAAGTATGCTCGAGCAAGCATTGTACCATGTCTTTGTGTACAGGGGGAGCAAGTTTTTATTTTGGCTATATACTCGAGCAAGGGAGGTACATGTAAATTTGAAATTAAATGACAACTGTAGTGTGCTAGACGACAAACCAATGTACTGTACCACCAAATCGTTAGGTATAAAAGGGGGACTTAGAAAGTTTTTCTCACATTACTTTCTAATTAAACCTAAACGAACGCCCTGTTGCTCGTGCTATCTCCCCCTTGCTCGCTGTTTAAATTACTTGTTAATTTCACTTCGATTATAGCCATTAGCTCTGTTTCGACTTCGGTAAGACATCGCAGTTCGATAATCGTCGCACCGTTTTTGAAATTAGGGTTTCCAATTGAACAAACTGACTAACTGTTTACTTGTTTTGCAGGTACGCATATTACTACAGAACAGGTTAATTGAAGACGCCATTCATCATCTATCTTTTCTCATATATATTAGTTCTGCAACTTTGTGTACTGACAACTCTTCTTGTTCTTGCAGAACTGATGACATTCAAATTCGAAAAACGGCATAATATGTGTGCTCGATTGGCGATAGACGATGACAACCGTGAGTTGGAGCCAATGATAAACTTTCTGAGAAACTCCAATCTGAGGGTGGCGTTAACTACCGACCCCACAATATACAGAAATCACATATCGGATTTTTGGGGGTCTGCAACACATGTTAATGACATCAATGGGGACAGAATTGAGGCATCGATACTAAATCATGACATTGAGATAACAGAAGCCTCAATCAGAGCTGCTCTGAACTTAATGACAATCTTGAGGATCAGCCGTCCTACTCCGTCCCAAGGTTACTGAGAGTTTTTCAAGATACTATGGGATATCAGGGAGGAGTAAAGGAGGGACAGTTTCAAAAGGGGAGTTTTCCGTTAATCTACAGATTTTTAATTCATCACGTTATTCAGTCTCTATCTCCACGACGAGGGACCTGGACTCTGTTGAGCAGAGAGCTTGGGACTCTCACTGTCGCCATCCTTTATCAGCAACCCTTCAACATTTCACGACTTATTTTTCAAGGGATGATCTCAAATGCAGAGAAGCATATTACTCAACGATTTCTGATGTATCCAAGGTTTCTTCAAATCTTAATAAACAGAGCCTTACCAGACATTCAAAGGACAGGGCAGATTTTGAAGTTGCAAGACTCAAACATATGCAAACGTATGAAGGATGCTCAGAGTAACTTCATTGAGTCTGATGACTCGGATGTACTCCCTTGGTTACTTGTTCCTGCACTGGGTGCCGTTGATGTACCGAGGACCCTTGGCAACAATGATGAGGAAGTTGATGATGGTGATGATAATGATGATGATGATGGTGCCGATGGAGGAGATGCGATGGTTGTTGATAATGCTGCTGATGCACAGGTTGTAATTGGAGAGACTGTGTATGAAATTGGTCAACAACCTCATGAGCCAACTGATCATGCTGACATTCGTATTTCCCCTGCCACAACTGAGCCAACTGAACAAGACATACCTATCCATCCTTCACCTACTACAGCACCAACTGAACCTATTCTCCTAACCCAAGTCCCAGAACCATACACCGTTCAATCCCCTAAGACCGTAGAATCTGAACCATTTTTGGACCCAGCTCCAAAACCTACTGCTGAAACTCCACAATCAAGTCCAAACCTTTATGATGTGGTGTGTGAAAATGCCAAACTGGAGTTTGAGAACATAATGCTAAGAGAGAAAAATGCCATTTTAGCTACGAAGAACTCAGCTCTGGAAGCTGCACTGAAGGAGGCGTTATTGAAAATTCAAACTCTTGAGGGGCAATTTGAGGTTGAGAAGACCTCAGATGCACCAAAACATGGGGGAGTAAAAATTCTTGAATTTCATTGCAAATTGCTTGCTTCAAATCAAGTGAAAAGACTCAAGTTAAGGAAAAGTTGATCAATAATCCAAGATTCTTTAGAGATGTTTCTTTGTTTGTGAGTATGGTACGATCGAGCATGGTTTTTACTACTTTGAGCAAGGTTCTGAACCTTAAATGGTTGGTTCTTCTAAGTGTTAAAGGCTTCGAGCAAGCTACACTTCAACGAGCAACAGTATTCTTCTATCAAGCATGGATTGCCAATCGAGCAAACAGCTTGATCATACAAGTTCTAACCAAATGTTACGAGCACAGCATGATCGAGCACATGGGGACGAGCATGGATACAACAAGAGGATGTCACGTGAATCAAAGCAAAGACTTAGAGCACAGTTCAGTTACCGAGCAAGATTTACATCCGAGCATGCTAAAGATTGCTGAACAAGAAAAGCTGAAGACATCAAGAAGAATGAGCTTGCTCGATGGACTTATTCGAGCAAAGCTTGAACAAATCAAGAGGAACGAAGCTTACTCAAAGGGAATATGTATTCTTCGAAAGAGAATATATTCCAAGTAAAATCTGCTCGAAGACACTCATCGAGCATACATAGCAAAGGAAAGGTTTGAAGATGACTTACAAGTAAAGAAACAAGAATGGAAGATTATTTGCTGATCACATAGAGTTGAAATTCGATGGCATCGGTCTAAGGGGGAGATTGTTGTGACTTATATTTTAGACCGACGCATCGAATTATTATAATTATGGGTGAAAAATAATTAATATTTTTGGTCTCAACCAAGGGTGGATGGCTTGAAGACCAAGACATGCTAGACTAGTATAAATAGATGTATTTGTTAATTTTTCTAGCAATGAGTGTATTGTGTAGTGTGTGAGATCTAGGGTTTATCTCTTTGAGAGAGCCGCAGCCTCTAGGATGAGCTCTCCTGGAGGTGGCTAATCTTTATTGTATGTATGTGTGTATGTATGAGTGATTTGTAATGACAATCTTTTGATGAATGAAATCATACTGTCACTTCTTTATCTTTTTGAATCGATTGCATATGTTTGTTCATCCAGTCTATTGTTCATTGTAATTGATTCAGACTCTCTCCCGAACACCACTCATCCGTCCAATACCCCCTTTCAAGAGCGCATATGATTCGATCCTTGCTCAGATCCGAGCTCCACCGTTTGTAACGACCTTTATTCATGCTTCCGCACCGGGGATCGGTTCTCACATGATCTCTTATGAGAAAAGAGGGTTGAACCGGGTTGATAAAAATCCTGAAAACCGAGTTAATTTGCTTTCAAGAAGCCCAAGTGGGGCTACACAGTGCTCACTTTCAGCAGTTGAATCAGTTGGGCAGGCGGCCCAATTAATTGATAGCAGAGCTGCTAGAAATCTGCGGCTGAATTCAAAAATTCAGCAGATTTGTTTCGGGCAAGGAAAAGAAAATGATTTCGATGAGCCAAAATTACTTTTAACTCAAGATGGTGAGCCGGCGAGTTATGTCGAGACATCCGGAGTAAAAGAATGGGAGAATCGAGACAAAAGAGACATGCTCGGAGTGAGATCCGCCTATTTCAAGTCGGAAATTAGGGGGTGATTGTTGGAATTAATTCCCGTCCTCAAGTCAATGAGGCGGGTTGGGCCGACCCATCGAGCCTATGATGGATTGGTGTCTTGTTTATCAAGTTGAGCACATGACTTGGTTTACATGAAATAAATTACTTGGTGAACAAGTCGAGCCAATGACTTGAACAATAAGAAATTTATTTATTAATCATTATTTAGATTTGTTTTTACCAATTAGTATTTGAGTATGATTATGGTTTTTGTATTCTAGTCTAGTTGGGTTTTCTAATCTAAATTAGTATATATACCCGAGCTTGTGGGTTATATCATTATGAACAAGAGTTTATGTATTGTAATTTTCGAGCTAATGAAAATTACAAAGGTCGAGCTTATGATCTAAATTTTCGTTTTTGTGTTTATTGATCCTGGTCACCAAACGTCATGTATGCCTCGATTTTCGGGTTCATGTCAAGTTGGACCGATCAATCCACGAGCAAGACGCGTTTAACAACACTATTTTTAGTAACCTAGAGTCTTATGGTCGGTACGTCCTTTTGAATGTAACACACCATTAACAACCTGTATAAATATTTATAAATTACTTATTATAACCATCACTAGAAAGGTAATTAAAGAGTTGCATAAACACAAGGATGATATCAACTAAGAACCTCTTTTAAGTCTTTAACTGATTAGTTGATAGTTTAAGGATTTTTAAAGATAAGATATTTAAAGAAATAAAAACATGCATGTTAGAGGATTTTTTTTCATATAAAATTTTCTAATGCAAAACCTAGAAGATAACTAAAAATAAAAACAGAAATAATTAAACAAGACCTAGATTAAATAAAACAATCCTGCGACCCTAAACACACTTTGAATTGATCAGAAAGAACAATACCACTAATCAATGAAATTCACTACCCAAAAATTACAAAATTAAACGGTTAAAAACATTACCGGCAAGTCCCCCACTCTATCTCTATAATTACATTAAAATTCCTTACATTTCTATCTTGTGTTCAATTAAATAATATTTTTTATTACCGTTATTATTACAGTTTTCTCTGTCCCATATTCCCAACCAATTCAACAAATATTAAAAAATAAATCGTGCAAACAATGTTCCTCCAAATTTAAAAAAAATCACTAACTTTTCTCTCCATTCTACTCGCAACCACTCTTAACATTATCATATAATTTACAACACAAATTTAGGGGAGCACAAACATATATATCAAGCCTGCAACTCCATAAGATCTAAAAAATTAACGAAAGAAACATTCTTCCATCTTTCTAAAAAGTAATGCCCTTGCGGATCTAGAAGAAAGTTTAGGGGTAGGGCAGGCTAAACAATTTTTGTTCAGGGTAGAAAGAATTACACTAAAAGTGTACCGTGTCAAGAAGTTAACAGGGCTGGCTATCATTCAACCTATGCTAGATTCGATCCGCCGTTGAGTGTACTACACAGGATCGAAATCTTCAAAACTAAAAATATAAAAAAGAAAAAGAAAAAGAAAATCAAGACATCTAAAGAGCAAGTGGCGTAAACATAACCTAACTTAATTACTGAAGTTCTTTATTTCATCAATTCTTACAAGATCACACAAAATCAAATCCACTTGAAATCACAAAGTGTTAAACATTCACAAAAGGTAATTTTTAGCAAATAGCTTCATAAATATTTAGTTCTTATCTTGGATACATATTTTTCTTCATAATCATCTAGTCATGATCAACTGGCAACTCCTTAATCATGCTCCTCTGGTTAAGTGGATTATTAAACATTTGGAACTCACAGTACTTGCAACTTGAAGGCATGATAGATTCAACCTCCAATTGATGATGATGATGATGATGATGATGATGATGATCAATCGGATTCTTACGCGCGATCACAACCGAATTAATCACATCATCAACCGGATGAAAAACCGAAAGAACCTCAAACCCATGAAGATCTTGAGTGTCAACCACCGGGTAAAGAAAAGCTCGAGCACCATGAGCACTCCTTAACATCAAGATCGAACCCGGAGCCATGCACTTCTCCAAATGCTTCACAACTTTAACCTTCTCCTCAACATCCATCCCCACAAGTGCAGCCATAAAGATCACATCATACTCCTTCAATTCATCACTCACGTCCAAAATATCACTTGTGTGAAATATCATCCTTTGTGACAAGTCAGGATCGGTGGAAACGAGGCGGGATGCCATAGCATTCGCCGCTGGGTTAATATCATAATTATGGAAAGTTGTTTCCTTTAGATGATAAGAAGCTAGTACAATAGATGTAAGCGGCAAAGGACCAGACCCCACAAACGCAACACGCTTAGGGGGTCTGGTATGAGCCGAGCCGTGTCGAATAAGGATGTCATATTCGACACGGCTAAGTTTGAGGTAGTTTGAGTAATAAGGGAAGACATCAAGATGGTTAAGAGGGTTTGGGAAAGAGGCTAAAAGGGTTGAGAAGTGAGCCTCTAAATGGCCCTCAGCTTCACCACAAAGTCTAATGAGTTTTGCCCTGATTTCTTGAATATTATTTGGAAGGTCAGAGATTATGATGGAAGAGGGTGGGATGCATGTGAGGACTAACTCTGTGAAGAGAGTGTCGACATTTTTGGATGGTTTTAGGGTTTCAAGCTTTGAAATTTGGTCATAGATCCGGCACACTTTCTGAACCAACACAGTGTGTTCTTCCATGTCGACACTATGAGGAGATTAGGGCAAAAGATTCTGTTATTGGAAGACTCAAAAAGGGTGTGTGAGTCAGAAGACAGAACCAATGGTATTAATTTGTGTAGTATTGTTGTGGGGAAGTGTGCCCTATTTATCTGCAAACTCCACCATCTACTTCATCATAATTGATCAAGAGGGTTGTAATAAAATATTAAATTCATAGAATATATATAATATATTACCATTTAATCTTATTTATTATACATTAAATGATTAATGATTTGATTAAACTTACTTAGACATAATGATGCAGTTATATGTAATTTATAGATATGTTATTTGTCATAAATGGAACGAAACGCTAATGATATGATTAAATAAAACCATGTTTAAACAGCCTTTATAAAAACAGTGTTTTGAGTGAGTTCAATCTGCTTTACTCCTTTATATCATGATAATATATACTTGTACTAATCATGTTAAACAGATTAAATGTTAACACGACACACTTGTAGCATGTTTATCAAAACAACGAAGTTTTATAATTTTTTTAAGTAATTAAATATATGAATATATCATGTTAACCTAATTAAGGACTTTATAGACTCTAGTTATTGTTAACTTTTATTTTATCCTGTTATATGTTAACCGTGTTAAACATATCGTGTCGTGTCATCTCATTCGTATTACTGAACTAGTTATATTAATCGTATATAATAACTTGTTCATTAAACACATTCATGCTGGTTTTGATATGTTTAGTTTAACATGCCTTGCATGGATTTAATACATATGTTAATCATATTGTGTAGTGTCATGTCATATCAGCCCCATTTTACAACATTTTTCAGCCATTCTTAATTGGCAAATAGAAACATGGCATATAAGGTTGAATTTTTTTTATTATTTTTCAATTTGAGAGAATCGATAAGTTTGGACAGGTTTAACAAGACCACATAAATGATTGGATGAAATGATCGAAAGCAACAAAATGATTTGTTGCTTTTTTACTTGAAACTCAATAAAGCGTATCAAATGTATTATGCTTAATATTAGGTGTTACAAAGACATTTTTGTGTGTATATATGTGAAAGTTCAGATATATATATAAATTTTTGATATAGAAATTTTTGATTTACATATATAAATCCCAAGTTTACATATATGTAAAGTTTATGTAATAACAAACTTCCATACGTGTAAAAGAAAATTAGATATGTGTAAAACCTAATTTTTATAATTGTAATCATATATATAAATATAAAAAGTCATAAAACTACACTCAAATAATATCAACATACAAATTTTTTTATAAAAAACGTTAGTTATTATGAGTTCCTTAGAGTTTTTAAATAATTTAAGAGTTCTTTAATGATACTCATATGTATATATATATATATAATATTAAATAGCTAAAGTTGTCTCTTTGAGGACATCCGATAAATTGGAACGATACAAAGAAGATTAACATGGCATCTGCACGAGGATGACACGCACAAATTGAGAAAAATGCCAGAGCTATGAAATTTGAAGTATAATATCATTTTATATTATAGAAGTGCCGCCTTTTACTTTAGTTATTATATATACGATTGTATCATTTGTTTTTCACTATTAGAAGAATTGTAATGCACATTTTAGTTACAAAGATTGGAAACCTAATCTTTGCCACATCATTTAGAACAAGTTACACCTTTAGCATATTAACAAATTTCTTGTTTCGCCCTTAAACAAAAGGAATAACGGAGACTGTGTTCATATTCAATTTGCTAATTTATATATTTAGTATACATGCACTGCACATTAGGTTTATTCTTTTTACATTAGGAAAATTGGTTTTAAATAATCCCAACTATTACCTATTGGCAAATAACAGGCCAGACTTTGCACTTGGCTGGTGACGGTCATAACTAAAGGGGTATTTGTTTTTAACGGGCCGCGACTAACGGATGTTAACCCCGTTAGTGATTTGCTGATGTTGACCTTCTTCTCCGGCCAGAAACCTGCAACTCACCTCCATTCTCCCTAATATCGTTACACCGTCTCTCTCTCTCTCTATCTTTCCCCTCATATGAAACCTAACCGACGTGTCGCCGTTGTTGTCTCCGGCGAAGTCCACCCCCGTCAATCGTGCGTCATTCAAGGTAATTGACACTTCATTTGACTTGTTTTGACCCCCGTAACAAAAGCCCTATGCTTATTTTGTAGATCGTGTAACATTGATTTCGAATTTTTGAAAATAAGATCACATTTGGTATCTAGGGATTGGCCATGGAAGAAGATGTCATGTACATCATTTTCAAATTTCCGATGTGCTTTGAAGAGGGAGGGAGACGGTGTGATGATATTAGGGGGAATGGAGGTGAATTGCAGGTTTCCGGCCAGAGAAGAAGGTCAACGTCAGCAAATCATTAACAGGGTTAACATCCGTTAGTCGCGGCTCGTTAAAAACAAATACCCCTTTAGTTAGGACCACCACAGGCCAAGTGCAAAGTTGGGCCTGTTATTTGTCAATAGGTGATAGTTAGGATTATTTAAAACCAATTTTCATTTAATAAAAAAATAAAATAACTAAAAAATGTTAAATATTAAAAACCTATTCTTTTCTCTACTTTTACTATCTAGTTCCTCTCTTCCTTTTCTCTCTACTTCACCTGTTTGAAACGCATCACCACATAACCGCTGGTGGCACACGTGATTAAAGGTGGTGTAATTAGTTAGGTAGTAAACTTTTAATACCTAAATTCTATATTTGCCTTGCATTTGCAAGAATTACATGTCACCGGAACAATAGGTTATAGTTGTAAGGATTTCATGCCACTAGATGAAGTCTAGAACAATAGGTCATAGATAGTTATAGTTATAAACTAAAAGCCTATTATAGTTCAAAGTGTCAATAATTAAATTTACTTATTTCCCTTAAAAAAAATAATAACAGATCGAGCCATAAAATTAGTTAAGTTGATTAACAATTTTATTGACTCACAAAAGTGTAGTAGTTCTCTCTCTCATATATGTGTACTTATATATATAAATAACTAGTATTTTATATGACGCTTTACATTTAGGGTGTTCAAAGACGGATATCCGGACTTTTGGATAACCGAACTTCGTATATCTGAACCTTTCGGACAATAGATTTCACTATTTGAATCCGAAAATTTCGGATTTTCGATTGAATGGTGAACCGGATATCCGTAAATCTATAAAAATAGTAATACTAAAAAATTGAAAGGATTAGTTTTAAAAATATTTCGGATATTCGAAATATCCAACAAATTATCCGAAATATCCAAAACAATTATCCGAAGTATCCTAAAATTATTCGAATTATCCGAAAAATTGTCCGAAATATCCAAAAATTATCCAAAATATATGAAAATTTGTCCGAAATTATAATAATATTTATTTATATTAATAGTTAAAAAAAGCATTCCGTCCAAAAATTTCAAAATCAGTATCCGAATTCGAATCCGAAATTTCGGATATGGATAATTTGGATTCGGATTTTTTTGAATATCCCTAGTTACGTCGAGACAGGTCGGTAAAATTCAGGCGGTGAGAAACCCAAGCATTATCGGTCCCGAACGTTGAGGCGACAAGTCAACGCAAATTCTGCCGGTTTCGGTTATGTGCGTCATGAGTGTTCGTCGATCGATAATACTCTAGCGTTGGGAAGGCCTGAGCGTTGTCGATTTGAAGCGGTGAGTCTAAGCAAATCCGGTCGGGTTTTGAGTGTTCGTCAGCTTTCGATACCATACCAAAAGTATAACAAAACAAGATACCGTTAACCAATATGGTGCCACCCACTCACCAAGTGATCCAATGGGAGCTTAACGACACCAAAACTCTCAAATATTATATTTATATATAGTAATATGATAGTGAAATCATTGTTATGTTTATTTTATGAATTTAATATATGTGGAGATTGGTGGTGATTTAGCCGCGGAAGCTTCATCTTTCCTTGAAATTTTCACATGTATTTTTCGTATATGTTACACAACCTTTTAGAGGTTGTCACATATTTGGCTTTATGTTTAATTTAAATAATATCCACTCTAACATGTGACATCAAAATCTATTTCTTGTATAATATGTTATAGTTACTATACAAAAACATCGACACACCCTTTTTGTCATGTTTGATGAATCCCATATTCTGTGATAACTACTTAGATAACTAAAAACACAGGACCATTTGATTGAAACGTCCAACCATAGATTAAACATATCGAGCCATCAATAAAACTATTAATTAAGCGAATCGGACGCAAGTGTTTCTATTCTGGTTTTTTTTTTATGATATATCTATAAAATAAATTTGAAATTAAAAGGAATATATTGATGCTAGTTGTTAATTCACAACATTATCCTTTCTATTAAAATAATAAAAGAATGAAAAGTAAATTCTACAGACAAGGCATATTGACTTGGTATGGACGATGCATAATAAAAGTAGAAGCAAAGGATAGTTATAAAAGGTACTAATATGCTAATTAATTATACTGGGGAGCAATTAATCCTTTCAATGATACGAAGGGGTAGTTATAGAAACACAGTTGACACTTAGTTGTTTTCTTGTTTCATCTAAACAACACACGTATAATATATGTCATACTATGTATTCCCTTGTTATTCCTAGGAAGGAAAGGTATATGAAAGTAGAACCATATACTTACGCCTTTTTTTTTTAAATAGAAGTAACAACAAAAAAAAAATATTACAAAGAAGTGGATAAAGAAGATTTTAAGTCACAACTCCTTTTATCTAGTTTACAATTACATATGGGACACGTTGGATTCAAACACAGAGCAGTCTATTGGGCTATGAACTAAAGCAATGTCCATTATATATATATATATATTAAGTTGGATAATTTAATTTGGGTTGAATGAATTATACTATATATTATTACAGGAGAAGCACTGCTAAAGTACCCAGGGCATTCTGGTAATTTCGTTGCATTTTCTTTAAAATTAAAAACAATAACATGGCCGGTACCCATCCATTTACATGATTGAAAACATCCAGTTGAAGGAAGGGTTTTGCGGCGACGATGGATTCTTCCTCCGGCAAGCGAAAGCTCGTCCGTCAATTCGAACGCCGTTTAAAACACAACATCGCCGGCCGCCTCAAGCACCCAGACAACCCCGAAAAGTTCGCCGACTCTGAAATCGAACTCCACGAGGAAATCGAGAAGCTCAAAGCCCTCGCCGGAGCCCCCGAACTTTACCCGGATTTAGTTAGCCTCAACGTCATCCCCCCCCCCCCTCCGGTTCTCGACCTCCATGGTTTCTGTACGAGAATCTGAGCGGGCTGGTGATTGCTGACGCTTCGATTTGTGCCTCCATGGCTTCTTTGCGTGTTCCTTATGTCATCACCGACTCCACCTCCAGTTTGAACACCAGGTAACTTAATTAGTGAGGCCTGATATAAATACTCAACTATCTTTTACTTAATTAATTGTGTACATTCACTTGCAAGGATTTAGGACACAGATATGTTAATTGATTATAGGTTTCAGGCATGTTATCGAACCAAGAACCTAGAAAATATCATAGTATAGAAATTGGGCGTCTGTTTTTTGAAATTAGCTCTTTAGATAGTATTATTTTGGGTGCACGACAGTTGCTCGATGAAATGTCGGTTACTTTTTTTGTTGTTTTTAGTATGGTTTTTTTACGATGAGTATGTTTGTTTGTCCTTTTGCATTTGTGATTGGGTTTGTTAAATTACGTTTTAATATAGTATCGTTGTTTGTTATTTCTCTCTTTCAATCTTTAAGGTTTTATATTTTGGAGATTTTGCATTAGAAACAGATTTGTGTTTCTTTGTTAGCAATTTCAATTTGCAGTTACATACTGTATAGTATAATAATAGGAGGCTACGGTGACAAAAAATTGCAACTTTAGTTCGAACCGTGACGGCAAACATTTGTGTTTTCTCATTGCAACAAGTACCTTTTGTTTTGAAGCAACAAGTGAGCCAATGGATGACATTGACTACATTAGTACATATACTTTTATAGTTGGGTACGTTGGTAGATATTGAGTCGACCCCATGGTTGAATATATATGAGAATTCATGTTAAATAAGTCACTTAACCATGGTGTTTGAAGTTTTGTGCATGCAATGATTTCCAATACAGTTATGTCCTTCAAACATTAAAGACATTCTTTGAGATTGTTGGTCACATTTTTAAACGGGCCAAATTTGGACACTTTTTTATGACAAATGATTTTAAATGGGTCAAACTTATGTTTTTGGACCTAACATGTTTTTACCTTTTTTGCTTATGCAACATAGACTTATTGACATGCATTTTGATGCTTTCAGCAGCTTTAAGTAGGTTTAAACCAAGTTTGTTAAGTGGATTCTGTATATAGTTCTATTGTAAGTTTTCATGTAGCTTTCGAGTGGATTGTAATTTGTAAACTGTTTTGTGTGTATAGCACATTTGCAAGGTTGTATTCATGTGTGTTTAGGATTAACATGGGCATAGGATGTAAGCAGTGGCGGACCCAGGAATTTTATCCAACGGGGTCCCAAATTTGGGTGGTTTGGATTTTTCGGGTCGGGTCGAGACAAGGAATATAATTAAAAAAAAACAATATTGTAATAAACAAAAATTTGATCATTACCGTTACAAAATCAATCAATTAGCTCTAAAATTCAAGTTTTTAACAAAACTAAGTCATAGTTTGATAATACAACATAAATTACCATTACAAAATCAATCAATTACTCATAAAATTACCTTTTGTGGCTTGTATGAGACAAAGTCGGAGACTAGGATAAGAGGGGCGGAGGCTGGAGATGGCATAGTCCGGTGACGTAGAGGAGGAAGGTGAGCCGTAATTTTTTGTTGTTTCATTGCTGCAAGTTTAGCCCTAATAAACTTATATCTTGTAGGAATTTGTCAAATAATACACACACGGTTGTTCCCAGTGCTACTTCATATAAATATAGGAATTTAAAAAGAAAAAAAACAAGGTCTATAAGACTTAAACACATGACCTTTCAGTTAGAAAACAAGGAAGTTACCACTCCACCACATAGAAGTTTGTAGTATGGGGTCCAACTACTAATTTATATGGGGTCATTCACAAATTTAATATACCATCTCTAAAGAATTTTTAAAAAACATTGGTGTCCCGGGACCCCGATCTCATATATGCGGGTCCGCCCCTGGATGTAAGAAAGGCGGTTCTTATGTATGTTTGCATGTAGGGTGTATTTTTTTTAATTTTGTTTCTTTTTTTCTTTTTGTTTTTTATTAAGCATGCTTACTTTGTATTAATGTGTGCTGCTATCGTGTCTAATTATTAGTTTACGTTTTCTATAGATTTTATTTGTTTGTTTCCTTAGGTTAGTTGTGTGGTTATGGTTGTGTACTTGTGTTCTAAAAGCATGAATTATAAACAATCGCCAATGTTTTAGTTTGATATTGCTATTAGTGATTATGGATTTCGAACCGATTTTTATTCATCATCGTACTCTATGCTCAGTATGTATACATCATCTTATTAATCATTCGACTATTTTTGCTAACTGAAGGTTTTATTAGGTTTTGACATTAGCAATCACTTGGTGGCGCAACTATAGGTGTGGTTAGGCAGATTTACATGGCATACTCTTTAAGTCTTAAAAAGGTAATAGCATGAAATGTCAAACCCGCAAATATTATTGTAACAAATTATCTTTCATTTTTTTTATATAATTTTGATGCTAAATTATCTATGTTTTTAACTACTGCAGGATCGATTGGTAGTAAGTCATAATGTTTATTTGGATTTGGGGGTTGCAATTTTATTTGATGGATTTAAGTTAGAACGATTTGATTATTATGTGTTGAGTTTTATTCAATTGTATGTAGGAGTTTACAGAAACTATTAGTGCCTACAGATTGTATAGCTAGATTCGAGCAAATTTTAGATTTGTTTGCATACAGCTGTGAACTTGTAATTTATACATACATTTAGACTACCTCGCCGGGCACCCACTAGTTAAGTTTATAGGTTAGCATGGGTCAGCTACTATTGACGAAAGTGGGCAAACAGTCTGAGACACCCAGGATCAATTCTTGAGCAAAGTGAGGGTTTTACAGTTTTACTCAATATCTTTGATTAATTATCGTACATATGTAACATTTTTCATTATTGGTTTAAAATGATACTCGTTTGAATTTGAGTATATCATATGTTCGTTAATGGTTGATGACTTTTATCGGATCAGTTTCTATGATCTAGTTGCAGGCTTTGCTCCTTAGGTTTTTAACCCAGCGTAGATATCAACTTTAGGTTCACTTAATATCTTCACAAATGGTATCATCTTTAGGATTTTTAAAACTAAAAGTGACATACCCAAAAGGCGGCATGCACTATTATACGCAAAAGCATATATTGATCCTTTTTGAGAGTTATTGATTTTGGTAAGATGTAAATGGATGTAAAAGGGATTTGTTTTTTTTCTTGCTTAGGTGGAGACTTTCGAAGACGTATGATGTAGGTTATTCTTTTTCAGGAGCAAGAAAAAACTCAAGTACCATTAGGCATTAGCAATACTGCAACGCAACCCTACGCACAGGCTTCGTGATCCCGAGTGTGGACAGTGTCACAATGGACATGAACAGCGAACATAATGTGTCGTTTTATGTACCTTACAATAGTGTGCTTGCATAGATTTACCTTTCGTTCTCATATACATGAGTCACAATATACAACATCACCTTACGCCCATATTTTGTATTAGTTAAGGTTAGTTGTATGGCTCAAACCGTGATGAATGTTGGGACTTTAGCCATGTTGGTTCACAGATTGCATCCGTTCCTTTTGAGCGAACCAGTGTGACTACACAGTTTTGACAACATCGCAAGTGTTTGAAGGGTCGGACTTTTTTCTTAGCCTTTGTGATAGGTCCAAAGTGTGCCACTAATGACTACCTTGGGGGATGATGTGAAAAGTGGTTCCAACAAGCAATAGTGACTTTAGAGGAGTGTCATGATTGTTTATACATCCTCCTAATCACTTGCCTACAGAACTGCAAAACTGCTATTTTTAGCCACTAACCATTTCATACTTACACTCAAACCTCTATGTTTTAATACTAGATTGATGACTTTTGTTGCTATAAACAAAACTATATAGCATCCGGAAACCCTTGATAACACGATAGTCCACCTTGTTTATCACCACCCATTCAGCGTTAATAAAGTTCTACATTCAGCTTTATATCATACGAGTTTAATGAATCATTCTACACTTACTACACAAATTATCAAGTACTTCAAATAATAAAACAAGTATGTAAACTGCAAACCACATTTACCTCATCAAAGTTCTTCATTAGACTCATAGCTTTCATAGACCGGCGACTCATACGTTTCACCCTCCTCAACGGTCTCAGAGACAGCCTCTTTAGAAGCTTCCGACACATACGAACCCACATAACCCATAACAGTTTCAAGAACCGCAGCCCCGATATCATTTTGTTCCCCTGAATTCTCCTCTGTTTGACCACCCTGTAAAAAGTCAACCTTTTCTCCTACATTCTCCACAGGTTGACCAAAGTGAAGCAAGAAATGAACACCATTAACAATATCATACACCATTAGCCCCATTCTACCACCAATCCAACTCCCAAATTGACTTCCAATCAAATACCCGAATCTACCAAATCTTTCTTCCCCTAAATACCCGATAAAATATGTTCCAAATAATGTCCCGGTACCTCTTAAGGCCCCTTCAGTAACTGTTCCACCATAATAAATGGCTTCAAAGAAATCCCACCCGGAAGAGATAATTGGGCCTATGATCCGTTTGGCCTTTCGGGTCGCTTGTTTAGCAGCTTTTGCTCCATCTTGTTGGGCTTTTTTAGCAGCAGCTTTGGGCTCCATGCCTTGTGAAATTGCATCTGCTATTGATGCTTCAATTGCTTTGTTTCTTTCTACCTCGACATGGAGTGTTCTTATATTGTATGTGTATAATTTCACGCCTTCTTTTACTAGGCATGCTGCTGTTCCTGATCCCCCGTCGAAACAGTTGAAAATGGTGAATTTACCACTCTGCGATGAACCGGTTTCTCCCACTAATTGTCTACATTTTTCAGCTAAAGAAAAAAATATATACGATATTGTCAGGAATGATTTCATACATAATGAAATTTTGGCTCATTTATCTCAAAAGGGTTAACCCAAGATATTTAGCCAAAAGGGTAAACGGGGTGAAAGCCAAACTATTTTTAATGCATAAAACCTCCTAAATGGTTTTTATGCAAAGCCCATATTATACTTGTAATAGTATACCTTTCTGCAATTATAATTAATGTATTGAATTATTGATTATTTATATAAAACGTTAAACAGGAAGTATAGTATCAAAATATCCATTGCATCATAGTAAACAAAGAAGAAAAACTAAAAAGAAGGCATCTAGACTATTTTAAACGAGAAAATCTGTCAAAGTACCAAATTAATACCTAAAAGCATGTTTAATGGTTTATTGGGTAAAAAAAATGTTTAAATTTCTATCATTAATGTAGCAACATAGGTCTTTCACATAAAGTTGCAACATAATGTTTTTTTGACACTTTAGCTGTTAAAGGTCAAAGCAAGCACCTGATATATATATGACATACGGAGTAATAAAACTACCAAAACAAAGATGCTTGATCAACTACAGAAAAGACTAGATAGTACAAAAACTGCTAGGCAATCAAACATCAAATTAAATCCACACATAATATTAACGATACCACCTTCATCCAAATAACCATGCCAATGCCACACTTCAGTGTCTCAATTAAAGTGGTTACAGAAATTATCTGCGGTAGACCTTTGTCCAAGTATTTAGCTTTATAATGTTTCAATTATGTGGCATCACCGAATTTAAGTGATGACAACTACATACTGTATGCTAATAAGTTTTAAATAACAAGTCCACATAAGTTTTAAACCATCATTTCATAGTAAGAAAATGATCAAGTCATCAAACTAGCAACTCAATAGACAAAGATGATCAAAGTAGTTGAAAAACAGACCCTCATTTCATAGCATCTGATTTCAAAAGCACAGGATTACACATTTGCTTACACTTTTTATACAATAATAATAATAATAATAATAATAATAATAATAATAATAATAATAATAATAATAATAATAATAATAATACGAGTTTAGAAGTTGACATCAGTAACAACTAACAGCAAAATCAATATCAATTGCATATACAAGGTTCAGTGAAGAGTGGATTGAGTATACAAGTTTAATCAGTACAGTACGTATGACTTCAAAGGTGAAATGATGAGTCGTTTTTCAGATCTTGCATAAAAAAATATATATATATATATATATGAATCCTAGACTACTTTGATTGATTGATAATTCGGTGCTTCAGCAGTTGATACTAATTTTCTTCAGACTAACAACAAAGTGCATACAAATTGAAGTGAATAATGTAGAGAGATTGAAAGAAATGGTACCAGTAAAACTGAGGACAATAACGCCGATGATAAAACCAAGCAACTGAAACCTCTTCTTCTGGAAATCCATCATCTTTAAATAATAATAACCCTAAAATCGCTACTGATTTATTTAACCGATTGGATTGGTAGTGTATAATAATAATATAATATTAACGAATGAATATGAGGCAAGGTATCGATTCGTCTTCTCTGCTCTTCACGCCACGCCACAAAGAAAGAAACAAAGAAAATAACCAACTGCTGCTTACTATTTTCAGATTTATGTTTTATCAGTGACAAATTTCCAAATCACGTTTGTCCAGCCAAGACCCGGGTTATTATCACTATCACCATCCGGTCCCGATTTTTGACTACCAATTTTTTATACGGGTCGGTTTTGGAGAAAAATTAAACCGGGTTATAACGTTTTGGTTTTAACGACTTACTTTAGCACCAAATAATACTATTATTAGTTTTTTAAACGTTATGGGAAACTTATGTGTAAAAAATGATCTCCTTGCTATTTTTTTTGGGAAAGCTAAGAATGATCTAGTATAGTATTCTAAAGAGTGAAGAAAACCACAACAAAGGTTTTAAGACATATATTGGAAATATGGTGTAACTCATTGCTAGAGTGACTTAGATTTTGGTTTTTCTATGGCAACCAAAATGTGGGGGACTATCAGGGGTGGATTTTGGAATTTTAATTGTGCTTGATTCATTTGTGGTTGGTGTGTAAGTTTCTTGTTTGTATTACATATATACTCTTTTTTAACTCTGCGTTGATTTTATTTCTTTTGGTCTTTCGATTAAAAAAGTATTTCAAATTTCATAATCCATATTATGTTGTTTTCAAGAAAAATAAGTTTTTTTTGTCATTAGAGCCATCGTTAGCCATTAGTTTTTAAGGTTTATTCTCAAATTACCAATATCTACTGTTATGGCAATAGGAGCGTGATTTGGTAATATGCCAATTTGTCCACTATTAGTAGATAAAATATTTTCTTTCACTTCTGAATCCCAAACAATTCGATAAGGGGTAGGACGAGTTTTAGTAATACCAGTCTCATATCTTATTGTAAATCCATGTCTATATTATCAGATATATCCGTTAGTTTGTTAAAACTTATCTATTGGCATTTTTAAATGTTTCCTCCTATTCAACCACACACCTCAAAGATGTTTATATGAGATGCCTCAAAGAGATGTTGCCACAAAATACATTGCAAAATCCAAAATCCTTTGTGCGTTCATAACAAACCATCCATTAAACTTGCTATAGTTTTTATATTTAATTCAGAGAAAGTTAATATGTTACGTAATTACTAGTTTCTGCGTTCCACTTTGCATCGTGTGGGCACCTTTCTAGTTATTACAAATGAAACATAACGAGAAATGTGGGAAGTCTTAGGAGAGTTTACACAACTATTTTTTCAAACATAAACTTTTTTTGTATCGCAAACTAAGCAATAATATTTTACCAGGTCTGTATGGTAACGAGCATGGATACTGACTGAAAAATATTACAAAGATATTTCTGCTGTATACACGCAACATTGAAACTTCGACCAATATATACACACATATATAAAAACATAATATATTTATTTTGCAGAATGTGCCATCATCCACACAGACAATCCTTGTTAAACATATACTATATTCAATTGATGCACAACAATCCTAGTTAATGATGGTTTAAAGAACCCAACATAATATAACCATGGTAGTCCCTATAATTGCTTGGCTGTTTATTCATATCACTCTGTTTTGACTCAAACCAAAGCATAACTACTTTTAAACCGACTCGTTTTGACCAAACTCATTTTTCTTAGAACCTATTTTGACCCAAGCCCGCTCACCTCGCGCAGTTTGCCAGGCTTATCTACAACCTGTTTACAACTCATTAATAATCTATCAACTAGCTTTTGACTTGTTTGTTCGAACCGTCAAGTGCAAGTCATGTCAGGATTATCTTGGTTTGGTTTTATTATAAACATTCAAACTGTATCTAAAAGGAAAATCTGAAAAAACTTACAAAGATGTAAAACTCAGCAGTGTTGTCATAAATCAGTACATTATAAATTTATAATCATAATAACCATGTAGTCAACTAACAAATTATAATCAAACAAACAAATCATATCACAAAAAAAGTAAATACACCTTATCAGTTAACAACCGCTTGATCCTCCCTACATCGTTCAGGACTCCACCGCGTAATCGTATGCTCATCAACACTCAACCCATCTAAACAAGAAACCGAAGAACCCGTCACACTCTCACCATTCCTACCTACATAAAGAACCAACAACGTCTTCGCAACACTACCACAAAGTCTAAGCGTGCACTGAAAATCCGACCAAACCCTCAATCGATCATTCATCCCGTTCCCTTCATAAAACACCAACACCCCATACTCAGAATGAACAAGTGACGGATGATGCCGATACGCCACAAAGTCAACACCATACTGACACCCGGACCTCACAACCCAATTCTTGACCCGGAGATGAGCATAAGCCTTGAAAGAATGACAAAACGACGCCCGTTTCGAAACCATGTACTCCCATAACTCGTTAGTCGTTTTAACATTGTCATTACTGTCTACTATCTTTATGCAATTTAGAGAATAACATAGATAAAAGGCTTCTTCAAATGTAAACTGAAACCATTGTTTATCTTTATCGACTGTGATAACGGGCCGGCCGAAACAGGTTTGATTCAGAAGCTCGGTTTGTTCCGGGTTAGCCGCAAGCAGAACACTGCAGCCCGAGAGTATAGCTTGAGAATTGGATTTGATTAATGAAGATTGAAGATTTGAAATTGAGTTAGAAATGGGAATTGCAAGTGCTTTTGCTTCTGAACCTTTTCCTTTCCATCTTGGTCCCATTAAATTATAATAATACAACCTTAAGACAATATATAATACAACCAGATATTTATAATTATATTCAAATTACAATCATCAGAAGTAAGAAAAGATACAATGGGATTACTCATAAACAGAAGGTCAGAATGAAGGAACGACGGCGGTGATAGGCGGTTGACTTGTGGTGTATTAGGGTTTTATGAAAGTAATAAGTGAGATGTGAAGGTGAAGAGCAGGAGTATAAGCGGGTGTTTATTTAACAAAAGAATTATAGCTTTTTTAGTTTTTCTTTTTTACAAAATAAGTTTAATTTGGTGTTTGGTTTAGCTTTTTAAGCTTATTCTTATAAGCTTATATAAGCTAATTTTAAAAAGCTTATTTAAAGATGGTTGTTTAGCTTATTTGATGGATCTTATTTATGTAAGGGTGTAAGTTACTCATTTGCCACAAATGACGATAGATTAATACTTATTGAAGCAACTTATTACTCTAACAAATTAAAAAAGGATGGATTTAACAGCTTGTTATCAACTTGTAAAATATAAGCTAATCCAAACACTTAAAAAGAGCTTATCAAATAATATAAAATAAACTATAAGTTATTTTAAAATATAAGCATAAGCCAAAATTTAAAAGCCAGGCCAAACACCCCCTAAGTAATATTGTTTCTGTTTCACACTAAGTAGATTGTTTTTACTAGAGTAAACGAATTGAATATTACTGGGCCAATTGTTTGACTGGAAGTTTGTTATGTTTGTTTGTTTAATAAATGAGCATGGATATGAAGAAGAAATCTTGTTCGATTAACTAAATGAATGAACACAAATAGAGGTCATGCTTGTTTTATTGTGTTCGTGAAGATTTGATAAGGTGTCCGGAACATTCGTTTACGTCCGTTTATGTTTGCTAATTTTTATTTGTTTATATTTGTCCATTAAAGTTTTTTTTTAATATTTTTAATAACTTTTATAATCGTATCATATAGATAAGGTATTATTTGTACTACTGTCACCAAGCCGGTACAATATCGGTTATGGGATTTTGTAATGGTACTGAGCCGTTTGAATGTGCTTATCTGTAACTAAGGGTGTGCATGGGTCGGTTTGGGGCGGTTTTTGGTCAAACCCGTAACCATAACCGATATAGCGGTTAATAGATAACAATAACCGATCCGTCATGGCGGTTTCGGTTAATCGGTTTTACGATTATAGCGAGTCGGTTATGGGTCGGTTAACCGTGACCAAAATAAACAATCATTTCGTATGCTTGTGAACACTGAATAGTCGCTAACTGTATTGTGGAATTCAAATATATTTTCCTTTTTTATTGCCATTTATGGAATATGCATATCTAACTGACATATTAAATAACTGAAATGACAATTTGGATGGAATTTCAGAACGATAATTATGGAACATTGGAATGATATGGTAACCAATATCACTAATATTATTGGCCTAAATCCTAGTAGGCGTGTAGAATTTTTTTCTGTAATGGCAATAGGTAGGGATGAGCTCGGTACTGTACCGGTACCGAAAATCCCGATCCCAAAAATCGCAAAATTTTGCTACCGGTACCGGTACCGAAATGTTCGGTTCGGTACCGGTATTTAAGGTGAAATTCGGGAAATACCGGTACCGTACCGTAGCGGTCCCGAAAACTCAAAACCTTGGTACCGATTCGGTACCGACGGTACCGGTACCAATCGGTACCATACCGATTTTTGCTCATCCCTACCAATAAGTGTAAAAATATCATTCTCATGCACTAATTCTAATTTCCAAATCCTTGTTTTTTTTCGATTAATAGTTAAATAAATAGGGCGGTTCGGTTATGACGGGTTTGGAATTAGCATTAACCAAAACCGACCCACATTTGGCGGTTTTCAAAATTTCATTAAACTGACCCCCGGTTATATCGGTTATCGGTTAAAATTGGTTCGGTTATGTTAGTTATGGTTCGGTTTGCGGCTATGACGGTTAATTTGCTCACCCTATCTGTAGCTCAACAAAATATAATTATGCATTTTGACTACCCAACGGCAATGAAGACTAGGTATATATTTTTGTATTTTATTTTTATGTTACTAAATAATTTTTTCAATCGACGTAATACAATTTTCGCATTTCGACTATCTCACGACGTTGAAAACTGGATGTTTAGATTTTATTTTGTATATTATGTTTGTGTTTATTAAATAACTTTTTTGCGAGATGAGTACCCCTCGTAAGTCGTAACATATCACTTATAAGACTACTCACTATTACAATCCAATCTTTTAATTAAAAATTAATTTCTCTCTCTTTCACCTACACAACCCAACTCAATCCAATATTTCACTCACACTCAAAATTCAACCTAAACCAATATTTTATTAACTAAATAAGATTTATAATTATTATTTATCATATAAAAAAATATCAGAGGTATAAAAATAATATTTTTAGAAACTAAGTAATTACTTATATTTAATATAAAAATAAATAAATATTTTATAAATAAAAATTTTCAGTAAAATTAAAAACATAAAAAAGCACTTAACATTAAGATTAAAAAAAATATTAAAGTAATAAGAAAATATTATAGATAATGAAATGTAAATAATTAAAAGAAAAAGAAAAATATAAAATAAAAGAATATATTAAAATAATATAATGGTTGGGTTGCAACCAAGAGTTGTGTCCACAACCTAATTGTTCTCATTTTTTTGTTTTTAAATTAAACATTTTCATTTTTGTCATATTTGCCACATTGCAACCAATTGAGGGAAAAATCATAATAGTGGGTAGTCTAACATGACGTGTTTATTAAACGAGTCAGACATGACAACCTAAAACCTTATTATATTTATATATGCTATGCTTTAAGAATTGGAAACACTTATGTTAACCGTTATGAAATATATTGAAACTTATATGGTTTTTAAAGTTGGAAAAAAGGTTTGTGACTTCCATTATTTTTTTTATGGTTTTCAACCTTAACTTTTAACACAATTTATTTTAACCTAATGACAAGGAAAAAGATAACCGGCAATTCATTTTCCGATGATTTTTTTTGCTAAGTTGTCATAAAATCCTATCATATTTTAACCAAGACACATTTATATTGGAAAGTCACCAAAACCAATACATGTGTTGACTATCATTAACTTGGGCTCGAGCTCAAAACTATGAGTCAAATCAGCTTGGCTCAAACCTACCTGGCCAAGCTAAAAAAAAAACTCGAACTTGGCTCAATTACAACTCCAGCTAGTTTGTTGCAAGACAAGCTGACTAGTTTAAAAATTAAAAATCAATAAAGAAGAAACCTAAGGGAGGTCCGAGGTTGGTAAGCCTTTTGTGATCTGGGTTTGATAGAGGACACTTGGCATTGTAAAAACATTGGTATGGTTGAGAGAATTCGATTCACATAAAACATTATGATTTGATTTGAGCATTACTGGCGCCACATCATCGTCCCAACATGTAGATTCATAAAATGGTTTAAAGATAATTTTTGATTCGCTAATACAGTACAAAACATGTTAAAAGTAAAATACATTTTGATAAAGTTAACTCACTATGTTAGGGCAAATCATCATAAATAAGATGAAAACCGCAAACTGAAACATGCATAACCAAAATAAGCCAGGATAATCGTTACACTAAGCCAGTTAACATTCATTAACTTCTATTTGTTTAAATATTCTTGATAGGAATTACATTACCTCAGTTTAACTTTATTTGGTCAAAACCACTAAGCCAAAGAAAATTTTACTACACCTAAAATAAACTCAACATCACAAACCGAAATGCATCGAGTAGCCACTGAAGCGTCTCAAGAGGTCACCACCAGTTTTGTCTGTAGCCACTGTAAGACCATGCAGATTTGTTCCCTGCTTTTAATCAATCATCACATTTTAGTAACATTGAAAAAAAACCTGAGTATTGAATTTCCAACTGTAGAAACACAAAAACTATGAAAAAGTTACTGCAATGTCAAGTTAAGTTTTCTGCCTTTTTTTACTACATCATTCAATTTCACTGTTTGGTCACTTCAATGTGTATTAATATTCAAGAAATTTATTGAAAATGCTTAATAACTATTAAAGCTTAAAGATATGTTAGTGATAAACATAATCTTTTTCTGATTATCTGCATGCTAAATTGCCAAATTTGAACAATCAGTCATGAATCAGTTTTAAGAATAAATTGACCTATTTACCCTTCTTTGATCCTAAGTCCTAACTTGAGACACTTTTACTAAAATGTTTCTTCTTTTTCCACCAAAATGCCTTGTTTGGTCATTTTACGGATTCATTTCTTAAGAATCTAGAATTTACAAACCAACCATTCATATTATCATCTAACTGTTGTCTTTTACAAGTTACAACTTCAAAGAGCCTGACATCCAAACACTAACCACTTTATAAAGATACCAAACATCCCTAACTACCATGGGAAACAAATAAAGCAAGTGAATAAAGATTATTAGTTAGTGACACGTGCCTTAAGGTTCTTAGATTTGATAACTGAAAAAGCATGCGTAAATCAGCTTGCAACTTCTTCTGCAGAGTCTTTCACATTCGTCGCCTCAACCAACTTTCGTTTCTTTGGTGTAGGGTCCGCATTATCCTTCTCGTTTTGAATTTCCTTTTCCTTTTCTTTTCCTTTGCCCTTTTCAGCCCTCTTCTCTTTTCCTTTTTCAGATTGAAATTCACCATTGGGAGCAAACAATGGCGGTTCTCTACCGCTTAGCCTACAAAACACTTTTTCAACCGTTTCGTTTATTTCTCTCCCTAATCCATTACCGTCCAAGATCAACTCCCAAACAGATTTAGAAGCCTTTTCAAGCACAGGGGTCCTGCATTACATCAAAACCAATATATATTATAATCTCAAACAGTAAAAGTTTTCAAGTGAATTATAATTATATAAAAAAGCTTACTCGAGTTCTTGGCGAAGAGCATCAAAGAGTTCTCTTTTAGTTTGTTTCTCAGCTCCCGGTGTGTTGAGAACCTTGCTCTGTTCTACCATTTTTATAGTGGTACTCTTTAAATCTTCCTGTGAAAAAAAAATACCAATTTTATTTCATATAACTTCACCAGAAAACGATAACCATGTTTGAATGTTGTTCCAATAAAGACACACATACTTGAAAGTAATCACTAGTAAGTAACCAAGTTTCATATTTGTTCTCACCACTTAATTTTAAAAATTAAACATTTATAAAAAACTTCACAACAATATAACAATACCGAAACCTTAGTAGTTTTTATAATAAGAAACTTGGTTACTATTAAGTAATGAACAATTCTATCTGGATATCCAAAACCCCAAATCAAAAGATCGAGAACACGGGTGAAAGCCACTCTTCACCAACAAAACAGCAGATTCTTTATGCATGTTGCAGCTCATTTAACAAATAGAATCTTTATTTCAAATACCATTCTCTCAGTTTTTTAAAGTTTTAATTTGTTAAGGTGTTGTAACAGATACACTAGCAAGACTGAATATTATTAGCATAAAACACAAACCCTAATATAATAATAATAATAATATAAAAAGGAAAGTAATATGAAAACCCACGTTAGCTTTGAGCTGATTAATGATCTTCAATCTCAAGGTGTCAATTATGCCGTCGTTCATCAACGACTCCAACACATCTTCCAGAGTTATCACTGAAGATGACGATGATTCCATCTAAACCCCTAAAAAAATTCAAGTATGTAATTGATTAAATTTACTGAAATCGAAAACTAGGGTTTTGGAATTGAAATTGAAATTGAAAATGAAGAAAGTGAGATACGTACAGATTTGGAAGAGTGACGATGGAATTGTACGAGGTTTGAATTTTGGTACGAGGATCCGACGAATGAATGAAATGAAGCAGTTGTTCCTTGCGTCTCTCCCTCTTGGGCTTTTTTTGATTGAGTTTGAAACTTTTGGTAGGATGTTGAAACTTTTAAAAACCATCTTTGAGTTTTTTTAATTGAGTTTGAAAAATGTTTATTAACTTATTGGTGTTTTTAAAAAGTCAATAAGTTGAAATATGTTTTGTAATTATAATTTTTTTTTATTTTAGCTTTTTAAATGGTTAAAAAATAGTTTTTCAAAAGTCTTAAATTCTGACTTTTCAAAATGGCAATTTAAAAAACCAATAAGTCAATAAGCATTTTTCAAACTCAATGTCAAAGATGCTCTAATTTTATGTTGATTTATTGAAATTTAATTGTTTGGGTAGCGGGGCGTTCCTCGGGTTTGCGACCATCACCTCGTGTTCGGGGTTTGTGTTGGGGACTCGGGCAAGGAAGGGCGAAAGAGAGAAAGACATGTGAGGGTGCTAGGAGTGAGTGAGCGAGCTTGACCAATCAAATGATATTTTAAATCATTAGATTATTTAAAACACAAAAAACCATTGGATCTTTAAAAAATAGTTCGACTTTTTTTTGAATAGTGAATATTTTGGAAAGAAGGTGGAATAAATGATCGTTACCACTGGAGCATTTGGTAGGTGGTTTGATTTCATTGGCTAATAGCTCAAGCGGCTAGGATTCGTAAACAAAAGAAACAGTTTAATAGTGGATATTTTGGGGATTTTTGAATTCTTTCGCCAAGGGGGTGGGTCAAATGGCCATTTTGAAAATTTTCTCTACATTTTTTATAAAAATAAAATTATTATTTAATTCTTAGTGAAAACATTTAGATGAAATAAATTTTGTACCTTTGCTTCTAATTTAAGTGTATTCATCATTCTATTTCAAATCAAATATTAAATAATGGTTATTTAAATTCAATCATTTTGCTAAATCTAATTACGACTATTGTCAATTTTATTTAACCCAAACCAATCAAATAACTTAAAATTTTACAAATTAAGGAAGAACAACTGTTCGGTTGAGAACAAAAAAAACTAAACTAAATTCAAATATGAATTCGATTTCAAGCAATAATAATAATAATGATAATAATAATAATAATTTCAAACTGAATAACCCAAACCAAAATTATAACCCCACCAATGGCGGAGCTACCTTTACGGGGCCGGGTTCACCCGAACCCGGTCTATTTCGGTTTTATATATAACGTATAGTATCGTGTTAACGACCGAAACCCATTCTTTTTCGACGATCGAGCCGTTATCAGTTTGAAATGAAAGGACGAGAACACTTAAGATAGATAGTCAGAGTCGTGTTTTCAATTTTCACGCCGTTGAACTAATTCTAGTTCTAGATAAAGAAAGACAAAGGAAAGTTTAGAAGAAGATCATGGTCTCCTGGAGAACATTGACAGTACACTTAATTAAATTCAATAGTTTATAGCAATTCTATAGTATTTCTTTTTTTTTCCTATAAATTGTTTCTTGGCATATTTATTTTAGAATTTTTACGATGAAGCTATATCTTTTATTCTCGTTAACAATAACCGTGATAAGTTCCATACGATGATATTTTTATTATTGTTAGAGTAATCGATTCGGTTAATATTCGATTATAGGACGTCATTAACTATTCGTTAACTTTGTTTTCTTTATTGTTTAACTTTATATGTTTGCTGCTAAACTAACTTTGTGTTTATGTATTGTTATCATAACTTTTTATTGATCTATGAGAGAAAAAATTATATAAAGGTTTATAATTTTAATACACTGAAGTATCAAAGACAATCCTAAATAAATCAAGGACTAAAAAACACCGAATTCATAACGTTTTTATATTAAAAGAAAAGAAGAAGACAAAAGGCAAAACAAAGACCGAAAACCGGTGTCAAAAAAACAAAACCATCAAAGCAAATCAGTTAAAGAGCATGAATACCAGAAACCGCCGCCACACAGTTTACTTAGTTGACGACACTTGTAAATACTCTATGGGACCAACTACCTTATTTATTATAATAAACATCAAACACCCACTTTTATCCATACAATCAATTAATCGAACACCTACACACTCTAGATCTTGCAGTTGACAAAAATCAATGGCAACGAATGAACGGAAGATACTTGTAGCAGTCGACGAAGGAGAAGAGAGTGCTTACGCACTCTCGTGGTGCCTCAAAAACGTCGTCACCGAGAATTCTAAAGACACCCTCGTACTTCTCTATGTCAAACCACCGCATGTTGTCTACACAGGTCTCGATGGAACAGGTATATATGAGATTTATTGATTAGTAATTGATTCAGTGATCAAAGAGTAGTTAAAGTTACATGATGATGTTGTTTTGGTCAGGATACTTGTTTTCTCAAGAGATAATTGCGACGATGGATAAGTACAAGAACGAGGTAGCTGAGACTGTGATCGACCAAGCCAAGAAGCTTTGCCTAGACCTTCAAGATGTGAGTTTTTTATTTGTTTCAGCTTAATGCTAGAAAAATACGTTTACCATTTTTTTAAATGGAAGATTGGAGTTAAATAATTAAAATAATCCCCCCCCCCCCCCCAAAGTCCCTAACGAGTTTGCTGCTGAAGGTCATATTTTAATATATTTGTTGCCAACGAGCCGCGACTAAGAGAAGCTTAATTGTGTTAGTCTTTGGT
The DNA here is from genome assembly GCF_021521415.1 of Bidens hawaiensis. NCBI lineage: Eukaryota > Viridiplantae > Streptophyta > Magnoliopsida > Asterales > Asteraceae > Bidens > Bidens hawaiensis. The sequence goes on along the minus strand of NW_027492925.1, from coordinate 3,171 downwards.
CACCGGAAAACTAAACATTTTCGTCTGAAACCTATGTGTAACATTAGACCAGACATTTAGAAACCTTTTTCTAGTAAAACCCCTGATTATTGAGGTTTTCAGAACCCTTGAACCACCGTTGGAGTTAGCGGCAGTAGAAAAAGAGGGTCACACCAGCTACGCGATGGTTATTGACGGCGGTTTGAGGCAAATCCGGCGAGCATCCAACCACTTAATACGGCAAACTAAGGCTCCGACGTCAAGGACGAACAACTGTTCATTGGTCTAATCGGTTGAGGATTAGACAAATCCCTAACACGCAAAAGGTTTCTAGCAATGGTGGTGGTGGTGCTCAACGGTGGTTTTCAGGTGGTGGTGTTCAGGTTTAGTTTTCTGGTGAAAAAGGTTGAGTTTTCTGGCAAAAACGTTTTTCAGCAACTTGAGACTAACGGAGTTAAGCTTCCGTTAGTCATGACTCGTTGAGAATAAATATGTAGAAAGATGGAGCCAACCCGTTAGATGAGACTATTATTTGTCAACAATCCATAATTGGAATTATTCAAATCTAATTTTCCTTTTAATATTATTAATTTTTTAACCGTGAGATATTATAAGAAACGAATTTTGGCAACAAGCTAAAAATCAAAACAAACCATTTACACCAAGAGGGTTTTTTTTTAATACTTTTTTAGGCCCCGTCCCAACTTCAAAGAAAAACTTATTTTACGGTTTCTATGAACATACCAAACTACCAAAGAGATACGAATATTACAAACTGGAATAGAAAATACTCTTCGTTCGTTAGATTGTTTTGCTGAAATATAGACATGAAAAATACTAAAAGAATATTTAACAAACTTTTGAACACTAAAATGAGATATTTCTCGTAATATCAAGTCATTCGGATAATAAATAGATGATCTAATTTGTTTATATACTCAAAAGTCAATACTCGTTGACCAATTGATCGCCAAATTTCTTCAATCAGAACTGAAAATTTGTGACTCATCACAATACACAATCAAATTTCTAATTTGCTTAAAACTCATTATGCACCCTGATGCATGCATTTCAAAACAAAATTTTTTCTCTCTTTTGCTTTTGATCAAGATGCTTTGGTGAATCTGATTCAACATATTGGGTTGGTGTGTTCAGGTGAAGGTGGAGACGAGAGTGGAGATCGGTGATCCAAGAGATGTGATCTGCAATGTGGCAGAGAAGATGAGTGTTGACATGGTGGTGTTGGGCAGCCATGGGTATGGTTTGATCAAGAGGGCGTTGCTTGGGAGTGTCAGCAATCATTGTGCGCAGAACTGCAAGTGCCCAGTCTTGATCGTCAAGAGGCCCAAGAACGTTGCTGAAACTTCCACCAGCACTTGAGGTGGAAAATGGTGTTATAGGTAATGAATTGAATCTGACAGTTGTTTCTTGTCTAGTTAATGGTTGATATTACTGAACTGTTTGTTTTTATGGGCTTTATAGTTATGAGCCTTATGGCAGCAGCTGCAAATCGCAATGTATATTCGTAATGAAAAGGTATGAATGCTGGTGAAAACATACAAAAATGACTTTAGTTATTGAAACATATAACTTAAAAAAAAAACAAAAACAAAAACACAAAAATAATAATAATAGAAATATACTTTTACGCAATTCTTTGAGCGGTCGACACAATATACATACGTGGCAGGTTTTAGTTTCGAGTCTACCTAATTTAACATAACCCGACTTGCATTGGAATATATATGGCTGACCACCATTTCCAACATAAACGGCTCATTCATGTTGGTGATTCCCAGTTAAACCGGACAGTCCGATTTGGTCCTAGTTCAACAACAATGTTCGTTGAGTTCTAAATACCTGCTTGCTTTTCCAAGTCCTCGATAACTTGTAACTTGTCCTCTATTGTCTGTTTTGCCTCACAACTGCCAAGCTATTCGCCACAGTCGATACTTTTGTACTTGCAGATGATAAATCACCATGACCCAACTGTAAATGAAAAAATCTATAAACAACTAAACAATAACTAAAAAAAACTATAAAAATGCCAAAATATAAACAATAACTAAACAGCTCCAACCTTAATTGCCCATCTGTCATTGCAGCCACTGCCTCAACATTCTTCTGTTGTTTCAGTTATCAGCAACAATCTTTAAATGATCTATTTCCTGTGTACTTGAAGAAAGCTTCCTAATGATTTTACCTCGCTTATTGCGGCAGATTTTTCACCCTAACCATGTCACGACTTCCCGATTTCAAAGCAACCAATCCGGTAATACACCATTCCTATTAAGCGAAAAGTAACATCGACTAGTTGACGTGAAAAAGGTTATTCCGTTAACTGCGATGAGCCCGGTCGTAAATTCCACTCTCCTAAGTTTCTATGCATGCTAATTAACACCAAGGAAGTTGATCACAATGAGACTGAATGAATTGATGCAAACCCAACGTAATATATTTCATACTACGTTGGGCAGCCCAACTTAAGCTTTGGAATGGGCTGGAACGCTCAAGTCTCAACTGGTTCCAACTTAGTATGTACATGTGTCCAAAACTGAAATTAATGGGGTACACTTAATTTTTGTGGGTCACGAATCTCACGATAATGGTGATTGGTGAGGCAGGTATGGTTGTCAAACGGAATCAACAGCGAAAAAAGAATAAAAAGACGGTCACTTGATCCTTTCCGAATCAAGTGTAATCACATGTAGTGTGAAACATGCAGTGTTTCATGGCCAGACCAAACCCGGTTACCATGTAATATGTACTTTTATTCAATTATTCCCCCTTTTACATTTTTTATGAAATTAATGCTCTTTCATTAAAGTTAGTTAAAACTTTTATTTTATTTTTAAGTATTAATAACTATTTCCACCTTTTGAAACCATTTGTGATTTTTAAACTAGTCTAATAATTGAATTTTAATAGTTAAAATTTAATGATATTTGGAAAATTTAAATAATTTTATGTTTAAATATGGAGTCAAGTACGTTTTTAGTACTAAAGTTTGCTCAAATTCTTGTTTTTATTCGATTAGTTTTCTAAATTGCTAGATATTATTGATGATGTATGTTTCTACTATTTGTCTAGTTAAGACATTTTTTAGGTGAGGCAAGATGACCAACTAAGCAAGTATATTCATGTATAATTAATATTGGGTTCAGTAGTCAAAATGCATGATGTAAGGGTGAG